>NC_063350.1:29274366-29291430 GCF_021869965.1 Rhincodon typus | reverse complement strand
TTTATTTCAAAACCCCCTTCCCCTCCCCCTTTTCTGATGAAGGGTCTCGGCCCGAAACGTCAGCCTCTCTGCTCCTATGATGCTGCTTGGCCTGCTGTGTTCATCCAGCCCTGCACCTTGTTGTCTTAGTCCAATAGGTGCCCTGTTGAGCATGCCACCAGTCAACAACTCATGAATCGGGCAAATAATCAGTCATCACAAAATTTGTATGCTGCTTGTGTACGAAGATGCCTGATAAGTTTCCAAAGGATAATAACCTGAGTTCTAAACAAAGTCAGAAGTCACACAACACCAGGTTATAATACAACAGGTTTATTTGGAATCACACAAGCTTTCAGAATGCAGCCACTTTGTCAGGTGCAGTGAGAGAGCAGGCAAACAGACACAGAGTTTATAGGCAGAGAGATAAAGGGCAGAGAGATCAAAAGATCATATAACTGGTGTGAGTGGTGTCAGATGATAAGTCTCTGCAAGTGACCATGAGTGTTAGATGTGTGTAAACTGTTTATAAAGTCAATGTCAGTGCTATGCTGTCATGACAATCAGGCAGAGCCATAGGAATATTCAAAAGGTGACAGCTCAGGCCAGACACTGAATTGTAGGCCTGAGGCTTTGTTCAGAATCTGTCTCAGAGTATTAGTCTGGAATCAGGCTGGTTTTATTCTGAAAGCTGGAATTTATAAGATGCCACACTGGCTGTGATAACAAACTGTGTGTTTTTTTGAAAAAAGTAGAATATACCTGCAAATAAACAAACATCTTGGATGAAATGAATCACCCCATAGATTTGTGTGCGTGTATGTGTGTATGTGCGCGTGTGTGTGAGAGAGAGTGTGAGGAGAGTGAAGAGAGAGAGGAAAGTGTGTGTGTGTGTACGTGTGTGTGCGCACGCGCGCACTTGAGAATGTGTGTGTGTGAGAGAGAGTATGTGTGCGTGAGTATATCTGAGTTCTAAACAATGTATTACTTTAATTTGTATTTCTTTATTGTGATGTGTTAAGGAGGAGAAACATTGTTCTAATTTCATTTTTGACTTCTGTGAGCAATGGAGGGTTGTTTGGAAAGTGGTTTACATGCATTTTAATGAGGCTTTCTGAAAAAACATCTTGAGCTGAATTGTTCAGTGCTTTAGAAAACAAAGAGTAGAGGAGGGAAAAAAATGGGCTGTTACAAGGTTTCTTAGGACACAGGAGGGCAGAAACAGAAAAGTTCTTTTGGTAAACCATTAATCCAGAAGATCAGTGAGTGTGCAGGCTTCTTTCAAAGAGAAGCAAGTCATTCAGAGAGTAAAGACCGATAATACCAGCAGTGCAGTTTAGCTGTTTCCAAAAAAGTCAGGGCAGAAGTCATCCTGAATGGCTTTAATGTTAGTAAGAGAAAAGGTCCAGAAATAGGTGTTATGGTGTCAGAGAGGAGGACATCCTACAAGGCTACTGAATGCATGAGTTTAAGGAACATACATTAAAGAATAAGTTAGCTGTGATACCAGCTTGTTTCAAGGTCTCATGAAGAGATATTACTGAAAGGAAACGACATCGAATGAATGAAGAATTTTTCCAGAAAGAAACTAAGTACAGCCATGCCAAGTGAAGAAGGAACTATTAGGTGAAAACAGGGTAACAATTCACTGTGGTTTGAGCATCTGAGAGGTTGTTATTGAGCATAAAAGGGTAAAAATTTTATTGTTGATATATTAAATAAGACCATTTCAAATAGTTCTTGTGCAATGCAAAATAGTTAATTTTTTATCCTTTTAAGAGAAATCAACTTTGACATAGTCTTTAAAAAAATACATTGAACATACTCACAAGTGACTGCCAAAGACTAACCACCAGAATATAAAAAAAATTGCTAAAAATAAACTTACAGTCTTTCAAGCCAGATTTCATTCTAGGATCTGATTTGTCCAGTACTATCATCAGTGGGAATCATAATATTTGCCTCATTGTGACTTTGTGCAGATAAAACGTGCCACGAAAATGGGTACAGATCAATTATTAACCCAGTTTAATAAAGAGTTCTGAATTATTGCAGCACATTGGTGATCTGCACAGATGAGGATTTTAACAAGCAGAAAATGAGACTCAAAAATTAGACATTATAACAAAATACTGATTTAGGCATCCAACATCACAGACCATGTAGATAAACAAGGCTTTCTTTGTAGAGGGGGAAGAGTCAGTGTCCATGGTCAAGCCAAGATTTTATAAAACCACCCAAAGTAATGTTGTTGAGAACCATAAGTATTTCTGGAAGACCATGAATTAAACACTGTTCCATATGCATCATTATTTTGCAATTCTGTAAATAGTCATAGAGTCATGCAGCACAGAAACAGACGCTTCGGCCCAACTCGTCCATGCTGACCAGGTTTCTTAAACGGAACTAGTCCCATTTGCCTGTGTTTGGCCCATAACCCTCAACATTTCCTATCCCATTGCCTTTTAAATGTTGTAATTGGATTCGCCTATATCACTTTCTCTGGCAGTTCGTCCTAAAAATGCACCACCTTTTGTGTGGAAAAAGTTGCCCCTCAGGTCCCTTTTAACTCTTTCCCCTCTCACCCTAAACCTCTAGATTTGGGCTTCCTTACCCTGGGTAAAAAACTTTGGCCATCCACCTTATCTGTGCCCCTCATGATTTTATAAACCTCTATAAAGGTCACTACTCAGCCTCCTATGCTCTAGGGGAAGAAGTCCCAGCCTAATCAGCCTCTCCTTATAACTTATACCTTCTAGTCTTGGTAACATCCTTGTAAACATTTTTGAACCCTTTCTATAGCAGGGCGACCGAAACTGTACACAGTACTCCAAATGTGGCCTCACCAATGTCTTGTATAGCCATAACATGACTTCCCAACTCTTATGCTCAATGTTCTGACTGATGAATGCAAGCGTGCCAAATGCCTTCCCCACCATCCTGTCTACCTGTGATGTCACTTTCAAGGAACCAAGTACCCGCACTACTAGGTCTCTCTGTTCGACAACACTCCCTCTGGCCCTACCATTAACTTGTAAGTCCTGCCCTGATTTATCTGACCAAAATGCAATATCTCACATTTATCTGAATTAAAGTCCAGCTGCCACTCCTTGGCTCACTGGCAGAGTTTGTACTCTTAGGGAACCTTCTTCACTGTCCACTATAACACTGCTTTCGGTGTCTTCCATAAACATACTAACCATGCCTTCCATTTTCTCATCCAAATCATTTATGAAAATGACAAACAACAGTGGATGCAGCACCAATCCTTGCGGCACACCATTGGTTATAGGGCTCCCGTATGAACAACAACCCTCTGTCTCCTACCATCAAGCCAATGTTGTATTCAATTGGCTAGCTTTCCCTGGATCCCATGTGATCTAACCTTTCTAAAATGAAAAGAAGGATCTTATTCATAAAGATTATATTGATAGCCTGGTGATCTCATGAAGATCAGAATAGTGGGAAGATGGAGATGTGAAGGGATTGGATAATTGAGGTTGTTAATCTGGGGAAGAGAATGATGGGTGCTGCAGCAACAGAATAGAAATGTCCAGAGTGAAGAGCTGCAAGCTAAGACCGGAGCAATAATTTAGAAAAAAATAGGGACAGGAGAAGCATTACATGAGCAGGAAATTGAGAAGGGCATGTTGCAGGAGATTTTGGAGAATTGAAACCAAAAGATAGAGGAGATAAGAGAAGAAGATAGACTAGAGTGGGCCAGAAAACTGCACACTCAAGAGCTCAGTTCTGGAGCAATGCCAGAACATGCACACAGAAAATGTGTTTTTTTTCAAACTGATATAATGCAGAAGAAACGAAATGTGGTTATATAAGTACCTCAGAGGCCGAGCAAAGAGTCCGGCCTCAGCTCACAACAGCTGAGAGCACTGAATGAATTAAAGTTGTTACTTTGGGATTCACTGCAGATTTCTGTACAGGGAATCCACTTGCTTGGCCCAGTTAAATTTCTAGCCTCAGTTAAAGCCAGAAATGAATGGTTTTGAAATGGGTTTGTGTCAGGAAATAGATCTTTCAGAACATAAACCACCCAAACCAAACTCTCTCCTTATGTAGGTTAAAATTCAGCCCACAGACTTCTACAGTTTGGATCGCGAATAAAGAAGTCAGCAAGTATTGAGAAGGATACAAGTTTTAGCTACATTTTTAAGCATCTAAGCTTAACTCCAGGTGCTTGTCCCTCCCAGAGGAAACATAAAAAATGATTTTAGTAGCTTGATTGAATTCAACAGGGCAGTCACTTAGTGACACTGAGGTATGCGTTTAGCACAAAAACAGAAGATCTTGATCAAACCTATGACTCTGTTCTTCCATTAAAATAAATTATGGCTAATCAGTACGTCAAATCCATTTTACTACCTTTGCAATAGATCCCTGGGAATTTTACTCAAAAGAATCTATGAAGCTCAGAACAAAACATTTCAATCAGCCCAGCCTCCACAGCTTTTTGGGTGATGATGCCATGGGTGGGGATGTACAGTGAGAAAACAATTCCGTGTTGTTACCACCCTTCATGTGAAGAAATGTTCAATCGCTCAAATTTGAAGACTAATATTATGCATCATTATTCTGGATTTCCCCACAAGTCAAAATTGCATTCCTTCATTTACTCAATTGAATCCTTTAATCATTTTAAATAATGCTATCATCCTTAAGCTTCTACACTGAAGGGAATACAAAGCTAATTTAAGCAAAAAGGTCTCAATATTCAGCCCAGTCAACCTGTATCATTCTGATGAATCTGTGCTGCTGCAGCTTCTGTAATGCCATTATATCCTTAAGACTTTTGGGCATATTGTAAAATAATGAGCTCTCAACCTGTCATTTTTTACATATCTAATGCCAAGCATAAAAATGGGCTGAAGTTAGAGTTGCCTAATTTTGGAAAGTGCTTTCCCACTATAGCAAGACTGGCATTTGCTGCTGATCTCAATTGACCTTGAACTAACTGGCTCTCAAGACTGTTTCAGAGGGCAGTTAACAGTGACTCACATTGCTGTGGAGAAACAAATCACATGTAGTCCAGACTAGGTAAGGTCAGCAGATTGTCTTCCCTATAGGACACTTGTGGACTATGTGAGTCTTTACAAAGTTTGAAAATGGTTACATGATCTAACTTTAATTGCAGATCTCATCGAGTTTAAATTCATCACCTGCTATGGTGTGATGTCCCCAGTGCAACAGCCTGGTGGCCTGGATTACCAGCGCAGTGGCACGGTCACTACATAACCGTCACTTTTCCCGGTGTATGAAATGTGTCATAACTGAATGCGTACACCCAATTTACTTACATTACTGCTATTGTAAATTTAGATTGCACCACTCTCACCTGATTTAGGGTTACACTCCACTGAAGGCAAGCAGGCAAGGCTGGGAGCTGTATTGTAAAAGGTTGCACTTCCTGTTACAGCAGAGGTAATGCTGCTGCGGCGCACAGCTGACACCACCTTTATCTCTTTGTTTGTTTGCACTAGAAATAGCAAGAAACAAGTTATGCATTCTTGGCAATGGCCACCTATAATCACAGATTTATTCCCATCACTTGTGTCATAGCCACATGATTAGCTGATTTAATTTGGTCATTGGGCCATTTGATCAAAGCTGAAAAGTTACAGAGGCAAAGTAAAGGCAGCAGAAAGACAGATTGACCTAGGTGTAGTTAAATGATGGATTTCACAGAGTAGTAGCAGGTGAGTTACTATGACTGTGTGAAGACAATGCAAGACAGATGAGGTTGACATAACAAGACAGTAAAACTCTTGGCAGGAGTAGCTACAAATAGCAACCTGGAAGGTAACATCCAGGAATATATCTGATCCACTGAAGAATTAAGTGTTTTTGAAAATTGAAGAAGGATGCTTGTGTGTACCACTAAACATGCTCTCCTATTTTTCTTGGGCTTTCAGTCTAACTCATGCATTTGCTGGTAATAATGGTATTCTGGATCAAAGGGGCATAAATCATTTTACATTCAAATTTTACAGTACAGAAGGGCACTTTTCTGCACCTGCTTTTTCAAAGAGCAATCCAGTAAGCACCACTGCTGTGCTTTCTTCCCAGATTCTTCTACAAAATAGTTTTTTTGCAAAAGTTGATGCATTTCCTTTTTACACATTATCATGGATTCACTTGTAAAGGCATTCGTAATAGAAAATAGAAAATTTTATGTCCCAACTAGGGTCTCTGCAAAAAAAATTTCAACTTTACATCTAGTTCTTTTTTCTGTTGATCTTAAATTCATAGAATGGTGTGTTGCCTCCCTAGTGCCAGGATCAAGGATATCTTGGAGAGGGTGCAGAACATTCTCAAAGAGGAGAGGGACCAGCAGGAGGTCATTGTACACATTGGAACTAACAACTTAGGAAGAGAAAATGGTGATATGCTGAGGACAGAATATAGTAAGTTAGGCAGGAATTTAAGAAGGCAGTCCTCGATGGTAGTAATATCTGGATTACTCCCACTGCCACGAGCTAGTGAGGGTAGGAAATAGGAGGAATAGAACAGATGAATGTGTGCCTGAGGAGCTGGTGCAGGGGAGAAGGATTTACATTTTTGGATCATTGGAATGTCTTCTGGGGTATAAGTGACCCGTATAAGGAGGATGGATTGCACCTGAATTGGAAAGAGACTAATATACTGGTGCGGAGATTTGTTAGAGCTGCTTAGGAGGATCTAAACTATCTGTAAGAATTTTAGGATAGATATGGTAAGGGATTTTAAATTTCCAAACATAGACTGGGACTGCCATAGTGTTAAGGGATTGGATGGAGAGGAATTTGTTCAGTGTGTAAAGAAAGTTCTCTCATTCAGTACATGTATGTACCTATTACAGAAGGTGCAAAACTTGACCTACTCTTGGGAATAAGGCGGGGCAGGTGACTGAGGTGCCAGTAGGGGAGATCTTTGGGGCCAGTGACCATAATTATATTAGTTTCAAAATAACAATGGAAAAGGATAGACTGAATCTAAAAGTTAAAATTCTAAATTGGAGGAAGGCTAATTTTGACAGTGTTATGCAAGAACATTCAAAAATTGATTGGAGGCAGATGTTTGCAGTTAAAGGGATGGTTGGAAAATAGGAAGCCTTCAAAATTGAGATAACAAGAGTCCAGAGGCAGTACCCTGTTAGGGTGAAGGGCAAGGCTAGTAGGAGTACAGAATGCTGGACGACTAGTTAAATTGAGGCTTTGGTTAAGAAAAAGAAGGAAGAATGTCAAGTATAGACAGCAGAGATTGAGTGAATCCCTAGAAAAGTATGAAAGCAGTAGGGGTATACTTAAGAGGGAAATCAGGAGGGCAAAAAAGGGGACGTGAAATAGCTTTGGCAAATAGGGTTAAGGAGAATCCAAAGGGATTCCGCAAATACATTCAGGACAAAAGGGTAACCACGGACAGAATAAGGCCCCTTAAAGATCAGCAAGGCCGCCTATGTGTGGAACCGCAAGAGATGAGGGGGGTGGTGGATACTAAACAAGTATTTTGCATCAGTATGTACTATGGAGAAGGATATGGAAGCTAGGGAACTTGAAGCTGGGTCCACTGCTTTTCGTCATTTATATACATGATTTGAATGTGAACGTAGGTGGTAGGATTAGTAAGTTTGAAGATAACACCAAAATTGGTGGTGTAGAGGACAGCAAAGAAGGTTACCTCAGAGTACAATGGTATCTTGATCAGATGAGCAAATGGGCCAAGGAGTGGCAGATGTATTTTAATTTAGATAAACATGAGGTGCTGCATTTTGGTAGGGCAAATCAAGTAGGACTTATACGCTTAATGGTAAGGTCCTGGGGAGTGTTGCTGAAAAAAAAGAGTTCCTTGAAAGTGGAGTAGCAGGTAGCTAGGACAGTGAAGGTGGTGTTTGGTATGCTTGCCTTTATTGGTCTGTGCATTGAGTATAGGAGTTGGGAGGTCATCTTGAGGCTGTACAGGACATGAGTTAGGCCACTTTTGGAATACTGCATGCAATTCTGATTCCCTGCTATAGGAAGTATGTTGTGAAACTTGAAAGGGTTCAGAAAAGATTTACAAAGATTTTGCTGAGGTTGGAGGGTTTGAGCTATAGGGAGAGGCTGAATAGGCTGGGGCTATTTTTCCTGGAGCATCAGAAACTGAGGGGTGACCTCATAGAGATTTATAAAATCATGAAGGGCATGGATAGGGTAAATAGTCAAGGTCTTTTTTCCCCGTGATGGGGGGAGTCCAAAATTAGAGGGCATAAGTTTAAGGTGAGAGGGGAAACATTTTAAAGGGATCTAAGGGACAACATTTTCACACAGATGGTGGTGCGTGTATGAAATCTACCAGAGGAAGTGGTGGAGGCTGGTACAAATGCAATGTTTAAAAGGCATCTGGATGGGTATATGAATAGGAAAGGTTTAGAGGGATATGGGCCAAATGCTGGCAAATGGGACTAGATTTATTTAGGATATCTGGTCAGCCTGGATGAGTTGGACCTAAGGGTCTGTTTCCATGCTATACATCTCTATGACTCTATATCCTCATGTTGCCAACTCACTGACCACTACAACTCAACTTCTGATATCCATTTTTAGGTGCACACTTTAACTAATGAATTGCTAATATGAATTTTATACATCTTCCAACCAGGTCAAAATCAGTTGCTAATATTGAAAACATTGGAAGATCTTTCACAGTTTGATAAGAAATTACAGTATCATATGGTAAATTAATCAAAATCAGAACAAACTTTAAAATGAAAAATGGTTCCAAAAGCAATAATTCTAAAAAAAACTGCAGATTCACATTTAAGCAATGAAGCAAGCAAACTTTATATCACAACCACAAACAGGCACACAAGTATAATTTTAAACCGGAACATACTTTACAGATCTTTTGCAAAAATTTATGTATTTCTTTTTTAAACATTATATGGATTCAAAGTTTTTTGAGAAGATTTGTAGCTCGGGTTGTGGATGAGGTTGTAGACTTGCTCACTGAGCCAGAGTCATCAGCCTGCTCGGTAACATCGTCAGCGCGCCTCTGGTGAAGCGTTGGTGTTCTGTTCCACTTGTTATTTACATGCCTCGGTTTGCTGGAGTGGTTGGCATTACTTCCGGTTCTGTTTTTCAGTGTTTGTACACAAACTCCGGCTCGGTGAGCAAGTCTACAACCTCATTATAAAGATTTACTTGCAAAGGGATCTCTACTAGGACACTGTATGTCAGAACTAGTATCTCTGCAAAGATATATTCTCGAAAAGCCTTCTACCTGAAAGAAAACTTGAGCCGTCTTGTTCAGGATTCAGCTTTCGCAGACAGAATGGGCTGTCATGAGATTCCTGTGCTGTCCCTGAATCTTCGCTCAACAGCTCAGTCAGTCGTCGCCTCCGACGAAAGTTTAAGCGGAACTGATATAATAAGTTGCTGTCAAAGAAATGGTGACGATTGGAGACTGCAAAACAACAAACCATTGCTCAGTCAAAGCAGTCTGGTTACTTTAGGTTCTTCCATTTCTAGTTTTATACTAGTGTTTCACAATTGGAGATCCTAACACAGCGTATTTTACACTAGTCTTTCACTTCTTAAATCTGGATAACAATCCAACCCAGACAGGTGAAATAAAAGTCACATTGTTACAGTGTTTGTAAGGGTCACATCAGAAATGAACAAAACTACCCCTCATTTGACACAAACTTGACAATCCACCTCAGGCAAAGTGCCTTATGTGGCATTTAATGTATTTTGCCTGACCTGGAAGAGTTTCGCTGTGGCATATATATTTCCATATTCCATATGTAGAAAAAAATCAAACCACATCATTCTTTTCACTGAATGGAGGAAAATCTAGAATTCTAAAAGCAAGTGCTATAAGTTTGGGTGGGAGGCCACAACATTAAAATGGCAAACCGAAGTCCTACTCATCACAAACTCACTGACTTTGGTTTTAATGGATGTAGGACGATTAAATTAAACAGACAGACAGTTAAAAATTTGGAACAACCTGTGGTATATCCATATACCCAGGGTCTTATTTTTCCAGACTTCCTGACTAAAAAAAAACACCTTATTACACCTTCTGCTGCCTTTTCACCTCCAAACATAAATTCTGCAAAAAATGAAATTTTCTTATGCGGGATCAGCAAGGGTTCTGATTGCTTCAGTATTTACTTTAAAGGATATATTTCGTTGCAGTTAGTCTCAGTCTTAAATCTTTCTGTGCCAGAAATCAAAGAAGACAGCACCACATCAACTAGTAGTTATTAAACTTGTTTATCAAATATGTAATAGTATTGGCTCTTAGCCTATAAATAATATGTCCAAACTTGCTGTGACAGTATTTGCATATTTTGGAAAACAACTTTTTCTGGATCAGGCAGGCAAACATTCAGAGGTGCCAGTTTTAATACAAGGTGAAAGGAGTAGTGAGCCCAGAGGGTTTAACGTGGGAGCAGCAGGCAGTGAAGCTGATCAAAGTAGCTAATAAATTCTGTCTTTAGCAGAAGTTTATGAAAAGGTCCTGCTAGGGGGTCCAGAAATGACCTCTACGTCCATGATCGGTCACAGTTGTCAGGGGCAACTGGCACAAAACATCTTCCCCTGCCATTGCCAGAACCAACTGCAGGTCGGGGCCAGTGACAAAATGTCTGCCTCACGAAGCATACTGTCTCTGCAGGCAGGTGGGAACAAGTTGGGAACAAGGCTACTGAAGCATTATTTCTGGAAGCACATCCTGCACCCACTTTGGAGCTTTGACCGATTCAGCCCCATCAGTTCACCCTCTCTTCTACAGCAATCATCCTCTGATGCCCTGTCACTCCATCCTCTCCTCTTCAGCAATTATCCTCTGATACCCCTTAATCCACCCTCTCCTCTACAGCAATCATCTTCAGATGTCCCCTCACTCCACCCTCTCCTCTACGGTAATCATCTTCTGGGATGTCCATTGCTCCCCAGCTTCAGCACCGTGTCCAAGCTTCCTCCAGGCCATCTGGGAATGGTAGGAAGTGCTCTTCTGGAGGTGACAATAGAAGATCATCCCTATTTAACAGGCCTGGATAGAGATCACTGACAGGGTGAACATCCATCAAGTCTAGCACCACAAAAGGCTCAATGACTTCCTCTGATCTGCTGGCGATTTGGCATTGCATCAAAGGGCTTACACAAAGGTACCAAGCAATGGAAATTTGAGAGTGAAGAGAGAGGACCAGCTAGAGAATGTGTGGTCATCCTCAGCAACTCATGGTACCAGAGATCAGACTGTGTGTGTTACATGTGCATTATAAGGTGTGTGGATATCAGTTACAATGTGGGGAAGGATGTGGAATGGGAATCCACGAGGAGAACGGAAGTAGATGTCTCTTGATAAGCCATTAAATCTCCATATTTGCATATAGGATTACATGACCTTCAAAGTAAACAGAGACCCAAGACAGGAGAAAGAGTTCTAGAGTTGAAGGTTTTGACACCATGTGAGGCCAGCACCAGGGTGCAGGGGCAGCTGTTCCATTTTACTTTGGCCAGGCAGCAAGTTGAGAATATTCTGACCTGCTGCTGAAATAGTGATACCTTGTGTGGATGGTATTGAAGGCCACCCAAGCTTCAAGAGCAGGTTTAACACCAGCATGTGAGTAACATGGCTTCCTCCCAAGAGTGACTGGTGATTACTAGGGAGAACTTGATTCTGGAACTAGGGATACTGCGTATGCTGTAAATCTGAAATTCAGAGAGAAATGGTTGGAAAATTCCACATCTAGAGTATAGTACAGGTCACCTTATTTAAGGAAGGATGTAAATGCATTGTAAGCAGTTCAGGGAAGGTTTACTAGACATACCTGGAATGTGTCTGTTATCTAATGGGGAAAGGTTGGACAAGCTAAGCTTGTATCCACTAGAGTTTCGAAGAGATAGGTGTGCCTTGATTGAAACATGCAAGGTGTTAAGCAGTCTTGACAGGATAGATGTGAAGGAGATGTTTCCTTTAATGGGAGAATCTAGAATGAAGGGTCGCTGTTTGAAAATAAGGGGTTGCCCATTTAACATAGAGATGAGGAGAAATGGTTTCTCACAGGGTTGAGAGCTTTCTGAATTGCTTTCACTGCCTTTCAGAGAAGTGAGAATATTTGAACCAGTTTAAGGCAGAGATGAATAGGTTCATGATAAGCAAGATCGTAAAATGTCATCATGGGTTGTCACCAATGTGGAGTAACCAAATCAACATGATCTTATTAAACGGTGGAATGGGCCAACTCCTGCTCCTGATTCATGTCCTTGTATCTATCATACAACTTATATGCATAAGGCCTGAACTACATTGCTCTAACCATGGATTTTGTATAGCAATGTCTGGACACGGAGGAGCGAATCACCTCCCTCTCGGTGGCCATTGTACTTAGGGATACATGGAAGTGCCACTCTCAGGGCAATGTCTGGGTGAGCAGCTGCTTCCCAACCCCCAGCCAGTGATCCCAGGGTCTTCAGTAGACATCATAGGAGGGTACTCCTGCATCTATGCACTAGACCCCAGTTGGTGAGACCTCAAAACTTCAAACTACTGGACAATGGTCACCGAGGTAATTGTACACAACCAGGGCATTAGACTCAGTAGCCTGCCTCAACCACAGCTGCTGTAACAGGAAAGTTAAGATGTTTTGTCACTTCACCGTCTCTGTAAATCCATAAAGTCAGTGTGACAAAGGTAGGCAAAGATATAAGCACCTGGGTAGATATGGCATTCACCAAACTGGCAGGTACAGTTGACCAACCCATGACCCCACCCCTCAACCCACCTAGTATCACCTTGATCTTACCCAAATTATCCCTGAGCCTCAAACCATCACGCATGACCCAGATGCCTGCCATCATTCTGGAATCTCCCTCCATCATCCGTCACCTGACCTCAGTTTCCCTCAACCTTTCCTGAAAGACCCATGACTTGCCCTCCATCAAATTTCAGATCCATCCCATACTATATATCCTCTCTGAACAGCTGAGGAACGTCTTTTTGCCATTCTGCCTTGGGTTACTATTTCCATTGTTGCAGTTATTGTTCGGGTTAAACAGCCCAATTCCAGCTGACACAACACTGCTGTTCAGCTCAGCAGATTGTTGGAAGACCTCAATGGTGGCCTTAGCGATATTCTCCAACAGTGAACTCATCTCAGCAACTGATGCTGGGCCAGGTACCTTCATGCATTGTTTGATCATGAGCTGGAGCTCTAACGATGATTGTCTCAGGGTGTGTTACAGTTGGCTTCCTTGGACAAAAGAACCAGAACTCTCCAACAACAGTGCTAATCTTAGAGGTCAGAGGCTGGCTACATTTGGACACCACTTGCCAGCCAAAGTATTCCACCATTCATAATTATTGGTCCTGATCATCACCATTCCTTTCCATTCACCATCCCTATTTCATCCTTGCTGTTCCTCAACCATCCAGCCTCTCCTGACCCTCTATCTTGTGCCACTGATTCAACAAAGTTATAACCTTAGCTCAGATCCAAAGGGTGATCAACATCATTTGGTGTAGACACAGAAGTTGTCAGGAAATAGGAGACAAGACCTTCTCAAGCAGACTAACATGGTGAAACCAAAATTTTGGATCTTGCCTAACAAAGTCCCCCACCCTGGTTAACACTTGCTTCCAGAGGCCTCATTAGATTTAGCAGGCTGGGAGGAAACATGTGTTAATTCAAAGTTAAATGACCAAGTTTAAGAGTGGACAGTAGATATAAAGCTGCTGGGGGACATAGAATGGGATAAAGTAAAAGCAAATTGTGAAAATGCAATGCTTAACCTTAACACATTGGAGCATAATAATTCAATGTAGACCTGTCAGAATGGGGAATATGGAAATGTGGGACTTAGTGAGAAATAAGATATTGGTGATTCCATCTATCATTACAATACACAAGAAATGTCCAATAAAAAGATATATGTAATGAAAAGCCGTCACCATGCTGAATGATTCCATGTTCAAGTTCTCTACGGCACAGCTCCACTGCTTCCTTCCTCGATGAAGCTTCCCCTTCCTTTATTAGCCAGTCAATGATTTCACAGCCCAATACTGCACGCTGGTACTTCAATCCATTTTCTTCTTGTAATTTCATGATTGCATCCTCTGAGCTTAAAAGCCTGTTAATTGTGATGCAACAATTGTGCAGAGGGTAAAAATCCTAAAATTACTATGGTTTAGAAGCTAGAATAGTCTAAATCATTCTCCTAATGGGCATCAACCTGTGCTAACCTGATAGAAAGCGTGAGCTCAATAGGCACATGAATTGTTGCTCTTCTGGCTGGGATTCAAGTAACTCCAAGTCCAAAACAAGTTGAGCAACCTCCTGTAATCTGGAAAGCATGTGCCCATTAAAAAAACACACATATCAGTCTGAGCTAGTTCCTGCGTATTTGTAATACATGAAAGCTGAACGAACACTATTAATTACCCTTCATACAATAACAGACATCTCCAAATAAAGAAAAAAATTGATTTATTGGCAGCTTTTGCTACGATTTTAAAGTCTGCAAGGTGCTGACTTTATCATTGGTTAGGTAAGATAATAGTGTAATACAACACAGGAGGAGGCTATTCAACCTATTGTGCCTCTGGAAAGCTCTACCAAAATCTGCCAATCAATCTCATGCGCTTTCCCATAGCCCTCTGCATCCGTTATTCTTCAAGTATTTACCAAGTCTCTTTTGAATGTTACTGCTGAATTCAATTTCATCACACTTGCAGGCAGCACATTCTGGATCACAACAAATCGCTAAGTGAAACATACTTCATGTCACCTTTGGTTCTTTTGCCAAATTGTTTTGTCTCTTCTGGTTACCAGCTCTCCTGCAACCAGAAACAGGTTCTCCTTCTTCATTTTATCAAGTATGCTTATAACTTTGAAAACTCCAAATTAACTCTTAACCTTCTTTGCTCTAACAACACTTTTCAAATCTCTCCACATAACTGAAATCTTTAATCTCTGATAAATCACTTTTGTGCCATTGCCAGGTGTTTAAATCCTTCCTAAAGTCTGTTGCCCAGAATTGAACATAACACTCCACCAGAAGCCTAACAAGTATTGGATGCCTTGCTTTTATAATTATTCCTCTGCCAACAAAACCAAACTTCCGTGGTCTTTTTTGATTGCCTCAATGTATTCAACCATCTTCAAAGATTTGTGTTTATAGCTCTCTCAGATCACTTTTTCGTGTGCCCCCTTTAAAATTGTACTGTATAGTTTTTATAGCATCTTCTAATTTTTCTGACCAAAATGAATCATTGCTCACTTTCCTGTCGTAAATTTCATCTGTCATGTTATCCATCTAAGTCCCCCCGCAGTTCTTTCCTATCTTCTTCATTGTTTACCAGTTTTCTATCTTTTTCAAACTTTGAAATTGCATTCTGTATTCTCAGTCCAAGTCATTAATAAATATTTAAAAAAAAGCGACCCTACCATTCCCAGGGAACATTACTGTATACCTCCTTGCAGTCTTAAAAAGAAGTGTTCATCGAAACTCTCTCCTTTCTCTCCCTTAGCCAATGCAGCCACCATCCCTGCAATGCTATGGTCTATAATCATGCTAGCAAGTCTATGCTGCGGCAGTTTGTCAAAGTACTTTAAATGACTTTTGAAAGCATGAACTCCACTACACTCATCCTTTTGCAAGTACTAATGGAATTAAAATAGATGTACTTCTATCACATTTAATTTCACATCTGCAGTACTTGAATTTTTTTCAGTTAATACTAAATATTGTTTAAAAAGTTTTGACCTGCATAGCAAACAGTACACATGAGAATGCTACCATAAACTTCTATCCAACTCTAAGCATTGTTATTTAATAAGCATCAAGAGGCTAGAACAAAAAAAGTTACTTTGTAAGATTTTTAGGTAAGTTGGGTATCTTTTCATGTACTGCAGCACCTGAGTTTGAAAATTGATCACTCTTCCAAATTAGAATGCATTGGAAGGTACTAGGCTAGACTAGTCAAACTGGAATCAAATTGACTCATCCAGTTATGATTCACAGTTAGCCGCAAATAAAAACAAAGTGCTGGAAAGCTCAGCAGGCCTGGAAGCGTCTATGAAGAGAGAAACAGAGTTAACATTTCACAACTAACGACTCTCCTTTGGGACTGAAGGGTGGCGCAGAAATGATGGTTTTGATGCTGTTGACAAAGGCAGGGGAGGGACAACTAGAACAGATGGTGAGGGTGCTGAGACCAAAGGACAAAGGGAGTGCTAATGGTACGAAAGGAGATAAACCATGCAAACAATACATAGACGCCAGGGTGGGGGCGGGGTGAGGGGGAGGGAGGCACAATCAAAATGGGATAGAGGTCATGCGCTGAAATCGGCAAACTCAAAGGTGAGTTCTGAAGTCTATAAAGTGCCTAAGTGGAATTTGATACTCCACCTTACATTGGGCTTCACTCAACAACTGTAGCAGAACCAGAAATTTTTGCACAAAAGCATAAGGTGTCTTGAAATGGCAAGCAACTAGAAGGTCAGGGAGATTCTTACAGACAAAGTGGAAGTGTTTCGCAAAGTGACAGTCCAGTGACTGTTTGGTCTCGCCAACGTCAAGGACTGTAAGCAGTGAATACAGTAGGCCAATTCAAAGATGTGAAAGGAAATTGCTGCTTCACCTGCAAGATGCTTTGGAGCCTTGGACAGTGAGGAGGGAGGTGGTGATTGGGCAAGTGTGGCACCTTCTCTGATTGCTGCTATGGGGAGAGAGGGCAGGGATTATTGGGAGTGATGGAAGAGTGAACAAGGACATCATCAAGGGAACGGTCCTACACAATGCTGACAAGGGAAAGGAGGGACTGTGTTTGGTGGTGGTATCTTGCTGGGGTGACAGAACCCTATCACTGCTTTGGGAGGGCAAGGTGTGAGGGCTGAGGTGTGGGAAATGGGCTGGAGAAGGCTGGGGGCCCTAACAGCTGCAATTGTTGGGGGAGGGAATCAACTGACGAAAAAACGGAGAACATGTTAAAGTCACCACTGTGGAAGGTAATATCAGTGGAACAAATGCAATAGAGATTGGGAAACTGACACAAGGAAATGGATTAGAGATAACAAGGTGTAGAGCTGGATGAACACAG
>NC_063350.1:29191768-29269366 GCF_021869965.1 Rhincodon typus | reverse complement strand
CAGGCCAGGCAGCATCAGAGGAGCAGGAAAGCTGACGTTTCGGTCGGCACCCTTCTTCAGAAAATTTCTGAAAAAGGGTCTAGGCCTGAAACGTCAGCTTTTCTGCTCCTCTGATGCTGCTTGGCCTGCTGTGTTCATCCAGCTCTACACCTTGTTATCTCAGATTCTCCAGCATCTGCAGTTCCTACTATCTCTTAGCATGTAACTCCCTGCCTGATGACATGTTTTTAATCAAAATATTTACATATGTTTATTTCACAAAATTATAATCTGTGAATATGAGTATATGTGATTATCTGTGAATAAGTTTCAACTGCTTTGTTAAAAAAAAGTCACATCTTTAATTTGGAGCTCCGATCGTTGTGCAACACTGGAAAAGAAACTAATGGATAAATAACTAATGGATAGCAAAATTCTGATGAAGGGTGTAGATCCCAAACTGTACAAAACTACACAAAGGCAGCCAGTATATATTTCTACTCTTCTGTGTTCATTGTCAACAACATAGGACATCACGGACAGAACGTCTATACAGGTTGTTCAAGTAACTGGTCAGAATAGACTTGTATAATCAGGTTTATCGGAGTATAGAGAAGATAATGTTGTTTCACACAATAATAATGAAATCGGAACTGAAGTCCAGCTATTGTACACTAGCAATCTATTGCATAATGTATATTTAATCTGGATTTGGATTATTTTGCACACTTTTAGTCCTATTTGATCCTCATGTAGTCCTAGCCTAGGAAACAGGGCCAAAAAACTAATCAACAAGGAAGTTGCAGAAATGGCCAGAGTTTCATGAGTGACAATGATTAGGACAAATATGAAGTGTAAATTGGTAATCTGCACTAAAATAAAGGCTAAAAGTTAAGAAACCAGAAATAATATCAGGAGATGAAGATGATACAAATAAAGAAATTGAAAAGATTTGAAAACAGTATGACAAAATAATAGCTGTTTGTATCAAGGAAAATGGCAGGAAATTTATCAAAGGAAAAGTAAAACCACTGAAGAAAGCAATCTGAGACTACTATCTCTGAAGAAAGCAATCTGATGGTTCTTTTGTTCTTTCAGTCTACTACTATCTCTGAAGAAAGCAATCTGATGGTTCTTTTGTTCTTTCAGTCTGTAGTATGTAACTTGTTTTACTGTCTTTACAAAAAATGGTGAAGGAAGGATGGCAGCAATAAAGCAGGATACAGAGGAATAAAATGATTTATTTAAAAAATAGCAAAATGGTGTTAAAGGGTCAATGAGACTTAAGGTTAATAAGTTACTTGGCCTCAATAGTCTATATTCCGAAATACTAAAGGTTAGTCATTAAACATAGCAGGAATGCTAACAATTATTATACTAGGTTATTTGGAAAAAAGTGCTGTATCAAAAGGACTGGAGACTGACGCAAATGTTATCCTTGTGTTCAATTAAGGAGAAAGGAATAAGCCACATATCTATAGACTAGTTAAACCCTTACTACTAGTAGGGAAACATCCAGATATTACAAGGATAATATGAGCAAATGCTCAGAAAGGCATAGATTCATAATGGACAGTTAAATGGATATAAAAAGCACAGATCATGCTTGTTGGGCATGAACCCTTTTCTTTAGGAACATTACTGAGTTGATAAATAAATTGAATGGAAGAGAGGCAGTGTGCAAAACCTTGCAAAGGGCACATGGTAAAGAGTTATTTGAAAAAAATTGTCGAGAAGATTTGATGCTGCGTGAGCTTCTGAGTGTTGTCGCTCCTTTTCTGTTTTAGTATATAAACCTAGGCAGATGTGAGAGAGGCAGGACCACTATGGTGCCAGTCATATAACACTGGTAGCTGTAATGAAGTGATAAACATTGATTGAACATAAGCCATCTGATTGATGCCTGGCACACAACTTCCTGTGTGACAGTACTCTGCAGCAGCAACCTTATAATGGCAACTAACATTCACAAAGGCATAAACCATTGAGAGATTGTTGGTATAAGCTGGCGCTGTGCAGAAGATCATTCATCATACTGCAACGCTGGCGCCAGGTTCTCATCCTCCAACAGACACTGTGAACTCTACGGCAATCTTTGTCCAGGCTGCCTTCATCTATTCGGATAGTCACCTCTTGCAATCCCCAGGAAAATGAACTTCCCTTCCCTTCTGTTCAGAACAGTCATTAAGGAGGTATCACTAAAGCATGACGCTGGTTTTCTCACCTAGTCTCTGACAGGTGACAGGGACAGCCAATGGTGATGAGCGTAGGTTAAGTGATGCTGAGTTGCACTGAATGAAATGTTGTCCAGGTGCCTTTTAAATATGCTTGCTGGAAGCTGGAACCTGGAAGGTCCCAGCAGGGGGAGAACTTCCGGACCAACTGCCCATAAAATTTGTTGTTGTATCCATGCATGCGTACTTGCATATGCAGTGAGTTGAAAGTAATGAAATTGTGTGGTAAACGCACCTTGCCTCAAGTTGCAGTCCACTTTTACATCCAACTTCACACTTCTAATCAAAAAATTGTAAAATACTGTAAAAAAAATGTTGTAATTATAACCTCCTGTCAATGGTAGTGCTACAGTGTCTGAAATTAATGCTTGCACTACAGAGGAACTTGTACATAGCAACGAACTCCACACATCTCTGTGTCCCAGATGTTAATGTTTAACAACAATGACATTAAACCAAAGTATTATTCACAATGATGGAATGTAATACTTTAAGGGGAAAGAATTGCACGCCTAGTCCTCTAACCTTTCCTTCAACTTAGGACCAAATTCACAAACATAATAGTGTAGAAAGACAAGTATATTGAACTGACACTGGACAGAAATACCAAACTGTAGAGAATCGCAAAGTGTGAAGTAGAATGTACAGTAGAACAATAGCTTAGACTAGTGAGAGGAATGTCTAGATATGTGACTTGCTGTTCAACATAGATGGCAGCAAAGTAATTGTTTGGAAGAAAGTGACATTGGAAATCTATTGTAAATGGCGGAATTCTTAAATGAAGTAGAACAGCTGAAATATCATTAAAATCTGAACTACACCTGTGAAGGGCTAAAGGAATTGAAATTAGATTATAAATTTTATGTACAAGGGAATTACAAAGCAAAAATTGAATAATTTACACAATACTTTGATTGGGACACAGTTTAAGTACTGTTTAGTTCTGCATACTCAGATCTAAATGGGCTATTACAAGTTATAACAGATATAGTTAAAGGTTGAAATAGTAGGGCTATATTCAGTGAAGGCCAATGGGAATCTAAAAAGCGTCCACAATTTTGAAAAAGATTGAGAAGGTAATGAATAAAAGATTATTACCACAGATCAGTGATCAGCAAGAACAAATTGTCAATGAGTACTGGAAATTTGGGAGTGGGGGTGGTATGAAGGATCTTTGCCCCCACACAAAATGTTGATTAGAATACAATAACACATGTATTGAAGCCAAATCAACCTCAAAAGTTTAAAGTGATCTTAGACAAACACAAATAAGAAAAACAAAGTTAAGGAAAGAAGTAGGAAAAAGCAATTAAAATAGCTTGAATGTGAAGTTAGCATTTGCACAAACAGATTAAACCAAATTACTTTCTTCAATCTTGAAATTGGTATAAATGTTCATGTTATTGTGTTTCCTTTGAATAAACAGAGCCTTCAATGAACCGACCAAAATAAAACCATTCTTTTCATTTCAATGTCAAGGAAATTTCAAATGTGTCAACTCAATATCATCGTTATTTTCACTGGATAAAAGAAAAATTGGAACCTAATGCTTTTGTTTACTCATGCCTGGCCAATGACATATACCATTCCATAACGCTTTGTTTAACTACAGCAGCTTGACAAGATTCATTACAACATTCTTAAGCAACTGGATATGAGCATCAGATGCAACTTTGCCAGCAGCATCCACACACAATGAAAGTAACATAAAATTCTAATCAGCCTAAAGCTCATGGTTGCCTTTCACCTTTTCTAGTCTCTGCAATATCCTGTGCTAGAAATTAGTGTTCCTGAATGTTTCAGTTTCTTACCTGCTCCTAGAATCTGGTATTCACTTTAAATATTGCTAATTACCATCTGAGAAATGTTTTGGTTATAGGTGCTGTATTAGTCTTACAATTTTTCCTTGTAAATGCTGATCAATAAGCAATCTTGAAAATTTTATCTTCTTTGACTTTTATTGATGTGCTTGTTCTGCAAAAAAAAACTGCTGTGTCCATAAATGGCAAACAAGCCAGTATGGCTGGCTGTATGAGAAACAAGTGGAGTTCTTCCAAAAATTATGGGGTTTGAAAGACTTTGTTATTGTTGTTATGTGTTCTAGCAGTGAGCATCAGTTGTAGCATAGGAACTTCAACATTGTCACCCAATTTCCCACCCACATCCACAACTAACAAAACTCAGTCCAGCACTAAGACTATATAAATGATCAGACACATATTTGAGTCAAGCATAATTCCCAGAGAAACAATTAGCCTTTCAATAACCTCAGGATATGTCCAGGTACAGCAATTAGTGCGCATTTTAATGGTTACCTACAGAGGTACCAATGGCAGAAGAATAAATCACACCTAAGTTTAATATATCAGTCTTTATAAAACATTATATTGATAATGTCTTAATTTAGCACCTTTGAGGCAGTAAAGTGTCACAAGGCTCTTTGCAAGAGCATTATAAAAGGAAATTTGATATTGAATTGCGTAGGAGGTACTAAGAAAGGTGATTGAAAGCTTGGTCAAACAGGTAGATTTCAACGGCTATGTTAAAGAATGAGATGCTATGGGATATAGTAAGAAGATTCCAGAACTTAAGGCTGAGGTAAGTGAAGCCAATTCAAATGGTAGAATGATTGAAATAGAGATAGGCAAGAAGTCAGAGATGGGCAAGTATAGAAATCTCAGGAGGCTAGAGAGCTGGAGGAGATTATGGAAATAGAGAAGGGTGATCCTATGGATGGATTTAAAAACAAAATTGAGAATTTTAAAATGTCAGTCTGCAAGCACATAGGCAATGGGTGAACGGGTCCTGGATACAGGCAGAGTTGTTGTCAAACTCAGGTCTATGAAGTACAGCTAGTGGGAGGTTTGCCAGGTTAGTCTTGAACTGGTCACGTCAAAAAGACAACAATGGAATGGGAGTATCCTTCAGCAGATAGGCTGCAGCAAAAGAAAGGTTAGACAATGTTATAGGGTTAGACATTGGCAATCTTGGCAATAAAGTAGATATATGATTATAAAGTCCTCTTGGATTAAAATTCACCAGGAAAGTCGCAAATGATCTGGTTCAGCTTCAAAACACTGGAAATCAGTAGTTGGCAAACAGAATTTGTGGTGGATAGATCTTTCTAATGTTTAGTTCGGGTAAAATTTCTGATCATTCAGTACTAAATGTTGGGTAAGTAGCGTGACAAATTAGAAAGTGTGGCGGGACTGTGTGGAGTGTTAGAGTTGGACCGGAGCAACATGCAAAAGAAAAATAGTCATGAACAGTATTTGGGAGCCTCCTGACTTACCATGAGCAATCTAGCTGGTGGGAAATTACATACCGATGACAAGGGCTACACTATCTCTAGTCATAATTGTGTTATGAAAATTCACAGGGCTAGTGCAGTGCCATTCCATATAAGAGAGATCTAGAGCACTGTAATAACAATGAAGCCTCTGAATAGCATCAGTAATGGGCATTCCAGCCTTTGTAAGTTTACAAGACACTAAGATTCATAACTATGATGGACACTTAGAAATTCTCGTATTTTGCCAAGACATCATGAACCCATTCAACTATACCATTCAAAATGATTATGATAATATCTTTAAGATGCAAATTTGACTCGCCTATTAGCTCAGCCAATTATAGTAACATAGAAATCATTTTGTGGGAGGAAATTGGGAGAAAAACCAGTGGCATTGCAGACAGTGAAGAAAGTTTTCTAAGATTACAAAGGGATCTTGATCAAATGGGTCAATGGGCTGAAAAATGGCAGGTGGAGTTCAATTTGGATAAATGTGAGGTATTGTATTTTGGTACAACAAGGGTAGGGCTTATACAATTAATGGCAGGCCTTGAGTAGTGTTGTAGAACAGATGTACCTAGAGGTGCAGATACATAATTCTTTAAAGTTTGCATCACATATAGACAGGATGGCTAAAAAGGCATTTGGCATGCTTGATTTCACTGCTCAGTCCTTTGAGTATAGGAGTTGGGACGTTATGTTGAGTTTGTACAGGACATTGGTGAGGCCTCTTCTGGAATACTGTGTGCAGTTCTGGTCGCCCAGTTATAAGAAGGATATTATGAAGCTGGAGAGGGTTCAGAAGAGACTTACCAGGATGTTGCTGGGTATGGGCGTTTTGAGTTATAAGGAAAAGCTGAAAAGGCTGGGACTTATTTCACTGAAGCATAGGAGGTTGAGAAGTGACCTGATAAGAAGTTTAAAATGTAATGAGGGGTATAGAAAGAGTTGATAGTGGTTGTCTTTTCCCTAAAGTGGGGAATTTCAAGACAAGGGGGACACATTTTTAAGGTGAGAGAAATTTTAAAAAGACATAACAGGCAATTTTTTTTTTACACAGAGGGTGATTCGAGTGTGGAATGCACTTCCTGATGAAGTGGTGGATGCAGGTACAATTACAACGTTTAAAAGACATTTGGATGGATACATGAATAGGAAAAGTTTGGAGGGATATGGGCCAGGAGCAGGCAAGTGGGACTAATTTAGTTTGGAATTAAGTTCGGCATGGACTGGGGTCTGTTTCCGTGCTGTATGACTCTCTGACTATATCAGTTGTGATTAGAAATAAATGTATAAAAGAAGTTCATTTCTCTAAGCAGAGCGTGTGCTACTTTTCCTGCTGCATGTCAGTGCATCTAGTTACAGAAATAAATAAACAGCACATTTTTTAACATAAACTTTAAAAAGTTTTCAAACAACGGGAAATCGACCTTTCGGTCACTTTGTTTTTGTGGGAACTTTTTTTTTTAATCCTGGATCAACAGGACGATAACATGCATCAGAAAGCCAACGGCTGTCAGATTCGTAAATCGTTCCAAATTTAACTTGTGGTTACACATTTTCCACATTTAAAAAAATGCGTTGGATTATCCACAGATCATAAAGGTACAGCATTTCCAAGCCCCAAACGCCTCTCCGGACAACATGCGGTCTCTTTACCTTAATTGCTCGCCTGTAATTAGTACTTCAGCCTTGTAATGCCTTTCAGTCGCTTTCTTTTTCACGCTATTCTGAAGACTTTCCATGTTTGAACGAAATCTCCTTTCAAGTTGGCCGTCTGCCTAAACTCCGTGCTGTCTGCACCTGCTGGTTCTGGCCAGAACCCTGGAATCCTGGCTTCCTTCGGTCAATCTCACAGACTGCTGAACCGGTTGCTCAATCATGACAGTTCCACGCAGTGTCCCCAACATTCAACTTCACCTTTCTCGGATTCTGCCCTCTCTCGGTCTGTTTTGTATCTGGGAGTTAAAAGAGATTGTGGCTAATTGAAAACATACTGTAATCTGATCTGTTATCAGCAAAGAAACGAGATTAGCAGCAAACAGGAGCATATGTTATAAAACAGGCCACAACATTCGGTCCAATTTTGCCTATAAATCATACTAGCTTTCAGATTTATGTGGAAAGTCTGCCTTTCCGTCGACAACTGCGCCAGGCACAACCAGATGAATCCATTCTGGTAGGCAGGGTCCCCTGATGAGGTTCTCGGAGCCGTTTTCTTATGGGCGGGAGGTCAAGTGCTACAGCAGAAGCAGACATCCAACGAAAATCCAAACATTTATTGCAATCTGCAGTCTGGTATATTTTCCGTATTCTTCTAGGTGTTTCCCAATAAGCTACCAAGCAGAACATTGCATACACCTGGCAAAAGTCCATGTACCTTCATCCTCCATCTCACTGACAGATGGCTGGTACCCAATCGTTCTTCTGGTGTGTTTTTCGTGGTGAGGAATGTTCATAATGCCAGCTGCTGGAACATGTTCCATTTCAAGAATCCAGTAACATTAAACACATTCCATTCAGAAATGGGAGAACCAGATGCAACAGCATGCCCTAGCCCAAATTTTAGGTGGTTGCATTGGTGTTGGCAGAATACAGTAGTCAGAGTTGATATAACATCCACCCGTACAATATGTGACTGGAAAGTGAAGTTACTCTGCTTGACAACCAGGCAGTAAAAATAAATGAATTCCAAATATCCTTGAGTGGACATCATGGTGGGTTAATTTGTTTCTGGTGCTTCATGCTTTCAGCCAATGCCCATATTGGCACTTCTTTCCTACAACAATTATTCTCAGATGCCTCTGAGTTATTTTGACAAGTTGCACCAAATTTCAGGACTCATGTCCATCAGAAATTGGATTGAGGCTTATGGTTCATTAACAGCAGACATATTTATTTCACCAGACAATGTTACATTTTAACTCAAATCCCAGAGGTGAAATTCCAGTACAGTATGTTACCCAGAGCATTATTTAATTACCCTAACTGGACTAATTATTTCCACACCATGAATAGGAAGATCACTCAAGTATCTTTATGTATTATTGAGCCCCATTATCCATAATTTTGAGTGTCCTCAATTCCAACTTTCGGAAATTTTAGGAAACAGTAAATGAGAATACAAAATTGTGTTTCCTTCTGAATTTTACCACACCTCTTGTGATCGTCTTGCATTCCCTCTTCCTTTGTGAGTTTCTTTGTCACACTCTCCTGCTGACTTTCAACAACTTAATTCATCACACATGCAAACAACACTGCTCACATGTAGTATTCTTGGCATTCTGCAGAAATTGTACCGAAATTTGGAAGGCTATAATGTAACTTTCCTTAGTTTACCTTAATTTATGACTCAACAGCCGAAATTCAGGAAGTACAGTAAAATGTAAAAACAAATTTAAATGTTGGATATCTGAAATACTGTGCAGGCATACGTTCAGAGCACTGTTGAGTTAATGAGACCAGAAAAAATAAAAATTGAGCAACGTTTAAGTAGATCAGTACAAAATGAAAGTGAGGGGCAAGAGGTTGAATGAAGAGGGGAGGAAATTAAGTGATAAATACAGTTACATTTACCTATAAGGTGCCTTAAAGGACAAATGATAAGATAGTTAAGATGATATTTCTATCAAATGACATAATAATAATAATAATAATAATAATAATAATAATAATAATAATAATAATAATAATGAACTTAAAGACATGTTGAAGGACATGTGAAAAGTTAAGCTAGCAGGGGTAAATCAGGTCTGAAGCAAAAACAGGAGAAAACAGTAGAATGCAGACATCTGAATAAGGAAACAAAACCAGTCTGAGAAAAGCAGCAGAAATATCTTCCACTGGCAAAATACAAGTGAAGATTTTCACATATTGACTCTCTCCCATTTTATTCCAAAAACCAAACCCATAGAAGTTACATTTAAGATCTGTGGTGATTAGAATAAATTAAAATGGCAAAGCACGGGAGTCTTAAAATCACAACTGCAGACATAATTGGAGTGCAAGGTTAGTTATCACCTGATTATAATTTACAGAGCTGTTAACATCGTAAAATGTCACAGGGCACTTAATAAAAGCACTGATACAGAGCTATAGAGTGTTACACTAGGCAAGATGACAAAATGTGTGATCAGGGTAAGAGCAGTAGGAGCATACTTAAGAGAAAAATTGAGAGGGCAAAAAGGAGACGTGAGATAGCTTTGGCAAATGGGGTAAAGGAGAATACAAAGAGATCCTACAAATACTTTAAGGATAAAAGAGTAACAAGAGAAAGAATAGGGCACCTTAAAAAAATCAACAAGATTGTCTATGTGTGGAACCACAGGTGATGGGTGAGATATTAAATGAGTATTTTGCATCAGTATTTACTGTGGAGAAGGACATGGAAGCTAGAGACTTGGGGTGATATCTTAAAAAGTATTCATATTACAGAAGAGGTGGTGCTGGTCATCTTAAGCTGCATAAATTTGGATAAATCCTCTGTACCTAATCAGGTGTATCCCAGAACTTTGTGGGAAGCTAGGGAAGAGATTGTTGGGCCCCTTGCTGAGATATTTGCATCATCAATAGCCACGGGTGAGGTGCTGGAAGACTGGAGGTTGGCTAATGTCGTGCCATTGTTTAAAAAAGGTGGTAAGGAAAAGCCAGGAAACTACAGACCAGTGAGCCTGACATCAGTTGTGGCTAAGTTGTTGGAGGGGTTTCTGAGGAACAGGACTGACAAGATTGGCATGCATTTGGAAAGGCAAGGACTGATTAGGGATAGTCAACATGGCTTTGTGTGTGGGAAATTGTGTCTCACCAATTTGATTGAGTTTTTTGAAGAAGTGACAAAGAAGGTTGATGAAGGCAGAGCAGTAGGTGTTGTATGGACTTCAGCAAGGCATTCAACAAGGTTTCACATGGTAGACTGTTTAGTAAGGTTAGATCACGTGGAATCTAGGGGGAGATAGCCAATTGGATACAAAATTGGATGGACAGTAGGAGACAGAGGGTGTTGGCAGAGGGTTGTTTTTCAGACTGGAGGCTTGTAACCAGTGGAATGCCGCAAGTATCGTTGCTTGGTCCACTGCTTTTTGTCACTTCCATAAATTATTTAGATGTGAGTATAGGATGTATCGTTAGTAAGTTTGCAGATTACACCAAATTAGGTGGTGTAGTGGACAGTGAAGAATGTTATCTCAGAGTGCAATGGGACATTGATCAGATGGGCCAATAGGCCAAGGCATGGAAAATGGACTTTAGTTTGGATAAATGTGAGGTGTTACATTTTGGTAAGGCAAATCAGCGCAGAACATATTGTTAATGAAGCACTGGGGAATGTTGCTGAATGAAGAATCCTAGGGGTACAGTTGCACAATTCCTTGAAAGTGGAGTTGCAGGTAGGCAGGGTGGTGAAGAAGGCTTTGGCATGCTTGTCATCATTGGTCAGTGCAGTGAGTTTAAGAGTGGGGATGTCATTTCGCAGCTGTAAAGGACATTGGTTAGGCCACTTTTAGAATGCTGTATTCAATTCTGGTCGGACATTGGTTAGGCCACTTTTAGAATGCTGTATTCAATTCTGGTCTCCTGCTATTGGAAAGACGTTGTGAAACTTGAAAGGGTTCAGAAAATCTTTACAAGGATATTGTCAGAATTGGAGGCTTTGAGCTATAGGGAGGCTTAATAGGCTGAGGCTTTTTCCTCTGGAGCATGGGAAGCTGAGGGGTGATCTTATAGAGGTTTATTAAACCATGAGGGGCATGGCTGGGTGAATAGCCAAAGTCTTTTTCCCAGGGTGGGGAGTCCAAAACTACAAGGCATAGATTGAAGGGGAGAGGGAAAAGCTTTAAAAGGAACCTGAGTGGCAACTTTTTCCACACAGAGGGTGAATGGAACATATGGAACGAGCTGCTAGAAGAATTGGTGGAGGCAGGTTTAGTTACAACATTTAAAAGGCATCTGGATGGGAACATGAATAGGAAGGATTTAGAGGGATATGGGCCAAATGCTGGCTAATGGGACTAGATCAGTTGATGACAGCTAGTTGATATGAGCAAGTTGGATGGAAAGGTCTGTATCTGTTCTGTATAATGTTATGACTCTATGACTCTATCTTAAACAAGGAAATAATATAGGGGGTGATAGCAAAGTAGAGAGCAAGTCCTAAATTTGGGGTCAAAGTTTGATCACAAGTGATAGAATGATTAAAATCAGGAATGAACAAAACGCCAGATTTGAAGGATTGGAGAAATGTCAAAGGCTTGTAAAGCTGGGCAAAACAGGACAGATGAGGAGAGGTGAAATCGTAGAAGGATTTGAAAACCAAGTGAGAATTTTAAAATTGAGGCACTGTCAAAGAACCAGTGGAGATCAACAAACACGGGGTGATGACTGAATGGAACTTGGGAGTGAGTTAAAGAGTCAATTGAGTGTTGGATAGGCACCCATTTATGTAGAGTGGAAGATAAGAGGCTGACAAGCAGAGTAATGAAGGGGACAGTTGGAGAGGTAACAAGGGCATAGTTGAGGGTTTCAGCAGATGACCTAATGGAATATTGGATTTAAGTAATGTTACCAAGCGTGAAGGAAGATAGTCTTGGTAGTAATATGTATTAAAAACTCAATTCCAGGTCAAACTAACTAACATTATAAAGTTATACTAGTTTAAGTAAAGATAGAAACCGTGCACAGTGTTTGTGGAAGAGACCAAAGATAATTACTTCAATCTTCCTAATACATAGTTAAAGGGAAATTTCTATTCATCCAATGTTCGGATGTCAGGGGGCAAAATCAGAGACAGTTGCTGAGTTTAAGGAGATAGTGATGAGATAGGGCCATGTGTATAATCTGATCTTGTATTTAACTTCTGAAAGATGATTTTCTGTTATCATCAGTATATCCTTGCATAATGTGATTTCCTGAATTATAAGGCAACACCTATATATGGCAGTCTGTATTTCAAGGGTCAGAAAATAATACACTAATGGTTGTGAAGGGTGCTTTCTAAATTATGTATATTGTCATCAAATCCAATATTGGTTGAGCAGAAGTTGCCTTCAACTTGGCATGGTGTCTCAGTGGTTAGCATTGCTGCCTCACAGCACCAGGGACCTGGGTTCAATTCTAGTCTCAGGTGACTGTCTGTGTTGAGTTTGCGTATTCTCCCCATGTCTGCGTGAATTTCCTCCGGGTGCCCCACTTTCCAACCACAGACCAAAGATGCACAGGTTAGGTGGACTAGCCATGATAAATTACCCATAGTGACTAGGGATTGCAGGCTGGGTGGATTAGCCATGGGAAATGCAGGGTTACAGGGATATGGTAGGTGGGTGGGCGTGAGTGGGAGGGATGGTGTAGACTCAATGGCCTGCTGGGATCCCTATAGGGATTCTTTGAAATACTGGCAAGATTGAAGTGATTGTTTCTGGTCCCAGCCACAAGCACTTCCCATAAAACTGGCCACATTCCAAATTGGATAATTCACAATGCATTTCTATTAATTTGAACACTTTCTAGCAGTTACAAAGAGGGTCTTAAAACAAAAGGGTGCAATAATTGGTCTGCTTTTACATTTTTTAAAATTTAAGGAAAGGACTACCATACATCAATACAACTAGTTTTATGTGGTTTTCTCGACACTTTCAGATATTTACAATCAGGTTACTCACAGATGATAAACTAGGCATTCTTTAAAACTTACATTTTGTGGTAAATCCATTTTCAACTCTCCATCAAGGTGAACCAAGCTACCCGTATATATAAATGAATTTTCTTCAAGCAATTAGATTATACAATCACTCTACTCAAACATAATTGAGCAGAAATTCGAGAAAAGCAAAAACTCTAACTTAGTCTAATTTTATGCACAATTTGGGCCCAGACCAGCTACCCAAAAAAAGAATGATGCACTACAACATTACTGGTGCATTGGTGATATAAATTTGATTAGTTATACATGCCCACACTTACTGTCTGATCCAATTCCTTAAGCAGCATTTCTTATAGTGACAATCACACTCAAATATACTATTCCCACTGGCTCAGAGATGATGAATGAGAAAGGAAAGAATGAACTAAGTGAGTGCAATATTTAAGAATAAAACTTCAGATTAGAATCCCCAAAACGTTAGTCAAAATCTGTAATCCCAAAGAATAAATAAATTTGGCTCATGCAGTCACACAATCTTTATTCACTTTTCACCCTCACAGTTGGAGCTCCAAGTTTAATCATCTTTTTGACAATGGCTAATCACCAGCTTTAACTTAATGGGCACCAATCCAGATCATAACGACTTGTCTCTCTCTCTTTCTCAACATTTGGAGATGCTTATGGTCATTCATGGACAATGGTTAATACAGATACAGATCTCCATGTAATGAATGTATAATTGATTAAAAAAAGGTATAGGAATTCAGAAAGGAACAGGAGGTTCATTACACAGTAGAAATATTGATTGATGGTCATCATTTTGATCTCACATTAATATGTCAATTCACAAGAGAGCACTTGAATGTAGCAGTATGCATTCAAAGGTCAGAAGATAAAACATTATTGGTTGTGAAGGGTGCTTTGTAAATGATTATGTACATTGTCTGAATTTTTTTTTTAATATCCATCTGTGCTGTGTAAGCTAGCAGATTAAGCTATTTAAGTACAGAATGTTCCACTGCTGGTTACGTTTGATTTTGCATAGTTATAGGGGCTGGGCTTGTTGCCAGGGTTTTAGGTCGCCCAAATCAGTTCAGGGTCAGTGACTTTTAGCCAGAGATAGGGGGTTAGGAAAGAAACAACTCCGTAGTGCTAGTAACTCCGATGTTAACTGTTGCAATTCAACTGGGGCAAAGAAAGGCTTGTAGGCAGCATGATTATGCTTACAGCAGTTAGAGAACTGGAATTGTCCCAATGTAGCTGAGATGCTGGATTGATCAGGCCTGTGTTTAGATGCTTCACCACAGCCTAGCCAAAACAATCGGTTTCAGGAAAAGCTCAGCAAGTCTGGCAGCATCTGTGGAGGAGAAAACAGAGTTAACATTTCGGGTCCGGTGACCCTTCCTCGGAACCTCTTTTGGTTTTTACAATGGGTTTCAGTCTCAGATGTTGTCAGCTCAGCTGGAAAAATTCAAGAAGTGGGGTCTGAGAGTTCAGGGTAATTCAGGGGCAACACCAGCTCAGTGAAACTAGCTGTTTATTGAAAAGCTAAAGTTGTGTTTGTAATAAAGGCACTTGCCAGTAGTTTCAGGAAATGGAGAATGCAGTCTCAGGAGAAGAGGCTGACTATCAGGACATAAGCAACCATTGAGGCAATATATGTTGGAGTGGTGATTCAGGGAGCTCTGAGGTTAGACCTTCAAAAGTGAAGAATTTGGATCCCTTCTGAAGGAGGCAATATTTTAATGACATTTGGTGATCTGCAGTGTCATTGGAATCTAGGTGCAAAGCTGAGAAATATATGGGATCTATCTCGACTATTACATTTTCAATTTGATCCCTCAATGAATGGATCAGATCTAAGCTCTGCGGTCCTACCACATTGTAATAATCAAGAAATGGTTGGAGGCATTAGAAACTGCAAAGGCAATGGGCCCTAACAACATTCTGGCAATAAGACTGAAGGCCTGCCACTCCCCTACCCAAGCTCTTCCATACAGTTATAACACCAGCATCTATCAATGTGGAAAATTGCCCTGGTATGTCCTGAACCAGTTACTGCCCCAACAGTCTACTCTTGATCATCAGTGATGGAAGGTGTTACTTGAAAGTCGAACCCCTCTGATAGATAAAACAAAACACAAGCCCCAATCTGTTATAGTGGGGAATTGATGTTCCCTTCTAGTAATTAAACCCGAAATACCCAGAAAAGTTTGCCTTGCATTTACAATCTGTCAAAAGAGGGGTTAAATGAAAGAAAATCCTTGATGTCCACTTTAGAAGTAACAAGTAACAATTTGTTTATTTAACCCTAACAGGGAACAAATTAATAGACTTACTAACAAACCAAACAATCCCCCCCAGACTACTAACTACTCCCTAACTGGCCTAAATTCTACCGGAACGCAGTTCAAATAAACACAAGCCCCATTTACATAAACCCACTTAAAAGACAACAATAAATTAAAACTTAATTTCTCCACATTCACACAGACTGTGTCTTCTGGAACGCTCTGTCTTCTCTGTTATGCCATAAATGTCTTTCTTCCACTGAATCTGCTGGCAAGGATGTTTTGCTCTAATTTCTTCAATGAGGACTTTGAGCTAAAATGCTGTGGTACCGTTCTTCAGATAGATAGTGCTTTCTTAGAGAGCTTAGTGATTTCTTGAGAGAACTTGGGACTTATTTCTCAGCTGGCGGGCTTGGTTTTCCCCTCAGATGACAGTTGGCTCTCACTCCAGTTTTCAAAAACCCTCATCTTATGTACCCACTAATGACACATCAATTATTGGCTTCAGGTTGTCAAAACGATCAGTTTTAAATCCAATTGGTTTTCTGTATCTAAGTGTTTGGTTGAAATTAATTGGCTAAATTCAAACTTGTCTCGATACCAAAACAAAACTGCTGTTTTGCCTGCTAACTGTAAGGCTTTTTGATGCACTTGTTTCAATTTTGGGGCTCTCTGTACAATACTAGTAAAATTTCCAAGCACAATCTCTTAAAGACCACAAACTGCTTTTCCCCCCACTATCAATTTAACCAACAAATTCTAACTTCCTGCCTTCTAACTCATGAATACTCTACCCAATTTTGTAACAAAGGTGTCATCAATAGCGCTATCAAACAGCACCTGCTCAGCAATAACATATTCAGTGACACCCAGTTTGGCTTCTGACAGGGCCACTCAAGCTCTTGATCTTATTACAGCCTTGATTCAAACACAAACTAAACTGCTGAATTCCAGAAGTGAGGTGAGAGTGACAGCTCTCAAAATCAAGGTCATATTCAACTGAATGTGGCATCAAGGAGCCCTAGCCAAACTATAATCAATGGGAATCAGGGAAAAACTCTCTGCTGGTTAGAATAATGCCCGCTACATTTGAAGATGGTTATGGTTATTGGAAGTCAATCATCTTAGCTCAACAATCTATGCAGGAGTTCCTCAACATAGAGTCCTAGGCCCAACTATCTTCAGCTGCTTCATCAATGATCTTCCCTCCATCATAAGGTCAGAAGTGGGGATATTCAATGATTGCACAATGTTCAGCACCATTTGTGACTCCTCAAATACTGAAGCAGTTGATGTTCAACTGCAGAAGATCTGGACAATATCCAGGCTTGGGCTGACTAGTGGCAAGTAACATTTGCATCACACAAATGCCAATGAGAGACAATCTAACCACCACCTCTTGACATTCAGTGGTGTTACCATCATCGAATCCCCACTATCAACATTCTGGGGGTTACCATGGATCAGAAACTCAACTGGTCTCACCACACAAACACAGTGGCTACAAGCGCAGGTCAGGGGCTAGGAATACTGTCGTGAGTAACTTACCTCCCGATTCCCCAAAGCCTGTCCATCATCTACAAGGCACAAGTAAGGAGTGTGATGGAATACTCCTCACTTGGCTGGATGAGTGCAGCTCCAACAACATGCAAAAAACTTGACATTATCCAGGACAAAGCAGCCCATTTCATTGGCACCTATTCCCTCCACCACTGACACTCAGTAGCTGCAGTGTATACTATCTACAAGATGCACTGCAGAAAGTCACCCAAGATCCTCAGACAGCACCTTCTAAACCTTACCTTTCTAACAATGTATAGCAAAGTTTATTTTATTTTAAAACTGGGAAATCTTGTGATTAGAACAGAACACGCAGGAGTAAGAAGAAGCCATCTCGCTGTTTGAATCTACTCCATTATTCAGTGAGATTATGGGTAATTTATAATCCTCAACTCTACTTTCCTGCATTTTCCCTGTAATCCTTGATCCACTTCTACATTATTAAGGGTAGAATTTGAGAGGTCAGCCAGGAATGCTATAGAACTGAGGTAACAAAGACCTAGCAGAACATTCCAGCAGCAAAACCACTGAGGGTGGGACACTTTAGGTGAAAATAGGTAGTCTTAATAGCAGCGTAGATATACAGTTGAAAGTTCATCTTGGGGTCAAACATGACATTGAGGGTCAAAGTCTAGTTCAGCCTCACAGGGTTGCAATGGAGTGGAATGGAATCAGTGGTCAGGCAGCAGAGTTTGTAACAAGAACTGAAGACAACAATTCTCAATATTTAAAGAGGAAATCTCTGCTTATAGGTACCTGGATGTCAGACAATTAAGAAATAATGGAGGTCTCAAGTGAGGAGTTAGAATATAGAACATAGAACAGTACAGCACAGTACAGGCCCTTCGGCCCATGATGTTGTGCCAAACTTTTATCCTAATCCTAAGGTCTATCTAATCTCCACCCCTACCTTATACTATCATCCATATGCCTATCTAATAGCCGCTTAAATGCCCCTAATGAGGCAGACTCCACTACCCTTTCCGGCAATGCATTCCACGCCCCGACCACTCTCCGAATAAAGAACCTACCTCTGACGTCTCCCCCGTATCTACCTCCACTCACTTTAAAACTATGCCCCCTCGTAATAGCTACCTCCAGCCTAGGAAAAAGTCTCTGGCTGTCTACTCTATCTATACCTTTGATCATTTTGTACACCTCTATCAAGTCACCTCTCATCCTACGTGGTTCTAAAGAGAAAAGCCCTAGCTCTCTCAACCTTTCATCGTAAAGACCTTCCCTCCATTCCAGGCAACATCCTGGTAAATCTCCTCTGCACCTTTTCAAATGCTTCCACATCTTTCCTGTAATGAGGCAAGCAGAACTGGACATAATACTCCAGATGTGGCTGAACCAGGCTTTTGTACAGCTGGAGCATAACTTCACAGCTCTTGAACTCAATTCCTCTATTAATGAAAGCTAACACACCATATGCCTTCTTAACAACTCTATCCACCTGGGTGGCAGCTTTCAGGGAACTGTGGGCATGAACCCCAAGATCCCTCTGCTCCTCCACACTGCCAAGAATCTTTCCGTTAACCCTGTATTCTGCTTTCAAGTTTGTCCTTCTAAAACTAATCACCTCACACTTTTCAAGTTTAAACTCCATCTGCCACTTCTCAGCCCAGCTCTGCATCCTATCAATGTCCCTTTGTAACCTAGGACAACCCTCCGCAATATCCACAACTCGACCCACCTTCGTATCATCCGCGAACTTGCTAATCCACTCTTCCACTCCTTCATCCAAATCATTTACAAAAATCACAAATAGAAGAGGACCCAGAACAGATCCTTGTGGAACACCACTCGTAACTGAGCACCATGTTGAATATTTTCCGTCCACTATAACCCTTTGTCTTCTAAGGGTCAGCCAATTCTGAATCCAATCTGCCACATTTCCCCCTATCCCATGCCTCCTTACCTTCTGTATGAGCCTACCATGGGGAACCTTATCAAACGCCTTACTTAAATCCATGTATACCACATCCACTGCCCAACCTTCATCCACGTGTTTGGTCACCTCTTCAAAGAATTTAATAATGTTTGTGAGACATGATCTACCCCTCACAAATCCATGCTGACTATTACAAATCAAACTGTGCCTTTCCAAGTGATTATAAACTCTATCTCTCAGAGCCCTTTCCAATAATTTGCCCACCACTGATGTAAGACTAACTGCTCTGTAATTTCCGGGGTTATCCCTATTCCCTTTTTTGATAAAGGAATGACGTTTGCCTCTCTCCAATCTGCCAAAACTATACCCGTGGACAGTGAGGACGAAAAGATCATTGCCAAAGGCCCTGAGATCTCTTCCCTCACTTCCCATAGAATCCTTGGATAAATCCCATCAGGCCCGGGGACTTATCTATCTTCAAGTTCCTCAAAATTCCTAGTACATCTTCCTTACTAACATCGACCTCCTCTAGCCTACCAGCCTGTTTCACACTGTCTTCCCCTACAACTATGTCCCTTTCAGTTGTGACTACCGAAGAAAAGTATTCATTAAGGACCTCTCCTATCTCTTTAGGCTCCGTGCACAAGTTCCCTTTACAATCCTTGATCGGCCCTGCCCTTTCTCTGGTCATTCTCTTATTCCTCACGTATGTGTAAAAAGCCTTGGAGTTTTCCTTGATCTTATCTGCCAAAGTTTTCTCATGCCCCCTTATAGCTCTCCTAAGCCCTTTCTTCAGCTCCTTCCTGGATAAATTGTATCCCTCTAGAGCCTTTTCCGTTCCTTATTTCCTAAACCTTATATAAGCATCCTTCTTCCTCTTAACCAGTCGTTCGACTTCTCGAGAACCAAGGCTCCCTCACTCGTCCGCATCTTCCCTGCCTGCTTGGGACAAACATATCGAGCACACGCAGTATGCATTCCTTAAACAATCTCCACATTTCAATAGTGCTCTTCCCTGACAGCATCTGTTCCCATTTTATGTTACCCAATTCTTGCCTAACAGAATTGTAATTACCCTTCCCCCAATTATAAACCTTACCCTGCTGTATGTACCTATCCTTTTCCATGACTATTGTAAAAGTAATAGAGTTGGTGAGATAAACTTGGCTGTTCTCAGATCATATACAGAAACTTACTTTTTTTTGGATGATGTCACAGTGGGCAGCATTTGGATTAAAATGGGATGGGGCAGCTATCTTGTGACTGCAGAGGTAACTATGCAGAGTTGGGAAACTGAGTCCTTGATGGTGATTTGCTGACTATGATTAAACAGATAAGAATAGAACCAGGTGAGAGCAGCCCCACCCACCAGGATTACAATGAAAAAGTATGAGAGACTGATGGCATGATCACAAACTGTGGATATATTGAGAAGGATGAAGGGGGGGAAGTTTGCTTTGTTACTCTCATAGGATGTTACTTATGACTTTAAGTGTTGATTCCACAAAAAGGAGCAGGATTCTGATTGGAGGACTGAAACATGGAGTTCAGTGAAAGTTGGATAAATTTTGCAGCCAACATCACATTCAAGGGCTTTTGGGGAGGTGGGGGTGCGGTTGGAGATGAGGCAGTAATTTACAAGGATGATTTGGAGTTTCAAGGCTCATTTTTGCTTTTGAGGAGTGAATATAACAATTGTGCTCCCTCTGGCAGAGATAGAAGAAGTTTTGATTTGTGTTATTAATCAGTACTTTCCCTCCAATCGTTTCAGAGAACATATCTGTTAAGATCACCATAATCCACCATTAAGAAGTAAAGATTAATGTGGCTTACGACTTGCTCATTAGAGTTTTCAACCTACCTTTGTGCTGACATTGATCTGCTGCCAACCACTGAACTACACATTTCCCTGGTTACAGATGTGATTGCTGTATCTAATAACAGATTTTATGTACAAAGAACCCTGATGCAAACATATAGGTCAGTCAATTTTCCACTAGCGAACAATCCCATCCATTACAGACAATTGGTTCTATTTGTGGTCTATTTACTTTTAAGCTATTAGTCACAGTTTCTGTGCTGCTATAACAATTACAGTTAAGAATATGAAGGTCAACAATCTAATCTGTGAACGTAAAATTTAGCCTTAAAGATGGTTTTAATTCATTTAATAGTGAACTCGCGTCAACAAAAACCTTCAGTACTTAGCAAAAAAAAAATGTTATTTATTCATTTTAGTTTTAGAATAAGTTTCTAATGCACAGAGACACGGTAGCATATTAGGTTGCTATATGAATGCAAATAATTAATGTATCCCCTGTTATTTCTGTTATCACCAATTTTCTATAAAGCCACCCAAATATTCAATATTACCAACAGTATACAAGAATATGTATACCTGTAACAGGTAATTATGAACATTTCAAAGCAATTGACCGTACATTTTTGAAAACTGTGACTACTAAAGTAGAGATAGTAGGAACTGCAGATGCTGGAGAATCCGAGACAACAAGGTGCAGGGCTGGATGAACACAGCAGGCCAAGCAGCATCATAGGAGCAGAGAGGCTGACGTTTCGGGCCTAGACCCTGTAAGCCACTTTTGGAAAAAAGGCTGCAATTACTATTTGTCACTATTCTGATTTATAGATTATTATTGATACCTAGCCATGTATTTTCTGTGAAACACAGAATCTACTCAGGGATGGAAGTGTTACTAACAAACCTCACTGGACAAGATGACTTCAGTTCCATTTTACCTTCTCTAAGCAAACGGGTTCACACTTGCACACACTAAATATATCTGTTTAATCTCTGTACTACGGAAAAATGTAAACATTGTAGCGTGCTACCACACCCAAAGTAAATGGTCACAGAACTAAGACAAGTTTGCAAAGCCTACCTCTTAAGAAACTGCAGCAGGGATCTTGAAATGTATAATTCTTTGCTAATACACTAAGAGCTACATCAGTTTGGTTAAGCTGATGGATAAAGCCAAACATTTTATAGAAACCATTTACACAAAAAAGATACCACATTTATCATAGTAATTTCTTGAGTCACATCATCTTCCCCAACTTAGTGGGTGAATAATGGAGAAATATATCTCTAAAACCAAAACATACAAAAATCTACCTAAATTAGGTTAACTATTACTGAAAAGCTCATATCGCAATTTGATAAATAGAAGTTTTTAAGATGTGCCATCCAGAAAACGATCCACATTTCTAGTACAAAATCCTATTTCAGAAAGAGTATTTTATAATGTACTGAAAACATGAGCAGTTTAATGTTTTGGAATAAACAGCAAGTAATAAAATCACATATCATAGGAATTATTACCACTGACACTTTTATTTCCTCGCAAACTTTGTGCTTCTTTTAAACGCAGCAAACTATCACAGGTTTGAGGAAGCAGCAAAAACAGTACTTCAGGGAATGTCCTACTCATTTGCTATCAGTGATGGCAACTTGAAGTGCACATGGCTGACAACCATTAAGCTCAGTTGTGATTTCAGACCACAGTCAAAGTATCTGCTAGTTTTCACACTTTGGGTGGACATTAAACGATGGCAAATTGGGTGGGCACTGGAAGGCAATTGTGGAGCCAAGATGATGATAAACCTTCAATATCCTGACAAAAAAAGCTGATAAGAACAGAATAAAAGGCAGAGATGAAAATTTCAAATTTCTACATCTACTCCTTTCTCCAGATTCTCATCCTCCATTATGAAATTTGTGCTTTTCTTTATCAAGAAGAATTTCCAGTTGCTGACACTATTTTCAAACCATTTTTTCAGCTACTTAAAAGCCTTAAATCAAGATTAACAAGATTCCATCCAAATTTTAGTATCTTCGACACTGTTATATTATCAATCTTTCACTTATGCTCAAAAGGTTAATATGGCCGTAGAAATTACAACAAAAAAAAAAGGCCAAAATAATTTAGGTAACATCATCTTCCCTTCTCCACCTTTCACCGTATCTGCCCTCTGGTCATGTAGAGCAAAATACACCAGTCTGATGTAGATGAAGCATTCGGGTCATTAGTGGTAGGTTAACACACTGAAGATTCAGGGTGACCCGTTAAACTTTGTTTTTGGTATCAGGTGTGGAAATACAACCATTATCATAGACTTGAGTAGTAATGGATTGGCCACATGCATTTTCTTCCTGTTGTCCAAAAATAAGTGACCAGAAGACCTTCACCTCTGATCTCTAACCCACAGTACTTAGAATGAGAGAAATAGATTTCTGGCCTTTCTCCAATCTCTTCTGGAAGCTTTCAAAATGAGCTGTGTTTTAAATGGAAGATGATGAGGTGGAGGTTCAATGATATTCCCTCAGGTATCATTATCATATTTTCAGTTTACACACTCTACAAACACAAGCACACTATACAAGGAGCAACACTAGAAATCTTTTAGCAACATAAAGGGTTGGAGACCTGTTGACATTCTTCTCCATCACATTGTTACAACAATGTGCCTGGTAACAAAGGTTCCCAGACATTACACAGGAAAACATTCCCTTTGTGCAACAATTATAGAATCACGGAGTCATACATCTCAGAAACAGACCCTTTGGTCCAACCAGTCCATGTCGACCATGATCCCAAACTAAACCAGTCCCACCTGCCTGCACCTTGGCCCATATCCCTCCAAACGTTTCTTATTCATGTACTTATCCAAATATCTTTTGAATGTTGTAACAGTACCTGCATCCACCACATCCTCTGGAAGTTCATTTCACATATGAGCCACTGTGTTTAAAAAAAAATGCCCGTCATGTTTTTTTCAAATCTTTCTCCTCTCACCTTAAAACTATGACCCCCAGCCTTGAAATCCCCCACCCGAGGGAATAGACACCTGCCATTCGCTTTATCTATTCCCCTCATGATTTTATAAACCTCTATAGAGGTCACCCCTCAACCTCTTACATTTCAGTGAAAAAAGTGGCTGGGAAGCATTTTAGTATATTACAAGGAATAACGTACTACGGGAAATAATGTACTATACAATTACTAGAACACTGGGGAGAAAGAATACTGATGCTCTTCTTTGAAATATGTCATGCGAACATTTACATCCACCTGAGAAGCCATACATTAATATCTGACAACTCAGCATTTCCTCAGTATTGGACTGAAGGCCAGCCTGGATTTTGTACTCAATCTTCTGGCATGCATTTTGAACTCTTAAACCTGATTCATAGAGGGTGCTAGTCTTGAATGATGGCTGACTGCTATACACAAACAGCCAAATGTCACTTGCAGAATAAAGTTACCTTCACGGTTGACTAATCTCCTTTACTGTGAAGGTTTTCCTTTGTGCTCCAACAATGTGCAGCAGTTTGAGAGAGAGTGTGGCTTGGGTTTTACCTAAAACAATTTCCAGAAGGGGGATTAAAAATCAAACATTTTCTGAGACATGAAATGTATTTAAAAAGGACTGGATCATATTTTGGAAATGCAGAATTTATGAAAGCTACAGAATTCACTAGTCAATAAAACCAATTTGACAGTCCTGATCTGCATGTAGTATCATCTCGTGAAGTGCTGAGGCAGGTTCCCAATCAATTGGTTGCCATATTTCCAACATACCACTTAAGCAAATATTGTGTTCCCTACATATTATCTCAGATCTGGAGCAAGATTTGTTCTCCTGAGAAACTCTGGTAAAACTGAAGCAATCTGCAGCAATACAACAATACTACCCTGCTTCCAATTCCTTCCCATATCTTCTATTATTAAAGATAAAACTTCTATTGACAATGTAAATGAGTCATAAGGATAGAAGTGGAACCTAGCCTTTTATAATTATTATATGTTGTTCTGAGATTGTGAAGAGGAAAGAGAACTCATGTGCACTCCTGAATAAATTATCCAAATAAGAAACCCATTTACTGATTTATAGGATGTAGCCAATGTTTATTGGCTGTACATAATTGCCCTTTAGAAAGTGGTGGTAAAACCTCCACTTGAATCACTGTTGCATATGTGGTGCTTTTAGAAAGGAAAAACAAAAGTCAATACAATCTAAATTGAAACTATATAATCACATTTAAAGAATCATTACAACATAAGAATATGGCAGTATTGCATTCTCCAAGGTCCAAGTCTACTAGTTGAGGGATGCACAAAAACGTGGGGGAGCTTCCATGGTCGGGGGTGGGAGGGGAATTGCTAACACCTTTTAGTTATGGTATCTTAAGGGGCTGTAAACTGTAGAACCCCTTAATCTGACATGGAATGTACATTGTGTTCAAAAGCATTTCAACTATATAAGGCATTTGAAAGTGGAATATGGTGTATGGAGAAAAGTTTATCTCCAGTTTACTTTCTATAAAATGTCAATTTGAAATGTTTTGCCCTTGAGCAGTATCCTGATATTGAAAACATATTGTAAATGCTAGAGGCACCAACAGCGGAACATGCAGCATGGTGATTTCTATTGCCCCTTCTATACTTTCATGTTAAAATATTTCGCAATGTGCTTTGAAAAAATTATGTATAAATTATATGATTGTTTCCCCAAGAACACGGAATACTATTTATTTTTATTTAAAAATGGAGACTTATCTGTAGAAGTGGCAACTTTAAAAACAGACTGAGAAGTATTGCCCATTCACTACTTCTCAAGGGAGCTCCATTGCAAAAACTTCAGCTTTAACTTTTGCAATCGCATACTAGGCTTCATCATTACTGAAGATGGAAATGTTCATGAAGCCGCTTCATCCGCATTAATTGCTTAATTGTCCACCAGCATTCATTCTCTATGTGGCAGGACCGCAGAGTTTTGGCCCCATTGATTGTAGGATTGTTTACCTGTGTCTTACAGCAGGTGGCTTTGAACAAAGCTCATATAAATGGTCAATAAAATAACTACCATGGATCAACAACAAGAGACACAATTTTCCAGAAACTCAGACAGGTAAGTGTTTTGGCTACAAAGACAGGTCCAGAGGCTCATGTTCTATCACTCTCTGCCTCCCCAAAGCCTTACCTTTACACTAGATGCATGGAGTTATCACAGCGAAACGAAGCTTGTCCCCAATCCAGAGCAAAGCAATGCACTTAATTCCACTGACTAGATTGAACATCTACCCCCTTCAGTACTGCAATACGTACAATACACAGGATGCACAGAAACAACAGATCAAAAAAAGATACAATGAATCAAAGCTATTCATACGTAATACAACAGGAAATAAAATCCCGTCTATTCCCAATGAGAGAGACAAACAGACGGGGGGAGGAAGTGTGGGGGTTGAGAAAGAGGGAGAGAGAAAAAAATGGACAGGGGGTTCAGAGAGGTGGGGTGGAGAAGACAGTGAGCAGGGGGGAAGAGAGCAAGAGTGAAAGAAAGCAAAAGCGAGATCCCTTCTCCATCACAATCATAGATTTGACTGAACAGTTTCTTTCAATTCCCATTTGTGAAAGCTTGACAGCCTTTTCCTCTATTATTCACACAACTATGCTAAAATGCTCTTGGTTTCAAATAACCCCTTAGGATTCTAAATGAACACATTGTCTGGAATTTTTAAACTAAAATGCTTATAATGTGGCAACCTATTTCCTAACTGAATTGAACTAACTCTTTTGCCAGGAGAAACATCTTACATCTGACCCAGTCAGGTTTTCTGCAAACTGTATCCAAAAGCTTTGCAATCTACAGGATTTTCCTGAGCAAAAATCAATTCTCGATTCGTCTGAACCAAAAGCGAGCCAATGTACTTCAATGTCTTTTCTCTTTGATTGTTAGAGTCAATACAAATTTGCACTATCACACCAGGAAGACCCCAGTCAGCTGCTGACTGACACGTACCTAAACAACAAGGTGCAGGGCTGGATGAACACAGCAGGCCAAGCAGCATCATAGGAGCAGAAAGGCTGACGTTTCGAGTACCCAAACTCACTGCTTCAGAAAGACCGATCAGTTACTTAAAATGTTCTGACACACAGACCAAGACCAAAACTCTCATGTTGCTAGTTCAAATTCCAAACTCTGAAATAAAACAGCATATGTGTTACACGACACACAGTAGGTGAAGAATGTTAATGTTGATATATAATCCATTATACATGGAGTTATTACTTTACAAGTTGGGTGAGATGACATAACCACTGTACTGTCAGTGGACTAGTAATCCAGCGATCAAATGTAATGGTCTGGGGACCTGGGTTCAAATCCAATAATAGCAGATGGTGGAATTTGAAATTTTTTTATGACTCTAGAATTAATAGTTGAATAACTAGGAAACCATTGTCAATTGTCTTAAAAATGTCTGGTCGGAAAAAAGATCTGCCGTCCTTACCAAGTCTGATCAACATTTGACTCCAGGCCCATAGTAATTTGATTGATTCCAATATGCCCTTTGAACTGGCTTAGCAAGCCACTTAGTCATATTAAACTACTACAAAGGCTAAAAGGAACAAAACTCAATAAGCCACCAAGCATCAACTTAGACACCAACACCAACAACAACAGCAAACTGAGCCCTGTAAAGTCCACCATTCCAACATCTGGGGGCTAGTGCCAAATTGTGAGAGCTGTCTACCAGAGTAGTCAAACCATAACATGACAGTGTACAAGGTATGATTTTGAGTGTGTGTCAATGTCCAAGACACAACCCTTGTACCCGCACCCCTCGTGATGACAGTACAGTGATATAAATTTGAGAAGGGGTTGCCCTGGAGTCCTCAACATTGACTGAGGACTCCATGAAGCCTCAAGGCACCAGGTCAAGCAGGGGTGAAGAAACAACCTGATTACCATCACACCCTATCTACCTCAGCTCATGAATAAGTACTCCTTCACACTGAAGAGTTAGAGGAAGCACCAAGGGTGGAAAGGGCAGAGAATGGACTCTGGATAGGCAATTTCAATGACCAAGAGTGCTCAGAAGAATCACTATTGAGTGACCTAGCTGGATCTTAAAAGGCAAAGCTACTTGTCTGGACCTACAGCAGTTGGCAAGGGAACTAACAAGAGGAAAAAAAAAATACCTGAACTCATTCTGAATAATCTGCCTGCTGCAGATGCATCTGACCACGGCAGTATTGGTAAGAAGTTACCATCACACAGCGAAGATAGTCTCTGTCATGATATGACATTTAACATATGTCATGTTAAATGAGATAGATTTTGAACCAATCTAGCAACTCAAAAACTAGGCATCCATGAGGCGCTGTGGCTGGACAGAAATAAATGATTCAAAAACCAATGAATCATACCTGCGCTCTGCAGTTCTGCTACATCCCATCATGCATGGTGGTGTGTAATTATATGTCAGTGGAATAGAAGGTTCCATAAATATCCCCATCTTCGATGTTGCAGAAGTCCAGCATATCAGTGCAAAAGACAAGGTTGAAGCATTTGCAACAGTCTTCAGCCAGAAGTGCTGAGTGGATGATCCACCTTGGCCTCCTCCAGAAGTAACCAACTTCATAGATGCCAGTCTTCAGCCAATTGGTTTCACTGTGTGATATCAAGAAACAGTTGGATGCAATGGATGCTGAAACAGGCTATGGACCCTGCCAACTTTCTGGCAATAGCTCTGAAGAAGTGTAAATCAGAATGTGCTGTGCCCTGAGCCAAACTGTTCTAGTACACCTACAACACTAGTATCTACCAACATTGTGGAAAATTTCCTAGAAATTGCCTAGACCTGTACACAAAAATCAGGACAATCAAACCTCACCAATTACAGCCCCATCCAACTAATCTCAATCATCTATAAAGTGATGGAAAAATTCACCAACAGTGCTATCAAGTAGCGCTTGCTCAGCAACAACCTGCTCACTGACGGCCAGTTTGGGTTCTACCACTGCCACTCAATTCCTGACCTTGTTAAAACTTTGGTCCAAAACCGAACTCCAGAGGCAAGGATAGAGCCACTACCCTTGATATCAAGTTGCCATAAGGGGCTAAAGCAAAATTACAGTTGGTGGGAATTGGTTGTATCATATCTAGTGCAAAGATTGATGGCTATGTCATTAGAGAGAGTCACCTAAACTCTAGCACATTGGTGGTGTCCTAGGCCCATCATTTTCTGCTGCTCAAGACCGTTCATGCATCATAAGGTTAGAAGTGGGAATATTCTAAGTCCACGACCACTACCAACTAGAAGGACAAGGACAGCAAATACATGGTGATGCAACACCACCATCAGCTGTCGATTCTATTCCAAGGAATTCACTGTCCTAATTTAGATATATTTCGCCATTCCTTCAGCATTACTAGGTCAACATCCTGGAAGTCCCTCCCCAATAGCATTGGGGGTATATCTGCATACGCTCGAAGAACTGCAGTGGTTCAAAGAATGCAGTTCATCATCACCTTCTCAAGGGGAATTAGAGATAGGCAATTCATGCTAGCCTAGCCAGATGAGCCCACATCCTGGAATGAATGTTTTAAAACTTTGTAGTTGCTTTGAAATTGACTTTTGACATTTTTTAATTAGTAATTTTTCTTTAAATATATGTTGAAGTTTTCAACATTAAACAAAATTGAGCTGTGTCAATTTAGAAAAAAAAACATAATATCACTTACAGCTATGCACAGACAGATAGTGTAGGCAAATGCAAGTATTCTCCAATGTACTCAAAATGCTCTGATCTCACCTACAGAAGTCTCCCTTCTAACCATGTGCAATGTTTCCATTATCTCAGTAAATACATGGTGAATCCACTGGCAATTGGCCGAGACTGAACAAACTCTTTCACACATGCCTCCTTCAGTCAGTGGAGGGATACCTTACATTCTACTCAGTCCAAGATTCCAACACTGGCAATGAACTCACTACTTTAATGAAAAATTAACAAATTACATAATGTACATATATTCATCTAATTTCACTTAAAGCAGTGTTGCCCAATAGAAATTGCTGACTGGCCACAGATGTAGCTATGGCAACAGTATTAGCCACGTGCACTTTCAGTAGAAATTACATACACAATATAAATATATGTCCTTTACAGGTATATTTATTTTACAGGTATACATCTTCCTTTAGTAACCAAAGAGGTGACATATTTCCATGAATCTGAAAACATTTGCTTGCATGTCTTTTTAACTTACCATTCTACCAAGTAGAAAGAGTTTAAAGTCCACAAGTACGCACTGTGTGATCCGAATGCTCATTCATAGAGACATAGAGTCTTACAGCATGGAGACAGGCCCTTCGCCCCAAACGGGTCCATGCCAGCCAAAACGTCCATCCACGCTAACCCCATTTCCCTGCACTTGGCCCATATCCTTCTAAACCTTTCCTATCCATGTATTCATCCAAATGCCTTTTAAATGTTGTTAACGTACCAACCTCAACCATTTCCACTGGTAGCTCATTCCATATGCATACCACTCTGTGTAAAAAAGTTGCCCTTCAGGTTCCCACGTACTGTCTCCCCTCTTACCTCAAACTGATGCCCTTTAATCCTCGATTCCCCAACCCTGGGAAAAAGAGAGTGCATTCACCCTATCCATGCCTCTCATGATCTTACACACTTCTAAAATCCCCCCTCAGTCTCCTGCGCTCTATAGAAAAAAGTCCAAGCTTGTCCAATCTCTCCCTATAACTCAGTCCCTTGAATCCTGGCAATATCCTTGTATATTTCTTTTGCACTCTTTCCAGTTTAATAACATTCTTCTTATAGCAAGGTGACCAAAACTGAACACAACACTTCAAGTGTGGCCTAACCAACGCCCTGTACAACTAAAAGAACTAGGAGCAGGAGTAGGCCGTCTGGCCCTTCGAGCCTGCTCCGCCATTCAATAAGATCATGGCTGATCCTTTTGTGGACTCAGATCCACTTACCTGCGTTCTCACCGTATCCCTTAATTCCTTTATTGTTCAAAAAAAAAACTACCTTTTTTTTAAACAACATTTACTGAAGTAGCGTCAACTACTTCACTGGGCAAGGAATTCCATAGATTAACAACCCTCTGGGTGAAGAAATTCCTTCTCAGTTCAGTCCTAAATCTGCTCCCTCTAATCTTGAGGCTATGCCCTCTTGTCCTACCTTCACCTGCCAGTGGAAACATCCTCTCTACTTCTATCTTATTTATTCCCTTCATAATTTTATATGTTTCCATAAGATCCCCCCTCAATCTTCTGAATTCCAATGAATATAATCCCAATCTACTCAGTCTCTCCTCATAAGCCAACCCCCTCAACTCCGGAATCAACCTAGTGAACCTCCTTTGCACCCCCTCCAGTGCCAGTACATCCTTTCTCAAGTAAGGAGATCAAAACTGCATACAGTACTCCAGGTGTGGCCTCACCAGCACCTTGTACAGCTGCAACATAACCTCTCTGCTTTTTATTTCAATCCCTTTAGCAGTAAAGGGCAAAATTCCATTTGCCTTCCTAATTACTTGTTGTACCTGCAGACCTACCTTCTGTGATTCATGCACAAGGACACCCAAGTCCCTCTGCATAGCAGCATGCTGCAACTTTTTACCATTCAAGTAATAATCCTTTTTACTATTACTCCTACCAAAATGTATGACTTCACATTTATTTACATTGTATTCCATCTGCCAGACCTTTGCCCACTCACTCAATGTATCTATGTTCCTCTGCAAAGTTTCACAGTCCTCTGCACACTTTGCTTTGCCACTCATCTTAGTGTCATCTGCAAACTTTGACACACTACACGTGGTCCCCAACTCCAAATCATCTATATAAAATTGTAAATAATTGCGGTCCCAACACCGATCCCTGAGGCACACCACTAGTCACTGACTGCCAGCTAGAATAGCACTCATTTATCCCCACTCTTTGCTTCCTGTTAGTCAACCAATCCTCTATCCATGCTAATACTTTACCCTTAATGCCATGCATCCTTATCTTATGCAGTAGCCTCTTGTGCGGCACCTTGTCAAAGGCCTTTTGGAAGTCTAGGTACACCACATCCATTGGGTCCCCATTGTCCATCTCGCTCGTAATGTCTTCATAGAATTCCAAAAGATTTGTCAAGCATGACCTGCCCTTCATGAACCCATGCTGCGTCTGCCCAACGGGACAATTTCTATCAAGATGCCTTGCTATTTCTTCCTTGATAATAGACTCAAGCATCTTCCCCACTACAGAGGTTAAGCTAACCGGTCTATAATTCCCCATCTTTTGTCTACTTCCCTTTTTAAAACAGTGGCGTCACATTTGCTGTTTTCCAATCTGCTGGGACTGCCCCAGAGTCCAGCGAATTTTGGAAAATTACCGCCAGTGCACCTGCTATTTCTCCCGCCATCTCTTTTAGTACCCTGGGATGCATTCCATCAGGGCCAGGAGACTTATCAATCCTTAGCTCCATTAGCTTGCCCAACACTACCTCTTCCGTAATTATGATTGTTTCCAGGTCCTCACCTACCTTCGTCTCTTTGTCAATTACTGGCATGTTATTAGTGTCCTCCACTGTGAAGACCAATACAAAATACCTGTTCAAAATAATTGCAATATAACTTCCCAACTTCTGTACTCAATGCCCTTACTGAAGAAGGCCAGTGTGCCAAAATCTTCTTTAGTGCCCTGTCTACCTGTGACTCCACTTTCAGAGAATCATGGCACCTGCACTTCAAGGTCCTTCTGTTCCATGACACTCCTTAAGGCCCTACCATTCACCATGGAACTTCTACCTCGATTTGACTTTCAAAATGCAACTCCTCACATGTATCTATATTAAACTCCATTTACCATTTCTTGGCCCAATTCCCAAGCTAATCAAGATCCTGCCGCAATTACTGATACCTTCCTCACTGTCTACGATACCAATTTTAGTGTCATCCACAAACTTACTAACCATGCCTTGTACATTCTCATCCAAATCATTGATATTGATAACAAACAGCAATGGGCCCAGCACCAATCCAAGGCATACCACTAGTCACAGGCCTCCAGTCTGACAAGTATCCTTCCAATGTTACTCTCTGCTTCCTACCATCAAGACAATTGTGTATCCAATTTGCCAGCTCTTCCTGGATTCCATGCGATTTATCCTCCCATATGGAACCTTATCAAAGGCCTTACTGAAATCAATGTAGACTACGTCTACCACCCTGCCCCCATCAATCTTCCTGGTCACTTCAAAGAGCTCTAGCAAATTTGTGATGCATGATCGCCCATGTACGAAGCTATGCTGACTAATCCTGATCAAACCCTGTCTTTCTAAATGCATGTGTGTCTTACCCCTCAGAATCATCTCAATTAATGTACCTACCACAGATGTTAAACTTACTGGTCTATAATTCCCAGGTTTTTTTTTGTAGCCCTTCTTGAATAAGGACACAACATTGGCTACCATTCTGTGACCTCACCCATGGCTAATGATGGTGCAAATATATCAGCCAGGCCCCCAGCAATTTCTCCTCTAGACTCTTGCAGGGTTCTTGGATATATTCGATCAGGACCAGGAGATTTATCCACCTTCACACATTCTGATATTTCCAACACCTCCTCTACTGTGATATGGACTGTCCAAGATATTGCCACTAACTTCCCCAAGTCTTCATGTCTTTCTCCAGGGTAAACACAGAAGAGAAATATTCATTGTCGACCTCGCCCATCTCCTGCAGTTCCATACATACATACATACAATCACATGTCCAGTGGCATTTCTGTGATTCACAATTGGAGCAGCAATTGTCCAAATCTAGAATTCTAAATTAGCCATGTGACTAGTGTTAACATACTGGGCAACACTGATCTATAGTTGTGTTGATGAACCTCAATAAAAAAAAGATTTATTCGAAATATACATATCCAGTTAGAAAGGCGAAGACCCACTCCCACAAGGATCTCAAAGAAGTCTCTACAGCTCTGTTATCCGAACATATCAGATGACAGCATTCACGGAAAATCTACATACGATAAGAATTTGAAACAATTCTGAGTTCAAAGTAGATTAATTGTCAATAGGTTGGGCCTGTACTCATTGGAATTTAGAAGACTAAGACGATTCTTAGGGGGCTTGACAGGGTAAATGCGGAAATGCCATTTCACATCGGACTGTACCTTACAACTGGAGGGTTTCCCAGTTCACAGAATGGACTGCTCAGCATCCTCAGGCAAGGCAAGGGGCAGTGGGGTCTGCGTCCCAATCAACACCTCCTGGTGCTCAGACGTGATGACCCTGGCAAGTTACTGCTCCCTGGACCTAGAATATCTTACAGTAAAGTGTCGTCCCTACTACCAGCTGTGCGAGTTCACCTCCACTATTCTGACTGGGGTGGACAATGTCAAAAATCACATGACACCAGGTTATAGCGAGGGAGGAGCTGAGCTCCAAAAGGTTACGCTTTCATACAAACCTGTTGGACTATAACCTAGTGTCATGTGATTTTTGACCTTATCCTAACAACAGTCTACATCCCACTCCATGCAGAAGGGAAGAGTGCACTTTATGAAGAATACAATGCTACAGTTTTGAGAAGCAATATCCCAAGGCCACGCTCATCGTAGCCAATGACTTCAACTAGAAAGTGCTACCAAAGTATCAAACACAGCTCCTTTCCCACCTGAGGTCCATACATCCTTGACCATTGCTATACAAGCAAAGATGCCTACCGCTCCATCCCCGTCCACGTTTTGGAAAATCAGATCACAAAGCTGTGCTCTTCCTCTAGGCTTACAAAGAGAAATTTGAGCATGAGGACTCAGTACAGCAAGTAGTGCAGTGTTGGTCTGAGGCAACGTAATGGCTCTTAGGGTTCTGCTTAGAGTCAGTGGACTGGTCCATATTCAAGAACTCAGCGGCCAACCTAGATGAGTATGCCACTACTGTTACAGACTTCATTAGTAAGTGTGTAGAAGACTGTGTGCCAAATAAGTTAATCCAAATGTGACCCAACCAGAAACCAGGGGTGAACCGGAAGATGCACTCCCTACTGAAGTCCAGGTCTGAGATGTTTAAGTCAGGCAACCCTGACCTATACAGGAAATCCAGGTAAAGCCATCAGAAATGCCAAGAGATGATATCAAACTAAGCTCGAGACCCAGACCAACCACACAGATACCAGTTTGTGGCCTACACGACATAACAGGCTACAAAGTGAAGTCAAACAGAATTGTGGGCAACAGTACATCCCTACCTGATGAGCACATGCATTCTATGCTCACTTTGAACTTAAAGTCAGTGAAATTATGTCACCGATCCCAACAGGCTTGGATATACGTGTACCCATGGTCACTGCTGCAGGCAGTAGATCGGCCTTCTTGACAGTGAACCCATGGAAAGCGACTGGCACGAATGGAGTCCCTGACTGTGAACTCAGATCCTGTACGGACCTGCTGGTGGGAGTATTTGCAGAGATCTTTAAGCTCTCCTTACTACAATTCAAAGTCACCACCTGCTGCAAGAAGATCATCACCTCCCGGTGCCAAAGGAAAATCATGCAGTGTGCCTCAATGACTACCAGCTGGTGACTCTGACATCCGTCATTATGAAGTGTTTTGAGGGGTTAGTCATGGCTCGCATCAACTCCAGCCGACCAAACTGCCTTGATCCTTTTCAATTTGCCTACCGGTGCAACAGGTCTACAGCAGATACCGTTGCCCCAGCCCTACACTCATCCCTTAAACATGTGGATAACAAGGATACCTATGTTAGGCTCTTACTTATTACCTACAGCTCTGCCTTCAACATCATAATTCCAAACAAACTCATCTTTAAACTCCGAAACCTAGGTCTTGGCTCGCCCCTCTGTAACCGGATCCTCAACTTCCTGACCCATAGACCACAATCAGGAAGAATAGGCGATAACATCTCCTCCAACATAATCCTCAACACTGGTGTCCCATAAGGCTGCTTACTCAGCCTCCTACTGTACTCCTTATATACTCATGACTGTGGGCAAATTCTGCTCTGACTCCATTTACAAGTTTGCTGACAACATTACCATTGTAGATTGGATCTCGAACAATGACGAGATACAATACAAGAAAAAGATTGAGTGCATGGTGTAAAGAGAACAAGCTCTCTGTTAACATCAGCAAAACGAAGGAGCTGGTCATTGACTTCAGGAATCAGAGTAGAGGCCACACCCCCGTCTGCATCAATGGTGCTGAGGTAGAGATGGTTGAGTGTCAAGTTCTGGGAGTGATGATTACCAACAATCTGTCCTGGTCCACACACAATCATATAACAGTCAAGAAAGCACAACAATGTATCTACTTCCTTAGGGCGATAAGGGAATTCAGCATGACCACAAGAACTCCTATCAATTTTTATAGATACACCACAGAAAGCATCCTATGTAGATGCATCACAGTGTGGTATGATAACTGCTCTTCCCAAGATCACAAGAAACAACAGAGAGTTGTGAATACGCCCCAGTCCAGTATGCAAACCAGTCTTCCATCCATTGACTCCATCTATCCTTCCCGCTGCCTCGGGAAAGCAAGCAATATAATCAAAGACCTCTCCCATCCCAGCTATACTCTCTTCCACTCTCTTTCGTCTGGCAGAAGATACAAAAGTTTAAATACACGTACAAACAGATTCAAGAACACTTTCTTCCCCACTGTTAAGACTTTTGAATGGATATCTCAAGTTAACTCTGATCTCTCTCTCTCTCTGCACGTTCTCTGAGGCAGTAACATTATATTCTACACTGTCTGCTACCCTCATGCACGTTGCATAGTACGATCTGCATATATAACATGCAAAACAACACTTTTCACTGTACCTCGGAATATGTGACAAAAACTCAAACTCAGAGTCGAGGACCAGAGGGCATAACTTCAAAATAAGGGATCACACATTTAAGACAGACGTGAGGAGAAATTTCTTCTGAGGGTAGCAATTCTATGGAATTATTTACCACAAAGAACTGTAGAAGTTGGGTCATTAAGTATATTCAAAGCTGAGATAGACAAATGTTTAATCAGAAAGGGAATCAAGAGGAAAAGGCAGGAAAGTGGAGTTGAAGTCATCAACCCAGCCCTGATCTAAGTGAAAGGCCAGGAGCCATGTGTATTATTAAATTTATGTAGGACCTATCCAAGCACACCTAATGAACACCGTTATAATCATTGCTACTCAACTTTAAATGAATACAGGTCAATCCAATACATTACATTTCAATAAATATTTAACTGCAAATTTATCTATCAGTCATTTGAACATGTGTCTCAAGTAAATGACAGGTAGTGGTGAATTTGTTATTTCCCTTTCATGAAAATGCTACTCACTGATTGAAGTGCCATCTAGTGGTAATAAAATCCATTCCAAAACATTAACTGCAAAAGCTGGGAAACGGAGGACAAACCAGAAAATGCTGAAACACAACCAGGAGCAAGAGTTGTGGTTATCTGAGCTCCACCATTCAATGAGATTATGGCTGATCTGATCCTCAGCGTCAACTCACATAACTGTCCCCACGCTATGTGATTCTTCAAGATCCAAGAAGTCTATCTCAACTACAAATCAACAATGTGACTGCATCCTCACGTTCTTGACCCCAAGAACCACTTTGGTAAATCTGTGTTATACTGTCTCCAATGCAGGTATACCCTTCCTTAAACAAGGAGACAAAAGACTGCGCAAAGTACTTTCAATGTCACCACAGCCCTGAACAACTGAAGCAAGATTTCTTCATTCTTGTATTCCAATTTTCTTGCATTGAAGGCCAATATTGCATTTGTTTTCCTAATTGCTTACAAAAATAAAAGATACCTTCGTTCCTTGCAGGAGAACAGCCACATCTTTCTAAATATCAACGTTTTTTTAGTTGCTGCCTTTCTGTACCTATTTTCCCAAGTAGTCAAATGGAAATAGAAGAAAAACAAAAGGGGGCTGAGAGGGAAAAAATAGAGAAAACTTAGTTCTCTCCTCTTAAATGTATAGCTTCACATCTACTAATTCACTTGTTCTCTAATCAAATAAATGTACTCCTTGCCCACCTTCTCCAGCAGTATGAATAAAAACAAAACACAAAATCAAGAAAAAATACCTATCCACCACAGGACTAAAAGTTGAAGGCACAAAAAGCAGTCTCCATAAAACCACACATTGTAAAAGGCCAGTGCCAAAATTCCAGCCAATCAGGAGCCACGCCATGTGAAGTAAGTTATTTTTACAGAGGGTGGTAGGTGCCTGGAATGCGCAACCAGGGGAGGTGGTAGAAGCAGATGCAATAGCACTGTTTAAGAGCATCTAGAAACAAGAGCAGGCATGGCATAGAGGTATATGGACCATGTGCAGGCAGTGCAATTAGGTTGGAATGGCATCATGGTTGGCACAGACATTGTGGGCCCAAGGGCCTATTCCTGTGTTGTCCTGTTCTATGTTTTATGTTCACTCTGACAGATCAGCTGATGGGTATTAGGGGAGACTTGCTGCTCTAGTAAACTCTGTGCTTGATACAGGAAAATTGAGATTTACATGAAAGTAACGTGCAAGAAATAATCTAAACCAAAAGCACCTGTACGCAGAAATACCAGTTTACTTTCTGGTTCTTGATTAATTTTTTTTTGCATATGCCAGTTGAGTCCTTTCATACTTAGATCATAAGGAACAGGAAGAGGAATAGGTCATTCGGCCCCTCGAACCTGCTCCACCATTCAATAGGATTATGGCTATAATGGTTGATCCAACATTCCTCGCATCCACTTTTCTGCTTTTCCATCCCATAACCCTTGATTTCCATACTGATCAACAATCTGCCTCAGCCTCAAATATACATGATGACTCTGTCCCCACAGCTGTCTGTGGCAGGGAGCTTCAAAGGATCAAACCTCAAAGAAATTTCTCATTTGCATCTTAAATTGGCACCACTTTGTTCCCAGACTATGCTCTCTGGTCCCAGACCTCCTCATGATGGGTGAAAAATATTCTTAGCATTTACCCTGTTAAGCCTCTTAAGAATCCTATATCTTTCACTGAGATCACCTTGCATTCTTCTAAACTCCAGTGTAGAGTTTCAACCTGTTTAGCTTTTGTTCAAAAGACAATCTCTCCATACTGGGCATCATCCTAGTGAACCTTCTCTGAACTGCATCTAATGAAATATCTTTCCTCAAGTAATCTTTCTCACGCATCAGCATTCATCACTGGATAAAGCTCATGCCACACACAGCTGCCTGAGCCAACACCAATGCAATGCAGTTTATATTTCCAGTGTTATACAGGTTGCTGGCTGTGCAACTCAGATAGAATTAAAGATCAGATTTTCTGGGAAGCTCAAAGACAGGAGTCATTGCCACTTTGAAAAACATTCCTCGCTCAAGGCTTTGGAAATTTCATAACCATGAACTTGGAAAGTGAATAATAATAATTAAGTTAATAAATCTAACATATACTGAATAGAAACCATCCTATTCAGTTTTAGAAGAAAAAGTTTGGCAATTGTTAACTCTGAGGCTATTAAAGGAACAGAAATATTATTGGGTAGAGGGCTGAGCAAAGGTCACTTTCAATACCCCATAAAGTTAAAAAAGTGTGCACCATACTTACAAGCAGACAATACAAAAATATAACTTGAATCAGAAAGTGCCCAATATTTGTACTACAGAATGACAGAATACATTCACTTTGAAGAATCTTCACACACCGGATTCCAGTCCTCACCATACCAAAAGTCATTATGTAAAGTACAGGTTTTGGCGGATAACTTTTATTTATTTACATTGAAGAAAAAATGATTTGGAAAAAGTGCACCACCTATTGACCAATTAAAGACTGACAATAGTAGAGGGCTGGAAATAGGTTCTCTACTACAAAGCATACAATGCAGTATAGTGACCCTGAAGGGCTGCAAGGGTCATTTTTAAAGTACAGAAAAGAACATTCTGGATAATGTGCACAATTGTGAGAAAGGTCAAGATCTCATCATGACTAAATGTATATGAAGAATAAATTATCATCCATTGATCTTCTGTTAAAAATGTTAAATGTTTGGGGTTAGGCCCAACTGGGAGATCTTAAATGGAACTGAACAAACCAGAAGAGTTATAGAAAAGACAGACAATGAGTTTCAACAATGAATCAAGATCTTCAATTAGTTTTGAAAGTTGTTTAATGTTAATAAAAAGGAATTGCATTTATATAGTGCTTTTGATGACTACCGATGCTCCAAAGAATTTGTAGCCAATGGAGAACTGTAGTCAATGCTGTAACATAGGAATTGTTACATCAAATATGCACACAAGCTCCCACAAATAGCAATATGATGACAACCATAAAGTCTGTTCCTGTGATAGTGAGTGAGAGATAAATGTTGATCAGACCTCAAGGAATATCACTCCTGTTAAACCATAAGAAACAGGAAAAGGAGTAGGTCATGCGGCCCTTCAAGGCTGCTCTGCCATTCAAGAGATCATGGCTGATCCTGATGTTCACTCTTATATTGAAATTCTGTCAGAATGTCAAAGTGCAAAGTTTCAATTATAGAATGACGTTTTAAAGTAAACTGGAATGTAAGTAGCTCTTCTCATGCAATTAAGCAAAAAGACGCAACCGTTTTCACCTGCTTTATTGTCATACATCAAAAAATAAGCAATCACACTCAAAAATGGGTGCAAAATAATTAGCAACACAAGTTGCTATACAGAATTTGTAGATGTTCATTCATGTCAGCAATCTTCCATGTTAGCTTTTAGGGCATAAAAGCTCAATAATCCCAAGCTACAGGATGAGAATACACTAGCTTGTTTTCATGCTGAAAAATATTGCACAGATTTCATCAAAAAAATCCAATACTGAAAGATCACTTATCCATACTATATCCACACTATATGCAACTGGAATGTTTGGGGGTGGGTTTTGGAGGCAGCAGCAGACCAGACAAGAAATGTCACTGCACTTCTAAATCTAATACTTTAGAAAAGTTAAATCTGATGAAGGATTTCATTTCTGAACATTAAACAAAAAAAACAGACTTTTATTTCAAGTCGTACATTTAGACTGGAGAAAATTTCTGTTCTAGTTTGATGCCAAACACCAGTAAAAATTATCCAAATTTTTTAAAATTTGGATAACGGAATACTCTCAGTCCCAAATGAATATCTAATAGACTCATTTATTCCTTCATCTACTATTTTAGTGGTGGTAACCGATTGATGTTAATAAGTGTTAATTGTTAAGACAGTAGATGACAATGTTGAAGAAATATAATGGGTATTTGTTTGTGAATACCAGAAAGAGCAACTTCGAGATTATATAGTTATTTATAAGGCAGGTAAAATGGAGAAGGAGAAGAGTTAGTAAACAATTATGATTGGAATAGATCAGTCAAATTAATCATCTATAGTCTTATTTCAATCATCTAGGGAAAAACTGTAATATTCGCACTGAAAACACCAAGCATGAATTTGCAAGTGCCATCTGCTCTGTACAATTGCACGTAAAAGCTGAAGACAGACACGATATAGAACATGCAGTAAATGCTATGCTTGCTGTGTTTTTGAAAGAAAACCTGAGCTAAAATAAACACTGCACTATTTAACTTTACATTTTTCTCCTTGATACCCTGCAGATTTCTAATGAATGTTTGTGTGCAAACAAAAATTGTGGCAAATTAATGGAGAAATTATATCATCTTAAATAGAAAAATGTCAATGTATTTAGTAGGAAAATGGTACATTTGAACTCAAAGTATGCAAAAGGACAATGTTCTGGTTACAATACTGATGGTTCATTGTAAAGTCTCCTTTTGTTGGTGAAATATGCATGTAACTAGTCTCTGAAATGCAAAATAGATTTGTAAGACATTGATTCTTTATAGACAGGAATAGAAACTGATTTATGACCGCAATGAAGCAAAGAAATGAAAATTGAAATGCAGATCCATTCAAATTGAGGCACTTTCCCAAGCTACCAATTTTGATTGTCCCATCCATCATCCATAGTTCCTTCACTTTCTTTCTTCGGTGACTTTTTATTCTTGCTTTCCCCACCCGCGGCCCAATTATCATCCCAACTGTCCCAGGCATTGCTATGGTTTGCTTGCTTTTTCATGTTGTTCTCTGTGCCCCACGTGTCATTATTTTTTTCACCTGATCCCCAAGCACCAGCATGTGATGGCATCTTCATCTTGGATTTGTCATCCTGATCAAAATTTTCCCAGAAACCATCTTCAAGTCCACTGTTCTGATAACTTTCTCCAACCGGGTGGCTGTAGTATAGAAAATATAACAGACTTCAGAGTGATCAGGTATTTGAAAAATAATTTGTAATGCAAGCTGGGCCTTATACGAGATTTTCAATGTATGCATGAGATAGTATACGTGCTTTTACGCTGACAGATGAGACCACTGAATTTAATGTTACGATCTGGCTTGGGACCAGTAATCATTTTTAAGTTGACAGATCCCAGGTCACTTCTTACGTGTATAAAGTCACAAGATTCCACAGTTTTGAACAAAGAATGATAAACTTTACTATACAAAAAGTTTGAACAGTGATACAATGTACAATTTACATTCTAGCATCCAATTAGAATAACCCTGAGATAATTATAAATAACAGACAAACCTGATTGAAAAAAACTCTATACAACATATCGAATATCAAATGTCGTCAAGACAGATCCCACTTGGCCAGCCTAATATTAGTGACATCACGGGACATCAAAATCACGTTGAAACTTAACAAGGGTTTCCAATTCTTCTCTTTCAAAGACCTAATTTCAGATGCTCCCTCGAAAGCCATTCGGTCATTGAATTCCTCAACAAGTACTCATATTCGGATAGTCCGCCTGCTATTCCTGGGTCTATACTTCCTGGGATTTTGGAAACTGCATTCCAAGACTTACTCTCAGGCACAATTCCAGCTTTTCATGGACAGCTAGCTTCACCAAGCCAGCAATACTACTGCTGCTGAATTCTCCATTGTCCCCAGTGGCCCCCGCAAAAATATTCCAGGATTTACCTCACCCCTAACTCCAACACTTAATTAGACCTGTTGGATCCTAGAACATCCAGGAGTCCCAAGTGCACAGAGCCATCTACGTATGCTTGGAACATCTTTGAGCTTCAGGTGCACAGAATTGACGATCTTCTCAACAGCACAACTTTTCTGCAATGAAAGCTGCAAGAGTCTCCCTCTCCAAATACCTCTGACACTTGAGGTATTCTTCAGCAATCCATGAACAGTTTTGTGTGACCTATTGAAAGCCTTGCAATAAGATCAGCCCTTGTTCCTTGGCAGAACTGAATTCAGCATCCATTGAAACTCAAATGTAGCAATCCCTTGGAACTCTGTGTACCCTAAATGTTACAAATTTCACAGTTTTCTGGCTTACACAGTAGAAATCGCATGCAAAAGAGTATTTTAGCACAGTTGTAATATTGCATTTGAAAGGCTGCAAATCAACATCCCAATAAAGGTCTATAACAGTTCAAAGATTCACCTAATTCAGTGATGGTATCATATCTGTCCCATAGCCCTACCTCTGAAATAGAACAGGATAGCTTTAGGACCAGTTACAAACTTGGATGCCCTCTGAGATTACATCAAACGACATAAAGCATCAGTGTAAACATAAAAACCATAAAACCCTTTATCTCATGACCCCAAAATGGCAAAGATATTTCCATGCTTTTCTAAAAAAAAAATCCTCAAGTGGGAGAACACAAAGCTAATTTATTACTAGTTCGAAGAAAATCTTACACAAACTGCAATTTTACCATAAATGCACACAACATCACAGTGGCATACCTAAAACTTCTGAGTGAAGAATATTGCATACATTGGAATCTCCAAAATATCAAGTCAATTAATAAGTACATGGAGAGGGCAAATCTTCAGTAGAAGGAGACAGCACCACACTTGTGGGCATGCACTAAAACAGTTCTAATAGTTTTTATCTGGAGCATAGGCATAATTGTCCAAAGAATTGAAGAAAACATAATTCTATTAATGTACTAAACTTGTTATTTCTGGATACATAATAATTAATTAAACCATCGAGTTCTACAAATGTGATGGCTTTATTTAAATTTGGTGTGTTTAGTTGCACATTACCTTTCAACACCAGCTGTTTCAGAATCCTTATTGGTAAAGAATGAACTAACATCTTGCCATCCTTTAACAGTCGCTCCCTGCACCTATGAATGTTAATAAAAATGCTGAAACATCTTCCACAGCAAATCTAAAACAATGTTTAATTATGTGCACAACACAAGAAAATTGATACTTTATGATCAGCCCTTAGTCTATTACTTAAACCTAGAAAATACAGTTCCTCACATTAATGTTAACATTATCATATGATGCTCAGTAAAAGTAGAAGTAGTCAGGCTTTAACCAATTTAAACCTTTTCCGACATACCAAGTTGGGGAGGGTCATATAACATTCTAATGAATTGAGTATTTGATCACTGATGCTATCAACAGGATATCTAAATTTCATTTAATATATAATATTAAAATCAAATATTAAAATAAGAACATATTTTCAGAACCACACATATTTTAAGGATAGCTACAACTTGAATCATAACTCTCTTCCTCAGTACCAAACTTCAAAACTATGTACTGGTTCTCTCCGTAATTTTAATAAATAAATCACTTTTTCATATCGACACTCACCACATCAATTATCATCGATAGCAAAAAGGAGGAAAACACAAAATTAGTACCAAATCAAAAAGGTTTGCCTGACCATGCTAAGCCAGACTCCATATCTGCCAACTGTGCAGCCAAGACAGCATTTACATACAATTCTGATGTGAATTGTAATGTAAATTAATTTTGCTTAGCAGTTATGTTAAATGTACAGTGCAAGTCCAGAGAGAGTCTCAATTTATTTCACTTTGGAGCTAGGTTGGCCTCAGTCCACATTTACAAAACAGAGTTGAGATCCAGATTACAATTATGGTATAAAGGCAATCTAATGCAGTTTCAAATGAAATCTTTTTAGTTTCTATTCTGTTGGTGAGTTTCCCAGCCCAACTGATAGCTGTGATTTTGAGAACTTGGTGATTTTTTTACCATCCTATAAAATCTACTTTTATACTGATCCAGTAAGGCACTGAACAATTTTCCCCCCCAAGAATACAGCTTTTAATCTGTTCTAGTATCTGTTGCACAGAATATGAAGGCTGGCTTTGAGACATGACCAGCTGCATCTTTCTTCATACCTTATTAGCAATGTGCGACACACCACTGGATACATCATCTAAAAATTTCCCATCTTTCACCTGCATATATAAAAAATGCCTACAGTTAAAAATAAGTGCAGTTTTGCAAATTATACAGCAATTTACAGAACACATGACTGGAATATTTCTATTGATGAAAAATAGACAGAAAAGAGGCCATTTTTCCAGACCTTCTCTAGAAGATGGTAGATGTCGGAATATAATAAAACTATCTATAGAGATTTTAAGAAATAATAATGAACAAGATGTCATCAGAAAAAAAAATGGACATCGCACCAAACAGTATGTGTCAAATGTCTGACCATATAAATGAGCTCTGAAGAGGAAAGGTAGCATAAGTCAGCAAGATATTTTAAAGCATGGGTTTTAGTAGCTAACAATGCCCGTTAATGGTGGAGTGATATCTAAAGACCAGAGGGAGACAAAATAAAGCTGCTATTAAAGAATAACATTTTTAACAAACTAATATACATCTTTAATTGTCAATTGTTACACTTAAAACTTTCAAAGCGTAACATATGAATATAGACGTGGTGGTAGAGAGAGGACGAATGATCAGGCTTTCTTCAGTTTCCACAGTTGAACAGTTCATTAGCTGTATTTGTCTCAACTGGGATACAAGACTTAAAAGAACAACCACTTGGGAAAGATGTTAGAAAGTCAGAAACAGCTATGGAATTGCTTCCTACTTTAAGTCCGTGCTTTCAGGCAGAGTACAGAAAGTTAAAATGCTCTCAACAATAACACTTGTTCTTCCTTTCCAAAGAAAGGCACATTAAATCTTTAGGTAATGAAGAGCAAAAAGGAAGTTATTAGCTACATCAGATGTTACCAATAGCACAAATGTTAAGCTGAAATAGCTACTTCACCTCTCCGTTCACAGAATGCTAACTGGAGGCAGTTGTTACCAGAGATATACAACTCCAGAAGCCACACACCACCCAAAATCTGTTTTGGTTTCCATGGCCACTGATACTAAAGGTGAATGGCCACCAAACATACAGTTAATGTAATCAGCCAGCAATGTGATTTCCATGCTTCCTGTCTATAGACTGGAACAATTTTAACAGACAGCTTACTAAGTAATACTATGACACCATTTGGACTTGAAGCAGTCCACAATAACATTTGATAAGGTACCACATAAAAGATTCATGACAAAGATAATGGCACATCAAATTAAGGGAAATATGGCCAAAGGGACAGAGACATTCTTGAGGGCAGATTGCAAAGGATAAAACAAAGGTCTTTGAAATGAAGAGATATGCTGGGATCAGTATTAACCTGTATATTTTGTACGTGTATAAAAACTTACTCAAAGGCAGAATGAAAATTGTTTATTCTAATGTGTGGACAAGAGGATGTGGCAAATGAAGAAAAGCATCATCAAGACTGGAACAGTACATAAAGCAGAACAAGCAGATACAGTTCAGTATGGAAAGTGTCAAAAGTATTAGCTTTTGGAATCAGAAGTGGAAAAAATATAAATTTTAACTAGTAAGATTTTAATTGTAGAGGAATGGAAGAGGGTCATGTCTACACACACATCCCAGGTGGCAAAGCAAAACAAAAGCCAATTTAAAATATAGTTTTTGTTGTTGTATGTAGAGGCACAGAATGTAGTAATGATGAAAAAATGTTGAATGTGAACATTAAGACTTCCATTAGGCCACTTGGAACCCTGCGCACAATTTCTGACATCCCATTATAGGAAAGATGTGAAAGAAGTGGAAACAGCACCAACTGACCAGTCAAATAGACTGTTTCGAATGTGCATTCTAATATATATACAGAATATTAAAAGACTAATTGCCAAAGGAGTACGATGACAAAAAATTGTGCAATTAAGCATCAACAGAACTATACAAATTCATCTGAAATTAAATCAACAGGTACTTGCACACAAGCATAAAGAAAAGTCGAGTCCATTATTTGTGGAAGAAGTATTACTTGTAGTTTCAAGTAGTATTCTTATGGGAGAAAAACATGCACCAGTGGCATGGAATGAGGCTTCAAAATTTAATTAAACAGAATACAAATGCCAAGATTGCTCAAACAAAAATACCACAGAGATAAATATTAAAAGCAATTTTTTTTGCAGCTGGTTTAATTAATTTAAATAACAAACAATTATAATTATAGGTAATCTCACATAAGAAGTTCTGAAGTAAAGTAGTTTATCAGGACAAAATGTTTGAAGATTCTCTAAAATCCAATACTCTAACCAATAAATGAAAAATACTTTACGGCTAATAAGTAATAAAGTGTAAAACGGACAGAAGTAATCTGCACCATTTCAATGCAAAAAGTGGGTCAGATTTTACTGTAAAGATATCCCTGTTGTTTATGGGTAAATGGCACATCAATTTCAGGTGAAAGACAGATGTACAATTAAAAGCAAATATTCACAGCCACACCTCAGTTAGTAGCACTCTCACCTCCTCAGCAGGATTTGGATTTAGATTTACACCCCATTCATAGTTTGAGCACAAAAATCGAGTCAGGAGTCACAAGACACAAAGTTATAGTCAGACAGGTTTATTTGAAATCACAAGGTTTTGGTGGTGAACTGATGAAGGAGAAGACTTCACCTGACGAAGGAGCAGTGCTTCGAAAGTTTGTGATTTCAAATAAACCTGTTGGACTAAAACCTGGTGTCATGTGACTTCTGACTGTCCATCCCAGTCCAACACCGGCACCTCCACATCACGGCTACCACAAAAATCGAGAGTGCTGTATTCAGGGAGCGTTGCATTTCTGGACGTGTTACCTTTTGGGTAGACAATTCACTGAGGTCCTGTCTGCCCCTCCAGTTGAGCATAAAAGTTTCCATGATACTATTTCTGAGAAGAGCAGAAGAGCTATCCTCAGTATCCAGGCCAGTATTTAACCCTCAATCTGCATCACAAAAGCAGATTATCTGGTCATTATCATCTTGTTGTTTGGAAGAGCTTTGGGTATGCAAAGTGGCAGCTTTGTTTCCTACATTGCAACAGCAACTGCACTGGCTGTGAAAAACTTGGAATTTCACTACTGGCATGCATTGAATGATGAGAGGCTGCTGATATTTGCAGAGTGGCCACAAATTAAACTAATTGCAAATATTCAGGATTAGTAATTAAAAAGATACAATTTTAGTCATGCACTTTAATCACCAGAAATCAATTTCTCAGGCATTGCAAATTAAATAATATTTTTTTTAAACTTCTTACTTGCTGGCCAAGAGGGTTTTGCCATAGTGTAGTTGGAGGGTCCAGTTTAACAGTTACCCAGGAGTTATAGAAGGTTTTAATACTCTAACATTCTCTGTGCAACAATTAAATTTGAGTGATCAGAACCCTATGAATTCTCCGAATTTTAGGGTCTCTTTCAGAGGGGTCCAGAAGCAGGAGAACTGCCCACTGGAAAACACAATTTCCTGGGCAATTCTCATGGTGTTGCAGCATGAGGCATTCTGCATGGCCCTGATGCACAACTCCAACTTATGCTGGTCCAGCGACACACTCGTCATTGAAATATCTGGGCCAATTAGCTACACTTACCCGCAGCAAAATCTGGCCCAAATTATCTTACATCCGACTAGGTCACAAATGTTTGATTAGGAAAATAGTTGCCCAAAACTTAAGTAGTAAAATTTTAAGTAAATTAGTACATTGATAATCATTTTGAGCTCCTCAAGCAGGGTTACATTACCTTATCCTGAGCAGGTTTAATGACGTTCTCACTAATTGTATGACTTAACTCTGTAGCCTATTTAAAAACAAGAAAAAAGTGTTCATCAGTACTGAAATTAGATTTATTTCAAACACAGAGGAAGCAAATAGCTCAAGAATACATAAGCCTCAGCTTCAGCTTGAACCACAATACATGCAGACAAGACACAAGGACAATGTCAACAAAACAAGCTCGAAAGACACAGCAATCAAGGCTTCAGTCAAACATGTATTTCAATATTGTGTGAATTCTATCTGATGCATGAAACACAAGCAGGACACAGTCCTGTTTTTAAATTCAGTCAGGCATATAGTCTAAGCTGAGTTCGAACTCTAAAGGTCTCTCCCAAGTAACTATTAAAGAGATCGATGCTGCCTTATTTAATAGTTTTTAAATCCCAGTGGGGCATGGGACATAATGTCCAAGGTTTCATTTTCAATACAGAGAAACTTTAATATAATGAGATAAATTCAACTTTGACGGGGATGCAAAACAGACAGGAGCAAATCAACCACACACACTGCTGGGAAAAAAAGTTAAGTGGAGTGAATGGAAGATGGCCAATTCATAACCACCAGTTTTCCATTTCCACCAAAGCAGAAGTATAGCTCCAAGGCCCAAAATAAAATTTTACTGGATAACCTCCAAACTTATTTCGAAAAAAAAATTGTTGACCAGTTAGCTAAACTTCCACTGTAGAAGAGAATTTTCTGCACTAGTATGTAATCACATTTGTAAGCCATTAACTTTTACAATTACTTAGACTCTATGACCTTTGAAGCTTTCTATCTAAATCAGTAATAAAGCTATAATAAAGCTATAAAAGTCTTCCACAACGGCAGGAAAGATTGTGTGTGTGTCTGGAAAACAATGTTAGTATGATTTTGTTTACAGAAATATTTTAATTTTAAAAGGTTTTATTGGCCATATTGTACAAGTTTGTGAGATTTCCTGCTTGTATACAAAGTTGGATTTGAAACACAAAGGATTACCAACAAACATAAATGCAATGCAGAGACTGAGCTGCTTTACTTGCATGGTGATGATATGAAAAGGATCTGATGTCTGACTAGGTCAAATAGCCCGCCACAACTCAGAATCCAAATCAACACTAAGTATGGCTAACAATACTGTGACCCAAATTTCTCCCCAAAGCATCTATCACTGGCTTCAGGACAGAAAGGACATAAGTAAAACAAAAGTTAAATACTCTGGATTCTGGAGGTCTGAAATAAAACCAAAGTGCTGCAGAAGCACAGCAGCTTCTGTGGAGAAAAAGAAAGAGTTAACATTTCAAGTCCAAGATGACCCTTCTTCAGAACTGAAGGGAGAGGTTGAAAATGATGTTGTTCCACTTGGTACACCCGGCCTTTTTCTACAATATAAAACCCATTACATTTTCAACCTCTCTCTTCAATCATACTAGACTCGAAATGTTAATTCTGTTTCTCTTTCTACAGATGCTACCAGATCTGCTGAGTTTCTCCAGCACATTTTTTTAAAATCAATATCCTAGTTGGGTCCAATACTTTACTTCTGTCAGCTTTTATGTTATCTATTACCTACCATTATGAAGTTGAAATAAAATATAGAAAGTTGAAGGCAAGAGAGAAAAATTAATGGAGACAAGATGTCATTACAATGTTAATATTAGTGGTGTCTTCAGATAGTTTCTGGACTGCTAAATGGAAGAGATGAACTCCTGCTCAGCAATAATTTAAAGACTCCAATCATGCATTCTAAAATACTCAACAAACACGCATTACTAGTGCAGACAAACTTATGGCTCAAAGCAAGTTCCTAAAAATATAAGTAATCACACAAAATCAAAATGATTTTGATCAAAATAAAAGAAGGATATCAATGCTACACATTGAATAAATACTGTCACTGGTAAACAAGCTGTCATGCGTGCAAAATGAACACTTTACCGGCTCTGACTGCTGCTTGTAGCCCCAAACCTTTATCCAGCAAGAAAGCAACAAGGACAGAACAAGCACTTTTTAGCAATTCATAGGTTCCCTCTACTACACCTCATCACTAATCCCCACTCTGCCCCAAACCAAAACAAGATTATTTAACAAGTATTCAATGCCATAAATACTAATTGCATTTGAAAAGATGGTTAATTTGGATTAGAAAATCTAAACTCCATTCATTTGATTGTTCTGCCAAAGTCTGTTATTTTAGCACCAAAAATATCTCAGCTACATGACTGTACCTGACATGTAGAATATGAAACAACATGGAATTCAAAACAAAAAGGTACCTTTTGTGTTGCTTGACTTCCAAGTTTCACTGCCTGGTGAGCAAAATAATGATTAATTTCACCAATAGATCTTCAGTGCTTTTCAAGACTAAATTTTTTCTAAACATTGCTCCCCTTTAATAACCAAACTTGTCAAAAGAAAACTACAGTAGAAAAATCTTAACAAACATAAAGAATGTTTTTGTGCCTGACTCTCGTTTTCTTTTTACACTGTTTACTAAAATGTACATGGAACCACTGTACTTTTTTAAAAAAAAAAGTACTTAGGCCTTTGAATCTCTCTTGAAGATCAACCATTAAATTAACAACATGAAAGGTTTAGCAAACATCATTTACAAATATGCATTACTGCATACATACATTATATATTATTAATAAAAGCAGAAGTTGCAACAATGCTACTTACACCTTCTTTTGCAGCTGATGCAAACTTAGTGGCCCCAACAGTAAAACTGCTCCAGCCCTGTAAAATAGTGAATATATCCTAAATTAATTAATGTCATTCACAATTATGAATTATCTTAAACGTAGTAATTTTGATTTCTGTAATGGATTTGAATTTCCAAGTTCAATAATGGACAATATTTCAGAAACTTGGTCATGTGAAGCTTTGCACAACTAAAACTTTTAAATCATATTGACTATATTTCTCCTCTCTTCCCACCAAATCAAGCCGACCATAGGTCAAGTAGCTAAGCAGTGTTTGCAACTAACTACTAGAGAAGATTCCATACATTCATGTGCACAGTTCAAAAACTTGAGCACCGGGCTAACTTTGAAGATTTAGACATACCCATTTACATACATGGCTATAAATTCGAGTTAGTATTCAGATTCTCAAAATAGGGTTATCAAAAGTGAAAACTTTACATTGTTAAAAAAAAAAGGTCAGCAGCAAAATAACCCAGGTATTGATCTTGAGATCCTTACTATATATTGCATATGTATTAGCAGATCTGTCAAAATTAGAGTAGACCTGTGACAGCACATTCATAAACCAGAAAGACTTGAACACAAAGTCCAGACTGACATTTTGGTGTAGCACTAAAGAAGTTCTGAAGCACAACTGACCATTCACTACCTTTGTGATAGATTTGTTCAAACACAAACTGACTAGTGTTTTTGCTTAAAAAAAATTACTACAATTCAAAAATAATTCATTGACGAGAGCAAAGTTTGAAATATGCTTTTGGCAGTTTTATCTTTCTTAAACATGATATTGTTCCAAAATGTCACCAAGATGGCAGCAGAGTAGGACTCCTGAGCTGGAGCTCGTCTGCTCCGTCCGTTTCTTTCCTCTTCTCTCTTTTTGCAGTTTTTTTATTTTCCTTTTGACCTCTCATCCTCAGGCAACATCGGCAATATCCAGGATGAAAGCCAACGTGGACTTGAACTTCCAGCCTTGAGGTGAAGCCCAGCATGGTCTACGGTGGAAGGACTGTTATTCTGAACTCATATTTCTCTAATTTATTACTAGATTTTCTATTTCTTTATTTTTTGTTTTTCCCTAACAATTTGTATTTAAGAATCTGTACGTAGGTACCTTGGTTATGGAGCTGTAAGTCGTAACTTGTAAACTTTTCACTGTACTCATGTGAATGTGACAATAAAGCTAATTCTTGCTTAGTGCAAATTAGAATATCTTATAAAGCAGAACATATTATACAGTTAAGCATCTCGGCCTCTTAAGACTAGAAAATCTAACTGTCATAAGCAAGCCTGAGGTAAGAATGACATTTAAACAATTAGTCCTGTACGTTCTTAAAACTACAATTCCTAAACAGTATTGCTGTAATTTCCAGCTACCGGTCGGAAATTGTCACATTATCATAAAAAATATTTGTGATGCTAATGTAACTGTATTTTTACATTGATTGACTATTCAAAGAACATTACAACACTTTATTTGAAAGTCAATACACAGCACAAAAATCTTAAATCTCGGGGTAGGTTGTTAAGGCCAGCATAAAATCAATTTTCTTCAATAAACAGAGTTAACTAATTCGTACTATGAGTACAGAGTTCAGATAACAGGTACAAGGTTACTCCCAAATCTTTATCACAAGATAAAATTTATTTGAAAACAGTGTCACTTGGTGGTCACGCATAATTAAAATTAGGTATTAACTAGCAGTCCAAAAAAAAAGGTCTCCCATGAGAGTTCTGGAGTAAAATCATAACTACAATAAATCCAAGATAATTTCATACCGAATAAAGAGAAGTCATGGCACTGTTGAGAAAATCATCTTCCTTTTTCTGAGGAGATGGACTGTTTCCAAATCCAACGTAACGATTATCCTGACTACCATATCCTCCACCACTTCAAAGAATGAAAGGAAATTAATCATCACTCCTTCAACTGAAAACAAGAACAGCAAAAGGAAACAAAATACACAGATCCTTGAAATAAATTTAAAAATTTTACCTTTGATAGGAATTATCATCATTGAGCCAGTCCTCAAACATCTTATCAGTGGATGATCCTGAGGCTTGGTTAGGTCTGGCACTAACAAAGAAAGTACATAATTCAATAAACGGAGAAAATCAAATGAATCCATAATAATGACATATAGATATAACGAAGTGGTACATGATGATTCCTCAATGCTTTTTTAACTTGAAACTCAAGAATGGTTCCTTTTTGAAAAGGCAAACCATGAGACGATATGTGCATTTTCTAACAGTTGTAGCATTACTGTTGATAGCCTGTTCACGTTTTAACCTACTTACATAAAGCTTTGGAGAATACCTGCCACAATCTGTGCATCATACTTCAACTAAAACGTCACACATCAAAAACAAGCAATCGTAGAGGCATAAAAAGACAATAAGACTAGTCATTCTCAATGTTTTAAAAAAATACAACTTGTTCTAAGCAGAAGAAGAGGAGCCAAGATGCTGCCAAGTGAATAAAGCATTCAACAACAGGCTGAACTTAGCTGATCAAGTACCTTACCTAGGTCACATTCCTGCAATCGTCCACCAGAGAATGTGAAGTCACTCCTCAAAAGAGGGCTGTATATAATCAATATTCACATGGAATCAGTAATTCAACTACCTACTCATGTTTAAGTTTTATTATTATTAATGTCTATTATTAATAGACAAAAAATAGTGCAGACAGTGGAAACCTTTATATTTGCAAATGTAAAACTATAAAGGAAATAAGCAGTGCAATGCTTCACTTCAGAAAGTTCAACTGAATTGTGTTAAATCTTCATAGACATTTAAATTTAATTTCCTTCAGTCCGTTACAATTACTGATCCTTATCTGCGCAGAACGCTTACAAGATCTTCAGTCCTTATTTTTGTCCTCAGTTTACTACACCACCAGTTTAATTGAACTTTTCTGATTTCCAAAATTTCTTCTTTATATTAAAATGCTTGACAGAACATTTAATATAATTAAAGTTTATTTTATACGTGAGAAAAATCTCATTATTGAAAATTTTAAAAAGTATTGGTTCCAATAATTTGATCCCATCAGTTTCAGAATAGATCTATTAACCTTGAGGCATTTCACCTTCACATAATCTCAGAGGTCAAGTACAAATAATAGGCCCTCTTTCCAAAACAAATCCATGGCTCTCCCATCACAACACTGAACTGCCGATAACAAATTCAGACTTCTGGATTCTTATTACACCTGGAAAGCCACTTAATACTCCTCATGAAGAAATGCTTCCAAACAGCAATCCTAAAAGATGTATTTTCCCAGTTTTTACCTACAGTCCTCATCCTGCAACTGTAGTTCAACCTGCAATATGAGTCCAAATCAATCTTATCTTCCATACCAAAACATGTATACTTTTAAAATGTTTCCCTTTTAACTACCTCTTCCATTCCTTATTTATAAGATCAAGGTGCTAGTTGGACTGGGATGTACAAAGTCAGAAGTCACACAACACCAGGTTATAGTCCAACAGGATTATTTGAAATCACAAGCTTTCGGATTGCTGCTCCTTCGTCAGATGAAGTGACTCCTTATTTAACAAAGCCATTATTTTTGCGGCTGAATCCACTCTATCATCATGAACGTCCTTCAAAGTGTATAGAATCAATGCTTCAATCTAATTAGTGAGTCAACACATCTAGATAGCTTTTCATATTTTGCTTTTCCCTAAAGTATTTTTTATTCCGTTCTAGAAACAGTTCCTGCTTCTTGCATTTGATGGTGTAACTTTAGGTCAATCAACATCTTCCCGGTCTCGCTATCTTCTCTGACCTCAAATATAACTCTCAAATCTCTTTCCTTGTTAAATCTGCCTGCTCTTTTGTGCAAGTACAGACAGGGGAAAGTTGTCTGCATTTCTCCACTTAGCAACTTAATTCTATCTTTATTAATTCATTTATAAATATTATAGATGTGAAAATGTCTGCCATATACCAAATTTACCCATTGACTGTTAAATCTAGTTAGCCCATATCATGCACTCGGCTCCTGCTGTCTTCTTTCAAAACTGTTCAATACTCCAGGGTCACTGTGTGATGAAAAGACAACTACAGCCATTTTCTCTCCGCTTACAATCGTCTCCATAAACCTCTCTTCCATGTACCCACCACACTCAACTCCTAAACTTGCAAGCACTTTTGCCTTTACCAAGTTCCTCCTTTAGTCTTGCCCGCCCAGCCAAGTTTCTCCCAAAGCTCCTGCCTGCGTCAGCCCAGCACATAGATCTGTTTCCAGTTTCCCTCACGTCATTTCATGCTTCAAGTTATTTTTATTATGGAAGCTACCTTCAGTTTTCTTGACACTGTTCACATTAAACTGCTGACAACACAACTCTCCTTCCCAATTCCCATCATTATTTACATCCTCCTTTTCTTTGACCACTGCTTCAAATTGAACCAGAGTGTTCACAATGTTGGCATCCTATTTCATCCTGATGTAGGTAAGAACCAAGTACTGATGAGGGATATCAGCAAGTCGTTGTGTGTGGAAAATCATGTCTCTCAAATTTGAGTGAATTTTTTTGCAAGTGACCAAGAAGATAGATGAAGGCAGAGTGGTAGACGTTGTCTATATGGACTTTAGCATATTCTTCAACAGTGGACTGGTTAACAAGGTTAGATCACATGGAATTCAGGGAGAGCTAGCCTACAAAAATTGGCTTGACAGCAGAAGACAGAGGGTGATTGTAGAGGTTTTTGTTGTTAAGACTGGACGCCCATGACCAGTGGTGTGCTGCAACAATTGGTGCTGAGACCACCGTTGTTTGCCATTTTATATAAACGATTTGGATGTGAATGCAGGAGGCATAATTAGTAAAACTGCGAATGATGCTAAAATTCATGGTATAGTGGACAGTGAAGATGGTTATCTCAGGGTACAATGGGACCTTGATCACTGGGCCAGTGGGCCAAAGAATGGCAGATGGAGTTTAATTCAGAAAATTGCAAGGTGTTGCATTTTCGTCAGACAAAACAGAGCAGGACTGATGCAGTTAGTGGTAGGGACCTGGGAAGTGTTGTCGAACAGAGAGACCTAGGGGTGAAGGTACATAGTTCCTTGAAAGTGGCATCACAGGTAGAGAGGGTGGCGAAGGTGGCATGCTTGTCTTCATCATTAGAGCACTGTGTACAGGGGTTGGGACATCATATTACAGCTGTACAAGACATGGGTGAGGCCAGTTTTGTGGAGTACTGCATACAATTCTGGTCACCCTGTTACAGGAAGGATGTTATTAAACAGGAAAGGGTGCAAAAAAGATTTACAAAGATGTTACCGATACTGGAACGTTTGAGTTCTAAGGAGAGGCTAGATAGGCTAGGACTTTTTTCCCTGGAGCATAAGAAGCTAAGACGTGACTTTTTGTTGGTTTATAAAATCATGAGGGGCATAGATACGGTGGAATAATCAAGGTCTTTTCCCCAGGGCAGCAGAGTTCAAAACCAGAGGCATAGGTTTAAATTGAAGCGGGAAAGATTTACAATTACAACATTTAAAAGACATTTGAACAGGTACACTGATAGGAAATGTTTAGAGGGATATGAGCCAAATGCAGGCAAATGGGACTAGTTCAGTTTAGGAAACCTGGTCAGCATGGACAAGTTAGTCCGAAGGGCCTGTTTCCCTGTAGGATGACTTTATAACTAGCAAAATACTTTTTTAGGATTGACATTTGAAATCATTTTTGAGCTTCTTATGCAAGTATCTGTTCTTGCTGTAAGATATTAACATTTAATTTCCAATCACATTGTTTTATGCTTTTTGCAATCTGGCAGGCCTAGCATTTTAAACTATCCCATTTTTGTTCTGCTCCTTCATGGCGGACTTAAAGTAAGACTGAATTTTCCAAACTATACAACCTGCTGATAACAAACAAACAAACCCAGCAGCAAAAGATTCAAAATTAAATTTTAAAATATATGGGTCACCTTTAGTCTGTGCCCTCTTGTTACCAAGCCTTCTAGCACTGGACTAGGATGTTCCTTAGCTATTTTAGCGAAACTGTTTAAGATTTTAACACCTTATTTAAATCTTCTCTTACCAACTTCAGCAATGATGACCATGAAATAATCATCGATTGTACAATTTATTTGGTTCACTAATGTGGATGCAGAATCTTTAAATATTTTTAAGGCAGTGTTGGAAATATTTTTGATAATCAAGGGAATGAAAGATTATTGGGAGTTCGATCTTATTGAAAGGCAGAGCACGCTTGAAAGCCCGAGTGACCTACTCTTGTTCTTTGTTCGTATATCCATAGACAGCATTTAACCACAATGTTGAAGTGTGGTAAATTATTTTGTATCTGTATTGGCATAACTTAAATTTGTAACTTCAATCATTTTCACACTGTCAGTATCAGTTCAAAGAGAGTGCATATATGCCAAGTAAGTTGTTCAGATGAAAGGCTATAGATAGTAGCCCATGCTAGACTATAAAATGTTAACAGTTATGGTTTTGGAGAAATGAAAAGATTCCACTAACTAAATGATCAATTCTTTGATAAGACCTTTAAAGGTAATGAAAATGGTCTGTGATGCTTTTCACTAATTTTGCTGAAATGTTCATTGCATTCTAAGTCATGACAACTATATTGTCTATCAATAGATTTGAAGGGTAGAAAGTACACATCCATTCTCTTTTATATGTAAACAGAAACGATAGGCTGTGTTTATACGACAGCAACAAGGAGCTGCCTATATTTTAATAATCAGAACCAGCTTGGACTTAGCCAGAGAACTGGTGAACACAGATTTAGTGAACTCATGATATATGTGCCTATTTTTTTTCCCCTTTCCAACGACCATAAAGAAATTGTCTGTTCCTAAAGTGAAAACTGTCCTGTTCACTCACACATTGTGCATAAAATAAACTAGCTATTCAAGTGAATTTGTGCCATAACTTGATAAGAGTGTGTTTTAATCAGCCTGTTGTAAAAGGAAAATGTGTGCAGCCAATATATAGAATAACCGTCAATTACAATTCTGAGATCATGTTTTTCACAAAACATTGGACAGAACAAAGTTATACTTCGGATTGTACAAGATAATGGCTCCACCTAATAGGGCAGCTGGTGATGCAGAGCCCAAGAGCCAAAAAAAATTACTCGTGAAAAAAGCAGGGTTCAGGGTTTGGCTACTGAAGATTGAACATAATTCCGGTTTAAGCGCAACTTGTTTACTGCAAGTCATGGGAGGTTTGGGTCTGTGGAGTGTTGTGTGACCTAACTTTAATTGTTATAACTTCTTTTTGCGTTTGATTTGCCTTTGAATTTAACAAAACCAGACCCTTTATCTGAATTTTGGTGTCAAATTACTGACAAACGATGTTACCATTATCTTTAAGTGACTTATTTCAACAAGTATATAAAAAGAAAATTACACATCCTCGTGGGACCCTTTTAACCTCATCAAACTTTAACTATACATTATCTGCAACAGTGAAACACTAGCTTTGAGTAATAAAAAAAAGATGCCTGAATACCGATGAGCTGAAGAAATAGGTACTTTGGGCTGCAGTGGGGTCCAATTCCGAGCTTCTGACGTTTCAATAGACCATTCTCTACCTTCAGCTAAAGTAGCAATCTGAAAATCGATAAGAAAAACAAGTGCATGTAATGTTGCCTCTCAGAATGACAGATGGGACAGCTTGCAACCTTTTTAAAAACATAATTTCATAATATATTATGGATCTAGAGTTTTTTGTTTTTTTTAAAAAAGATGTGAATATGAATGTGTACATTGTTTCTGCATCATTAACAATGTGGTTACCAAGAAACAAGTTAAAAATGTATGATGAAACCCAACACTATTTGCTCAAAGTAACAGAACATATCTAAGATGAGACAACAGAAATGATGCAAAGACATTGTTTTTAAACACTTCCCTTAGAAGTTTGCTTTTTTTTTTAGATGGAATTATGGGAAATTTATAGTAGTAGCTACTTTCTAAACTGATTAAAAATTAATTCTTGTTTGTTTGTTAATTATTAATAAGCAGGCCAAGGCGTTCATCTTAACCAAAACTGTAGATCATTTTGCATTACTGAATGTGAACATAATTATTTCTTCAAGGACTTACACATCTTCGATATTCATAATGACAATATATTCATTATAGTACTCGACTGACAACATGCTGAAGGAAGGCAACTCTAAACAAGCTGTCAATGGGTACCAGGAGACATTGGTGAGCAAATGTTTAGAATGTTAATACACAAGCATTTATTGAACCAGATTACTGCCTCTATTTTCCATTTCTATGAATTGTCTTGATATGTTTACTATTTTAAAGGGGCTATATGCAAATACAAGTTGTTTTCTTTCCTCTATCATGACATAGAACATTATAAATCAAACTACCCAAACTGGTCTCCCAATTTCAGCACTTCATTTGATGTTATCCATTCAGATGGCCCAGCTAAAGCTCCCATAACAGCACAACTAATTTAGTCTGAATAATTAAAAACATGCCTATTGGAACAATTCAATTTCAATTCCCAGTCTGTTAAGTGGTTAGTCTCAGTCAGATTAGTTGGGTTTCTATGAAACTGAACTATTGCTCTTAGGTTAGATAAATGTAAATAATTAAGAAGGCCTTCCACTTCTGAACATAATGCAGTACCCCTAGTTGGAAGTGTGTACATGCTGACAGTATTCAAAGGTTAAAATCAGCATCCAATCAAATGGATGGCCAACACAGTATTGACACATAACAGAAACTCCTCTGGAAAATTCTCTAAGAATAATATTACCCCCGAAACATTACCCAAGAAGGAACCAACATCTTCAGAAGGTGGGGAGGGATGGAAAACAGACAAGCAGCAGAAATGACAGGTAGTGATTAATATTCAAAAGTTTTCTATCCATAGGTTTTCTTCAAAATTAGACAAACATTCTGCTTAAAATCAGGTTGCCCCAGGCTTAGGTAACAACAATGGATGCTTTGTGAACCTTTGGATAGATTAGATTAATCTTTTTTTTCATCACAGTGATTTTCCTCATAGCATTTCAACAGGCATTAATCAAAAAAAGAGTGACAATTTCTCTTTTCAGATAGTGCTTTGGGATCTTGAAAGTCCAAGTGGAACACTGGTCAGGAAGTTGTGACCTTGGTTTAATGCCTTGTCCAAAGGACAACATTTTTGGCAAAGATGCACTCTCTCATATCCATGAATGGAGGTGGGACCTAAAACATTCTAACTCAAAGACTGCATTTATTTCTCGAGAGCTCTGTTAATACTTAGAAGTTTAAAGCAGGTTTTTAATTCTTCCAAAGGAGGTATAGAGGAGCAGCACATGTACTTTTCAGAAAGTAAGCAACTCATTAGCACACATCTGTGGAGCAAATTTTAGACGACCGTACATAAAAACTTGTTATGGACAATCACCATTAACTAGTAACAAACATAATGAAGAACAATTTATGCTTTTAAATATATTTTAGTACAAATATTGGGGGCCATGATACATCACACTTATCTACCATAGATACTATGATCACTTGTTGTATGGCAACTAAGCAATAAACTAAAGATAACCAAATGTATGTTAAGAGGGGAGCTTTAACAAACCTACTTTTTGAAGGTTTTGATATTTTAGAAATATCCTGCATCAAGCAACTAGCAGCAGCTAGAATCAAATTAGGGAAACGTTAGACTTTCATCTGAATATTGAAAGTATCAAAGCAATGAAGTAATAAAGCTGAGTAACAGTTCTGCTTGAAAAGATTGTACATTTAAATTTTTGGAAGCCATGCCTAATGAAGTCAATTTTACTTGAACAAAAAATATCAGACTGGCTCTATCTCCACAATTTATGACCACTAAATATATTCTACATTATAGTATCAATTATAATACCTTATCTCTGTAAAGAGCTGCAGTGCGACTATTATATTTCTCCTGGAGTGACCAACATGGATCATAATCTTGTGATTCCAGAAACTGGTGGAATTTTGCATTGCCTCCAACCTTCATTTTCTCCAACTCCAAATCTTTCCATTTATCCATGGTAACAGATCGTACAAAACTAGAGGACAGTAGCAATGTATTTTATTTTACCTTTTAAATGTAATTTCATTTCTCAAAGCTTTATGAAAAAGACTAGCCTTATATATTGAGCAAAGCACAAACATTTGTTGAGAGAAACCACTAACTTCTCACAATCTGAATAACCAGGATTTTAACATATATAATACATTTGAGCTTTATATTGTAGAAACAAAGAAACATTGCAGAAAGGCGCTGGGGTAGGCCATATGATGCCTGAGCCTGCTCAGCCATTCAACATGTTCATGGCTGATCATCAAGCTCAATACCCTAATCCTATCCTCCCCCCAATTCTCTTGATTCCTTCAACCACAACAGTTACGTATACCTCCTTCTTGAAAACACAATGTTTTGGCCTTAACTACTTTGAGGTAGTGAATTTCACAGGCTCACCATTGTTTAGGTGAAGAAATTTCTCCTCATCTCAGCCCTAAAAGGTTTACCTCTTATCCTTGAACTGTGACGCCTGCCTCCCTACCATCGGGAAAATCATTCCTTCATCTAACGTGTGTAGTCAAGTCAGAATTTTATAGATTTCTATGAGATCACCCCTCATTCTTCTAAGGTGTTAAATTATTTTCACTAGAAACATTAAAACATGAGACCAAATAAACCATTTTTAAAAAATACTAGATTAATGCAAAGTTTGTTTTCCTAATGATGCAAATAACATATCCAAATTGGGCTCAATTGCTTATTATATGAATTCCCATTTTTAGCAAAGCGTACATCTTCCAAATAAATGCAATTTCAATGTAGTACTGATCCCTAATAAACAACTGCAGGGTAGTGTGGCAGATAAAGGTAAATAGGGGCACACATAGGTCCTTCACTTCTGACAACTGCTTTAAATTCAACACAAGGTAAAGTTCCACTCTCATGATTTTTTTTTGTGAAACAAGTCTGGACAGCTCCAATCCATTTGCTGGTGAACATGAATCTAAAGTAAACCATACTATTCAGTACCATTTGGCAATCTCACTTAGGTTGATAGATATTGGGGTTTAGTGTGTTTTTGGTGTTATTAGAGTAGAATACAATGCCATGGTTAAGATATACTTGATCTGGAGTGCTTAATAGGAAAACACTGGGACCCCATAATAAAGAGTTTCATTCCTAACTTTTTTATTAAACAAACAAAAAAGTTAAAACCTGCTTCACCAAATCAACATTGACAATATTAGTATGCCATAATACTATATTTATTCAGTAATAGTGCCTTCTCTGTTCTGAATATATTAAATGCATGCTAGGGAATAATTCAGTCACATTACGGTGCCTCCGTAAAGCAGCCATTGTGACACGATTCTTGACTTGGCAGCCGACTTCCCAACTAGGTAGACTATTTCAAAATGAAATAGGACTGACACTGGTATTGGAACCAGGGACCTGCTTTTCCAGTGTCTCAATCAAGGACAATAAGATCAAGCAGCACTGCAATCGCCTGCATGGCTTAACATTTCAACACACACATCAACTGAGGAACATTTTCTTTAGATAGTCTTTCAGGATGTAGCCATTGCTGGCTCATGTCTAACTGCCCTAGACAAGGGATGGGGTATGTATCCCACAATGCTGTAACAGAGGAAGTTTAATAATTTTGAAGCAATATTTAACTTCCGTATTGCAATTAGGTTTTCTTTTTTAATCCATGCTTATACCTGAGATGTACTCCTAGACCTCTGTGCTTTCCTGAGCACTCAAGGCAAATCCATATTCCATAAGTCACACTGACCCATTGTGGATTGAAAGCTCCACATTCAAAACAAACCTAGGAGACAGAAGGAGACATTGTACAAAACATTACACAAATCAAAGTATATTCCTTCACCGAAGACCATCTCTTTGATTTCTTCAGGCATTTATGTGGAATCTGTACAAAAATCACAAATATCCATATTAACATGGATTAAAATTGACTTGTTAAAACCCCATGCATCAGCAGCATAAATAATAAACCAGCAACTGAACTTTATAATCGGAGGAACAGGGAGCCTGGAAATAATGTTAAATCTATATATGACGCTTATTTGATGTCACTAGGTTTTCAACATTGTGTACCATATGTTAGGACGTGAAGACTTTACACGGGGTACAGAAGAGATTTATTAGAACCATTAGACAGGTGAGGATTCAAATTACCAAGACTGAAAAAGCCTTGAATCTAAGAAAGTCGAGAGGAGATTTGATAGAGGTGTTTAAATTCTTTAAGAGTTTATATAGGGTAAATAAAGCAAACTTGTTTCCAATGGCTGAAGGGTCAATAACAAGAGGGTACAGATTTAAGACAACTGGCAAAATAATCAAAGATGACAAAAAAAATTGTTTTGCATAACAAGTCATTGAAATTCACAATGCACCAAAAGGTGATGGGAGCACATAAATAATAAAAGTGAGCAGCAGTAGTTCCAATGACCCTACTTGAACCTATTCTTCTAGTTAAAACGTTGTTCTGCCTGTTTCCACTTTCCTTGAGAGGTTAGAGATCTGTTTGTCTTAGCCTGAAATGTAGGAATATATTGTAGGAAAATATAATGGAACATCCATAACCTTCTCATCTAGATAATTCCCAAGGTTCACAACTGTCCAAGTGAAAAAAAATCTCTCTTTATCTCAGTTGGAAATTACTGACCACTTATCCTGAACTGTGCCCTAGATGCCCCAACCAGGGGAAACATCATTCCTGTATATACCCTGTTAAGCCACTTCAAAATATTTTATGTTCTAATGAGATCATTTTTCCTTCTTAAATCCAAAGAACAAAAGGCCAATTTACTCTAACTCTTACCTCATTCTGTTGAACCTTTACCATACCGCCTCTAATGAAATATATTTTTCCTTCAATATGGAGACATAAACTGCACACAGTACTCGAAGTGTGAGGTCACCAAAGTTCTACGCAATTATAGCAAAACTTCCTTGCTCTTAGTCATTAAACTTGAAAGGGTTCAGAAAAGATTCAACAGCTTTTAAAGAGAACATGTGCAAATACTTGGAAAACAAATTGCAGGGATATGGTGAAAAAGCCAAGGAGTGGGACAAACTGGATTGCAACTTGAATGGGCTCCTTCTGTGCCGTGTCGTTCTATAATAGAGCACTGATGTCTTTTTAAAGAAAACTATGTAATTCAAATATGGAAAATGACTTATTCAATTGCTTCATGAATGACCCTGAACTTAAACAAACAAGATTTTGCACTAGATTAAAAACAGAGAACTCATTGCTAATTACAGCAACCTTGGAATGCAGGCTCATAGCTCCTTGAAAATGGGGTCGCAGAAGGCATTTGGTACACTTGCCTTTATTGGTCAGTGCATTGAGTATAGGAGCTGAGATGTCATGTTATGGCTGTACAGGATATTGATTAGGCCACTTTTGGAATACTGCATTGAATTTTGGTCTCCCTACTATAGGGAAGATGTTGTGAAACTTGAACGGGTTCAGAAAAGATTTACAAGGATGTTGCCGGAGGTGGAAGGTTTCGGCAATAGGGACAGACTGAATAGGCTGGGGCTGTTTTTCCTGAAGCTTTGGAGGCTGAGGGGTGACGTTATAGAGATTTATAAAATCATGAGGGGCATGGATAGGGTGATTAGCCAAGGTCTTTTTCCTATGAGAAGAGAGTCCAAAAGTTGACGGCATAGGTTTTAGGTGACAGGGAAAGATTTAAAAAGGACCCGAGGGGCAACTTTTTCATGCAAAGAGTGGTGTTTGTATGGATCGAACTGCCAGAAGTGATGGAGGCTGGTACAATTACAACATTTAAAAGGCATCTGGATTGGCGCACGATTAGGAAGAGTTTGGAAGATGGGCCAGATGGTGGCAGATGAGGCTATATTTAATTTAGGATATCTGGTCAGCATGGACGACTTGGACCTAAGGGTCTGTTTCTGTGCTGTACAACTCTAACTCTCAGCTATTTTCAAAATTATTTTAAATAAATTTTGGTAAATGGACTCATTTCCATGGAAGTGTTTTAATGTATAATTGCAGCTTTTGACTATAACAGATAAATACCTTTCACGTGTATATTTTCCTTAATTATAGTACAATAGTTAAATTTCCAAAATTGTATCTGTCTCCAACAAGTTTAGTCAGTAAAATTTTATTAAATGGCGGAATAGAAAATAGATGAGATTGTAAAATTGTTTATAAATATATACAAATAGTATCCATTGCCTAATTTTAAGTTGTTGCTTTTGAAATTTTTAATATTTCCTTTTCAACAAATCTCAGTTGATATGTGAAAGTGCAAAATAAAAGGCTTAGCTCTGCATAGACTTTTGAAACATGCATCTTTTCATGAATTCAGATTGAATTTTACAGCAAGTTCTCTTAACATTTTCTTACAGTTACATACATTGTTTTCATCTTGAGTCCTCACTTCTTTGAGAACCCGTCTAGTTCTTGGACTTGCCATGATGTCTAGAAGCAAAAAAAAACACAATTCATCACAATTGAATAGCTACTGTTCAACCCTGGCAGAAAAGGTAAAATGTGGAGGGTTATTACACTGCTTAAAATGGTGCAGGCCAGAAACACAATTTTTATTCTTTATATCAATACAGTCAAGTAAGAGTGCACTACAATTTATTTCAAATTGTATAAATAAATAAAATTGCAATACTAGAACTCTAAAATTAAAGCATAAAAGGTTGAATAAATATATCTAGTAAGTGGTCAGTCAACATCTGAAAAAGGCAGGCTATGACGTGTCTCGATATCAAAATTGAAGCCTAAAAAAAAATTAAGTACTTTAGGAAGGTTAGAAAGAAAGAATAAAAGAGGGGAGATAGACAACCAGAATGACAACAGGAACCATAATGAGAGGCCTGTAACTTCTTCATAGAGAGATCAGTGAGATCACAAAGCTATGAAGAAAAAAAAAGTATACACAGCTGAGGACATGAAAACCCAAGGGAGAAAACCACTGAAAAAAAATGTACGAAGATAAAGTAAAGTGAACAAAAGGAAGTATAGATATGAAGTTAATACTGAAAATAATAGTTTACCAGTCCAGAAACTGAACAGCAAATCAATGTGACAGGTTCAAAACCTTGACATCGCTCCATTCTGATAATCCAGGCAACAACTTACTTCCTTCTCTTGCCAGACCCACAATATAAGCATTTCCTATTATAAACAATTGGGGATTTAGCTGTACTGCAAAGTTACTAATGGCAATGTTCAGAGGCTACACAGTACACAGAAGTGCTAGTAATGTTTTTTTAAGAAACGATAAGACACTTATTTTCCTCCCACCCACGATCCCCATCCTCAGTTTTTGCTTTGAACAGTGAAGTCGGTAATTAAGTATAGCATTCAACTCTCTTCCGTCATTATCAAGTGAATTTTCAATCGTAGCTTACTAAACTTACACAAGTCAACTCAGGTTAAACAATAATGTGGTTGATTGTAAGTCAGCTGTGTAAAAATACAAAGCAGCAAATGCTAAAAAAACCAAGATAAAGATAGAAAATACTAGAAATACACAGCCTTAGGAGATAACTATTATAGCTCACATTTTTGATTTACAAGAGCTGATCAACTTGTACATTTTCACAGTTTTCTCTTTACTTTAGATGCAGTACAGCTTAAAAACAGCTGGTAACACCTCTGCATTATACAATCTTGACCAGTGCTTCGATTTGAGTAAACAATATAGGCTAACAGTTCAATGCAGTCCTGAGGAGCCACATTTTTCAGAGTTGCCAGGAGAAATATCAAATGATCCATCTCTTGGACAGTACTATTGGAAAAGAAACAAGAGTTCTCTTGAAATCCAAGCAAAACTTGCTTCCATAATCTACACCATGCAAAGAAAAATAACAGATCAATTGGCCATTCATATTATTACTGCTTCAGTACTTTGCTGTGTTCAAATTAACTGTTGGGTTTTCTTCAATTCCATTTCATACATTAAGTCACTGGTTGTCAAGTTATCAAAAAAATAATTTAAAAGGTATTGATGGCAGAAATGTTGTGAAAATGCTGATGCACAGAATCACACTATTTCTACCACTTAATGTTGTACTCTGATATGCATCCACAGCAATTTGATTTTCTTTATGTTGCTGGCAAAGCATGCATTTGTTACCTTCCCTAACTGCCCTTGAATGAAATGACTTCATAGGCAGTTAAGAGTCAACCACATTACTGTGGGTTTGAAATCACAAGTAGGCCATACCAAGTAAGGATGGTAGATTTTCCTCCCTAAAGAATATTAGTGAACCAGATGGGGTTCTACAACAATCAATGATCGTTTCATGGCCACTATTACTGACACTAGCTATAAATTATATATTTATTGAATGAATTCAAATCCATAGTGGGATTTGAAACCATGCCCCTAGAGCTTCTATGACTAACTTTTTCATTGGATCGTTGAGTCTAAAGTGCTCACATCATAATTTTTCTACACTTAATGAGCATTGTGAACTTGCTTCAAAGTACACAGGTGAGTGAACATTACATAGGAATACACAGTACAAAAAAAAGTCATTTGACCAAACCACTCCATCATGGTGTTTATTCTCCACTCTAGTCTCATTCCATCATTTCTTTATCTCATTCTATAATTGTAATCCTTCTCCCTTGTATGTTGTGTTGCTTTCCCTTAAATGCATCCATACTATGTGCTTCAACCTCTACTTGTAGTCGTGAGTTCCACATTTTTACAACTCTAGGTAAAAATTCTTCTAAATTCTTTACAGCATCTCTTGTACGAAAGGCCTCTAATTATTTCCTCCGCACAGAGAAAACATCTTCTCGGTATCCATTTTATCAAAATCCTTCATAATTCTAAGGATGTTTAATAGATCACCCGTTAGCCTGACAATCCAGTTCTGGTATCATTCTTGTAAATTTGCTCTGCACTCTCACTAGACTACATCTTACTAACCTTTTCCTAAGTAAGATGCAACAGTAAATATTTTCCATGCAAAGTTTATGCAAATTTACAACAAATCCATGTAAACCAGGAAGCTGTCAGGCATAGGTCCAGAGATGATCTCCAAATCTGTGCTGGTTTAAGGTAGCAGCTGGGTCAGTCTGATTCAAATTACTAGACCCAGCCTAAGAATGAAAATCAGGTTAATCGGGATATACACATGCTCCCTCACTGTCAATTAGCCTGCTAATGCATCATGAAGCTTTATATACAAATAATGGATGGAAGTCACCAAATCCAGGGAATTTATCAGCTGCTCACGTTAATGTTTTCTGTACGTTTTCTTTATTAATTGCTTTAAGTTCCTCACTCTCAGTAGGCCTTTATTCCCTACTACTTGTTAAAGGGAAAAGACTTGCATTTATATATTACCTTACAGCACCACAGAAGTGACAAAGCATTTTACAGCCGATGAGGTCCTTCTTAAGTGTAGATACCACTGCAAGGAGATGCAGCAGCCGATTGTGCACACAAAGTTCCCACAACAGCAATGAGTCAATGAGCTGATGATCAGTTTTTTTATAATATTGAATGAGAAATAAATATTGATCAGGGTACTAGAGATGACTCTCCTCATCTTCAAAATATTGTCATGGGGTCCAAAACAGGTGGAGTCCATGTTTAAAATCTCATCCAAAAGATAGCAGCCCTGACAACACAGCACTCCCTTAGTGTACTGGAATATCAGCCTTAATTTGTGTGCTCAAGTCTTGGATTAGGACTTATATCTATGAACTCCTACCTCAAAAACTAGGACACTGTCAACTGTGCTTGGCTGAAAAAACCTAACAGTTTACTAATTATAAGACAGTTAGGCAATCAGTGCATTGCAGCATCTCACCAGGTTGGTCAATCGACAGCAAGGTAACTTTTACCTTCTGAAAAATATTACTCATGCAAGTTAGAGAAGACCTGCGTAACACTTCAGACCGTTATTTTCCTTACTCATATGTCAAGCATAGTACTTTTTTTTTAAACTTTGAGAGCACAAATATAATTTCAATGGTTAAGGGTAAACCATTGAATCTGATGTTCATGAGGTACTAGATGCCTCACCAACCTCACCATGCCATTACCATTTGCATTTTCAGCAGCTAAAGCAAAAGCATGCGGCGAGAAAGTAGAGAGTTCTGGACCAATAACAAGCTATTCGGAATTACCTTCAGTCTCTGCTTGAATTGACTTTATCAATAAATGTTCAACCCTAAACTTCTGCTGTCACATTGTTTTTTTTGGTCTCACTCCCCCAGAGCTCTGGTGAGGTAGTTAACATTTTAATCAATTGCTAGTAGTTCCAGAAGTATAATTAAGCATACTTAATTTACAACAGTTTATTCGGAGATTAGAAAATAATTTAAAAATAATTGATTGCTTGGTCAATTGACACAATACTACTGTTATGATCAACCCACTAATTTATAAAGAAAATTAACTATATGGTTAGTTAAGTAACAAATTATGTGAATTATTAAATCCAACTGACAACAGCAGTATGATAAATTTGATGACTTGCAATCAATTCTTGATGCAATATCTTTGACAGTTCTAATTTAACAAACCAGTCATATTCCAAAACTTGTTTCTCTGAATCAATATCCCTAGTTCAGTCCAGTATATCCAGTTTCCCTTGGTGCCTTGTTGAACCAGCAATCTATTAGCTCATCTATACCATCCTGATAGCCCTTTTCAGCAGTTTGTGAACCTTGATAATTAAAGTGGATCCACTTGTCTCCACATTGTTCAATGCCATTGCACACCAAAATGGACTATAATATACCTGCCATTCAACACAAAGTTATAGGACAACAGGACCAGATATAAGCAGCTGAATTATAGAGTTTGTGGCCAGAAAGAATGGAAATATCAGAGAAAAGTTATTGCAACATTTAAGCCAAAATGTAGCAAAAACATGGTTAAGAATTTAAACAAGGAAAGGAGCTGGGAGAAGACTGAGGCATGCTGTGCATTAACACAGATGGAAAGATGTAGAATTTGAATGTCACCTTAGTGTCAAAAGAGGCCTACTTAGTCCAGTCTAAGCATGTGGCTGTACAAAGAGGTACACTAAATCACATGGATCTAGCTGATAAATTGACCTAAAAACTTGTGCCACATCAACATTTTTAAACATTCTCAATCCATCTCACTATTTCCTGCATCCTATTTCATACCTTGTCTATGAAGACCAAAAATGTAACAAATCACATATACTTCACCCACCATATATTATTCAAAAACCTTCATTCAGGTCTTCTTTGTTTTGCCCACAGCATACTTAGGCCTTTGACAAAGGCATTAACTACATTTTTGTAATTGTAGTTGTAGAAGTTATCCTTCTAGCTTACTTGATCTTTAAATGACTTTTTGGGATGACAGATGAATTCAACTACTCAATTTCCTGGCATCATCCTATCATGGCTCTACAATTTCATCTACAACCCACAGCAACCTATCCACATTTCGCCATCAATCTACACTCTCAGGGTAGGAACTGGATAACATTCAAAATGAGGCAAAGCACAGAGCACCTGCTAAAGATGGCCCATACCAGGACCACAGGAGGGAGAGGTTCTGCTGACCTCATTCATATATCAGCGAACAGGAAGGAAAGCACGATAGGCAATGCGCACAGGCTCTGAAATGTGGGGTGAGGGATGAGAGAGATAGTGGAAAGAAGGGGCAGTCAGTAGCAAGAATCCAACTCATCCTGGAACCACACAGCAAGGAGAAATATTTTTATTTATGTTTGGTAGCAGGTGTCAGTGTCTCTTGAAGGATCCTGCATTGGCTGCTATGTATTTGATAAATCTGTCCTGATCCTGTACAATTGATGCTACACTCACAATTCCACAAAAATCTCATTAAAAATTGAGTATCATTCCTAACATAAAACTAGCCATAGGAAAACAGTGGCACTATTGCAGAAAATGCTTGTTAATAAACCATGAAATTGAAATGGCAGTATTAAAATGGAAAACACAAGTTTTCTGACAGATGGATAGAACCAAATGAACCCTCTGCAGGCCTCCCACAGTCCCTCTAATATCTATGGATTCCAAGTTGAAAATTTACGTCTAGCAAGCCAGAGGTTCATTAATTTCTTCTCCGCATCTACAGATTATTTCTCAAAACACTGTTTTTGTGATGAAGACCACATAAATCATGTCAGTACACCTTGTGACACTACTCTTAACTACATAACTCCGATTGAGCCCCAAGTCTGCTTGTTTGACAAGTTAAGCTTTTCCAACCTAACAGACATGATTGTAACCAACCTACACCTGCCAGATATTCTAGACTTAACTGTAGGTTCATTCCCATTCCCTGGCTGCTTATTGAGGAAGAATTTAACAATTTTTAACTTGTATATTGTTACAGCCTGAACTTAGTTTCAAACTCACACACCTTACGTACTAATAGCTACACTTCTATCCAATTCCCACTGCATTAAAATCTTAAATTCTATGTCACTCCAGGTTCAACACATTCCTCCATGACTGTGATCTCACTATATTGTACTTCCAGTTCCCCAAAATTCTTCCTCTTTTCTCAAACTGGTGAAAGAGTCATCAATCAAATTTTGGAATGTAATCCTCATTCCCTTCATCTCAAATGTTTTCAACTATCCTTCAGTAACATTTTTTCATCAACTTTGGGCTTAGCTAATTCCTATTTGAGGTGCCTGGTCACATTAAAAGCACGTAACTACAAGTCACTTAAGAATAGCACTACATAGTATTCCATTGTATGAATATAATAATAAAAACAAGTCCAGCATTGTACAACTACACAACAGTAGGGGCTATTAGACATAGGAGCAAAAGTAGACCAATCAGCCCCTTGAACATGTTCCGTCATTCAATGAGATTATGGTTGATCTGTGGCCCAACTCCATACACCTACCTTTGGCCCATATCCATTAATAACTTTGCTTAATGGAAAAATGTCTTTCTCATATTTAAAATTAATTGATCTATTATCAACTTTTATTGATTAATTGATCTATTATCCCTTTTGTGGAAGGGAGTTCTACAATACCTCTACGATAAAACAAAGAAATGTGGATACTGGAGATCAGAAACAGAAATTACTGGAAAAACTTGCCAGACCTGCTGAGTTTCTCCAGCAATTTCTGTTTTTGATTCAAATCTTTACCATCCTTTGTGTGTAAAAGTTTTATTAATATCTCTTCAGAATGGTCTGGTACTAATTTTTCAATAACGCTCCTTAGTTGTGGAATCTCCAACCAGTAAAAATAGTTTAATTTTATCTACACTGTCTTTGCTGGTTATATTGAAGTCTTCAATCAGATTACCCCTTAATCTTTTAAATTCTAGAGAAAACAGGCCTATTTGTATAATCTATCCTCGTAACTTAATCTCCGAAGTCCAGATATCATTGTTGTAAATTTATAGTACTCCCTCCAAGAACAACATACTTTTCCTACGTGCCCAGTTCTGCTCTCAGTACTCCAAATGGGGTCTAACCAAGGTTTTGTATAACTGCAGTATAATTTCTGCATCCTTTTATCCAATCCTGTAGATGTAAAGGCCAACATTCCATTAGCTTTCTTGGTCATTTTCTGCACTTGTTCGTGGCATTTTAAAGATTTATGCAACTGAACCTCCAAGTCTCTTTGGGCATCTCGAAAATACTTTGATCTATCATTTTTGGTCCAAAATGGATACCCTTAAACCATCTGCCACAGTTTGCCCATTCATCTAGTCTATCAATATCCTTTTCCACAGGAAATACTGACGTGAAATACTTGTCTAGTATCTCACTCATCTCCTGACGTTCTACACACAGGCAGCCTTGTTGATTTTTAAGGTGCCTATGCTCTCCCTAGTTACTTTTTTGCCCTTATTGTATTTGTAGAATCTCTTTGGATTCTCCTTAGCTTTGGCAAATAGAGTTGATTTCCCTCTCAAATATACTCCTTCTGCTGAGGTTGATTGGCTCACCGAGCTGGTTTGTTGTTCCGCAGACGTTTCGTTACCGTGCTTGGTAACATCCTCAGTGCAGCCACTGATGAAGCGTCAGTGTGTTTTCCCGCCTGGCTTTTAAACTCTGGGTTCCGTTGCGATGGATTGCCTCACTCCCAGGTTTCCTCCATAGTGGAATGTATATGGGGTCGAGTTCAATGTGTTTATTAATAGCCTGCTTCATGGAGTGCCATGCTTCCAGGAATTCTCGTGCTTGTCTCTGCCTAGCGTGTCCCAGGATCTTGGTGTTGTCCCAGTCGAAGTCATGTTTCTCCTTGTCCATGTGGATTGAGATGAGTGAGTATTGGTCGTGTCTTTTTGTAGCCAGTTGGTGTTCATGTACTCTTGTTGTTAGTTTCCTTCCTGTTTGTCCGATGTAGTGTTTCTCGCAGTCTCTGCAGGCATCTCCTGACCCAGTTCTTTGGATATCTTTGGATAGCCTACAGGAACAGCATCAGAAAGATTCTACACGCCCCGACACACTCATCACACTACCCTACATCAGGAACACATCAGAACTCACCACAAGACTTCTATGACCGCTGGGCATCAGAGTGGCACACAAACCCACATCAACCCTACGACAAGTGCTCACCCGAACTAAAGACCCACTCCCTGCCATGGACAGGACCAATGTCATCTACAAGATCTCCTGCAGAGACTGCGAGAAACACTACATCAGACAAACAGGAAGGAAACTAACAAGAGTACATGAACACCAACTGGATACAAAAAGACACGACCAATACTCACTCATCTCAATCCACGTGGACAAGGAGAACCACAACTTCGACTCGGACAACACCAAGATCCTGGGACACGCTAGGCAGAGACAAGCACGAGAATTCCTGGAAGCATGGCACTCCATGAAGCAGGCTATTAATAAACACATTGAACTTGACCCCATATACATTCCACTATGGAGGAAACCTGGGAGTGAGGCAATCCATCGCAACGGAACCCAGAGTTTAAAAGCCAGGCGGAAAAACACACTGACGCTTCATCAGTGGCTGCACTGAGGATGTTACCAAGCACGGTAACGAAACGTCTGCGGAACAACAAACCAGCTCGGTGAGCCAACCAACCTCAACACCCACAACCCGAGCTACAAATCTACTCCAAAACCTTAGATACTCCTTCTGCCCTTATAATCTTCTGGAGATTCACTCAATCCCAGCTGTCTATACCTGACATATGCCTCCTCCTTTTTTCTTGACCAGAGCTACAATTTCTCCAGTAAAGAATGCTGTAGAACATCTACCAGCCCTGCCCTTCACACTAACAGGAACATATTCAGGAGCATATGTGTTTCTGGACTCTCAACATCTAATTTTTTAAGATTTTCCACTTTCCAACTGTCCCTTTACCTGTGAATCGTCTCTCCCAATCAACTTTTGAAAGTTCCTGCCTAATACCATCAAAATTTGCCTTACACCAATTTGGAATTTTAACTTTTAGATCAGATCTATCCTTTTCCATAACTATTTTAAAACGAATAGAATTATTAATCACTGGCCCCAAAGTGCTCCCCGACTGATACCCCAGTCACTTGTCCTGCTTTGTTTCCCAAGAGAAGGTCAAGTTTTGCTCCTTCTCTAGTAGGTACATCCACATACTAAATAGGTATTTTTTTCTAGTACACATTTAAATTCCTTTCTATTGAAGCCCTTAACATTATGGCTGTCCAAGTCTATGTTTGGAAAGTTAAAATCTCCTACCATTACAACCCTATTATTCTTATAGATATCTTGAGATCTCCTGCGGAGCAGGACATGGAAGTCATAGAACTTGGGGAAATAAATAGTGATATCTTCAGAACTGCACATATTACAGAGGTAGTGGTGATGGACGTCTTAAAACACAAAGGTGGATTAATCCCAGGGACCCAATCAGGTGTATCCCAGAACTCTGCGGGAAGCTAGGGAAAAGATTGCTGGTCCACTTGCTGAGATTTCTGTATCATCAACAGCCACAGCTGAGATGCTTGAACATTGGCAAATGTGGTGTGACTATTTAAGAAAGATGGTAAGGAAAAGCCAGGGTAGTATAGACCAGTGAGCATGACATCAGTGGTGGGTAAGTTGTTGGAGGAGATTCTGGGGGACAGGATTTATATGTATTTGTAAAGGCAAGGGCTGATTAGGGATAGTCAACATAGCATTGTGTGGGGCAAATTATGTCTCACTAACTTGATTGTGATTTTTTGACGAATGACAGAGAAGATTGATGAAAGCAGAGTGGTACATGTCGTCTATATGGACCTTGACAAGGTTCCGCATGGTAGACTGATTAGCAAGGTTAGATCACGTGGAATCCAGGGGAAGCTAGCCAATTGGATACAGAATTGGCTTGAAGGTAAGAGACAGAAGATGGTGTTGGAGAACGACTGCACCTCCCAGTTGCAAACCATTTCAACTCCCCCTCCGACTCCTTGGACGACATGTCCATCCTGGGCCTCCTCCAGTGCCACAACGATGCCACCCGAAGGTTGCAGGAACAGCACCTCATAATTCGCTTGGGAACCCTGCAGCCCAATGGTATCAATATGGACTTCACAAGCTTCAAAATCTCCCTTCCCATGACCGCATCCCAAAACCAGTCCAGCTCGTCCCCACCTCCCTAACCTGTCCTTCCTCCCACTTATCCCCTCCTCCCACCTCAAGCCCCACCCCCATCTCCTACCTACCAGCCTCATCCCGCCTCTTTGACCCGTCCGTCCTCCCTGGACTGACGTATCCCCTCCCTAACTCCCCATCTACACTCACCTTTACTGGCTCCATCCCCGCCTCTTTGACCTGTCTGTCTCCTCGCTACCTATCTTCTCCTTTATCCATCTTCTATCCGCCTCCCCCTATTTATTTCAGAATCCCCTTCCCCTCCCCCATTTCTGAAGGGTCTAGACCCAAAACGTCAGCTTTCCTGCTCCTCTGATGCTGCTTGGCCTGCTGTGTTCATCCAGCTCTCCACCTTGTCATCTCAGATGGTGATGCAGGGTTGTTTTTCAGACTGGAGGCCTGTGACTAGTGGTGTGTCACAAGAATCAGTGCTTGGTCCACTGCTTTTATCACTTCTTTAAATTATTTGGATGTGAATGTATCTTGCAGAGTCGGTATGGTTAGTAAGTTTGCAGATGACACCAAAATTGGTGGTGTAGTGGACAGCGAAGAAGACTTAGAGTACAATGGGACCTTGATTGGATGAGCAGATGGAGTTTAAATTAAATAAATGAGGTATTGTGTTTTGATAGGGCAAATCAGAACAGGATGTATACAAATAATGGTAGGATCCTAGGGAGTGTTGATAAACAAACAGACCTAGGGGTGCTGATGCACAGTTGTAGTTAGACAGGGTGGTGAAGGCGGCGCTTGGCGCTTTTGCCTTGTTTAGTCAGTGCATTGAGTATAGGAGATGGATGTCATGTCGTGATTGTACAGAACATTGGTGAGGCCACTTTTAGAATGCTGTGTTCTATTCTGGTCTCTCTGCTATCAGAAAGATGTTGTTAAACTTGAAAAGGTTCAGAAAAGATTTACAAGGACATTGCCGGGGTTGGAGGGTTTCAGCTATAGGGAGAAGTTGAATAGGCTGAGGCTTTTTGTCCCAGACTGTCAGAGGCAGAGGGGTGACCTTATAGAGGTTTATAAAATCATGAAGGGCATGGACATGAATAGACAAAAGTCTTTTTCCCAAGGTACAGGAGTCCAAAATTAGAAGTTATAGGTTTAAGGTGAAACAAGAAAGACGTAAAAGGGTCCTGATTGGCAACATTTTCTGGCAGAGGGTGGTGCCTCAATAGAATGAGCTGCCACAAGTACAATTACAACATATAAAACGCACCTGGAAGGTACAATGAATGGAAAGGGATATGGACCAAATGTTGGTAGATTTAACTAGATCCGTTTAGGATAGCTGGTCATCATAGATGAGTTGGATCGAAGGGTCTGTTTCTGTGCTGTATAACTATGACTCTGCAATATCCCTTTGCCACAATGTTTCACAAGCAGCTATTTAAAAGATGCAAATGACTATGTACAGCAGGGCATTTAACTTGTCTTTTTTAAGTTTCGGGTCCGGTGACCCTTCCTGAGAACTGATGGTGGCTGGGAAAACGTCAGTTTATATGCAGAAAATAGGGAGGTGGGTGGAGTAGGGAATAAACGATAGGATAGAGCCGAAAGAGAGAGAAAGACAGTTGGACAGA
>NC_063350.1:29121773-29191368 GCF_021869965.1 Rhincodon typus | reverse complement strand
ATGGGGACTGTTATTGACTATGTCTTAGGCACTAACAGTCCCCATTAACATTTATTCACCCTCCCAGCCTGATCGTTAGCGATTCCTTTGTCTGTCCAACTGTCTCTCTCTCTTTGGGCTCTATCTTATCGTTTATTCCCTAGCCCACCCACCTCCCTATTTTCTGCATATAAACTGACGTTTTCCCAGCCACCATCAGTTCTCAGGAAGGGTCACCGGACCCGAAACGTTAACTCTGTTTTCTCCTCCACAGATGCTGCCAGACCTGCTGAGCTTTTTCCAGCAACTTTGTTTTTGTTCCTGATTTACAGCATCCACAGTTCTTTTGGTTTTTAGGAAAAGAAAAAGTTTGAGTATCAAAGAAGACTGGACAAAGAATTAAAACTTGGACAGAGCGAGGAACACCAAGACAGCTATACCAGTGAAAACTGAATTAGACATATACCTAGAAAGTACGAATACTAAAATGAACCTATATTACACCACAAGTTGAAGAACTAGTGCCACTACTGGTATGTTAATAGTAGGTAGCAAATCACAAGTTTCTGTTTCATTGTAAGGGATTCACTCTGGGAATCACTTCTAAATTTTAAAACAGGAAACGGGGGAAATACATTGTCCATTCACAGTCTGTAAAGAAACAAATGACGGATCGACATTTCATCAAAACTGGTCTCCTTCATCATCGTAATCTGAAGATCCGGCTGACAAGTGTCGAAATCAAGACTATGCTAGACAGATGTATAAATGTCCATGAAGCTGCAATGCATTCTTCAGCATTCAATTAACGTTACTCTTTTTTCAAATAGTCTGTGCTCTGGTGCTAACGTGGCAGAACAATATGATCGTTGGGTTTATGGAAATGAATGCATGGAAGAGAGAGGAAGGAATAGTCTCTACGAGGTGAAGGTTTGGTTACGCAAAAACCAAACCACTGGAGTCCACTGTTTATAATAAAAAAAAATGACTGAACAGCCGACATAGCTGAACACCGCTGCAGCTGTCCAGCCACTAGCTCCTCTTCACCATGATTTGCAGACAAGGGGACGGGAACAATGACGAGGCCTCAGCCGGCAAACACACACCTTAACTTACTCATCACGACTGACTGACTGACTGACAAGAGGCCTGGACCAATCCCAGAGGCCGCTAACCTCCCTTTGGCCAATCAGCTGCCGGGGAGGAGGGCGGGACACGGCCGCCATCACGTTAGGTTGAGTGACTCGCTTACCGGCTTTTTCATCCCGCCGACGGACGGAAAGGCTCGCAGCCGTCTACTCACCTCTCTAAGGTCGCCGCTTCGGTTGATACTAGGTCCCCTTCAAAAGAAAGACGCGTCCAGCCTCAGAACGAAAAAGAACCGCGAGTGAAACCCGCTAGTCAGTTCGACACCAACCACCTCAGGAGCAGGCAGCCGCCATCTTTGACGACGTTGCGTTTACAAGAGGCTTTTGGGTAAAGTGGCCTCTGCAAAGTGTTGAGTGATGATGTGTGAAACAGGGTGGAGGTGTGTATGAGGTATCAATGATGAGAGCATAACATCGCATAATGCATACCGGTGTATTAATATCTACATTAGCTCCTCCTTGTCCCAACCTATTTAGTTCAACACTTTTGCCATCAATCCCCCTCTCCTAGGATACTTCCAGGGTAGCTTAATGAAGCAATTCATTTTGGCTCATATGAATAAAGAGCTAGAAATTGTAAATCTTAAACAGAAAACAAAAAATTGCTTGAAAACAAAATGTATCCAGCACACCCGTTCAGCATCTGTGGCCAGAATAGAAGGGTTGAAAAGGGTTCATACCTTGTTGTAGCCAGGTGACACATGGTGTACAGCATTTTACTTTTTCAGCTAGGTTGAAAAATACGAATGCAGTAACTTGCTGGAGGTGTGCACTAATAACAGTGCAATGAGGGCAACACGGAATATTGGACTTGGTCTGCCTGCTTAACAGAAATACCAGATTGCATTTGTATTTAGCACCTACATTGGGCTATCTCGAGATGTTTGCTGGGAGCATTTCCAAGCAAAATTTGACTTCCAAGCTGCACAATGAGATTTTAATCAAGTGACTGAAAATTTAGACAAAGTGGTGGGTTTTAATAAGTTTAGGAATGTAGAGAAGAGAGATTTAGTGAGAGATTTCACAATAAAGCTTACGTATACATAATCAGAACTGTGCAAGAGAGCCATATTTGGACGATTAGCTAGAGTACAGAGATCTTGAAGGGTTGTAGGGCTAGAGGAGGTTACAGGTCTGGACAAGGCCATGGAAAGATTTGCAAGCAAGTATAAGCATCTTAATATTGATGAATTGCCAGACTTGCAGTCAATGCTGATTTGTGAGAACTGGTTTACAAAGAGTGCAAAATGGAAAGCCAGCCAGCAAATCATTGACACAATCAAGTCTAGAGGTACCAGATGAATATCTCAGCAGCAGATGACCTGATACAAGGGTGGAGACAAATTATGTTATTGGAGGTAAAAGTAGCTGATTTTGGTGATGGAATATATATGAGATTGGAAATTCATTTCGGTCAAGTAGGAAGTCAAAGTTAGGCATGTTTGACTCAAATAATATCCAGAGAGGGATGAAGTCATTGACTGGCACGCTGAGTTTGTGGCAAGAGTCCAAAATGATTTAAGAATTCAGAAAGAAAGAGCATGGAAGGGGAAGAAGTGTGACTAAAATGGCTGGAATAAAGTTAAATCAGGTACAGAAAAAAGAGAGTGAAACAACACCTGCTTAAAGAGAAAGGAAAAGTAACAGAAACATTTTTAAAAATTGAAATTTTAGAAATCGCAATAATTTGCAGCCCGCAAGAAGTGATAGTACCGTATAAATTGTTCTCCTTCTGCCCAGATGTTGATTGAAACAGTTAAGAATGGTATCTCCACCGTCAATTACCAGCTCTAACTTTCTGTAGCTAGTTTAATGAGCAAATTATGTAAAAATCCAGAACAGTTCTTAAAAATAACAAGGCAGTCTGAGATATCATCCTTGCAAAGCAGAGTTTGCACAGGAATGGAAATTGACCAGAGTTCTAGAAATTTGCCACCCATCTTAACTACAAGATCACTAAAATTGAGACCAACATTCAACTGCTTCTGCCACTTCCATCCGTCTGCCTTTCCCACCAAGCTAAACTTCACCTTTGTCCTAATTTTGAAATTTGACAGTTTTGGAAGACCAAATATTCTATCCATTAAATATGGTTAACTGCTTACTAACATGGTAGGTGAAGTTACAAACTCTGTTTCTTAGAAACAAGATTTTTCCCTTCTTCCTCAGCCACTTTATTGTTGTTGAACTTTTGGCCTTATACCTGGCTTAGACGGCACCTTCCAAATTCATGATCATTTTCATCAAGGAGGAGTAAGGCAGCAGGTACATGGCAACATCGGCTACAAGTTCCCCTCTAAACCACTCACCATCCTGAATTGGAAGAATATCACTGTTCCACTGTGGCTGGATTAAAATCCTGGAATTCTCTCCCTAAGGGCATTGTGAATTAACCTACAGCACGTGGACTGCAGTGGTTCAAGAAGGCAGCTTACTACCACCTCTCAAGGGCAGCTAGGTATGGGCAGTAAATGCTGGCCGGCCAGCGAAGCCCAAGTCCCATGAGGAAAGAAAAAAGAAATAGAAATTATGAAAAATAAGCAAGGAAGTAATGCTCAATTTGTAAATTACTGCTGTAGAATCCTTCACGTGCACCTCAACAAGTACATGAGGCTTTAGTGTGATATCTCATTGGAACAAAGGTGTCTCTGGCAGTATAACTCTCTGTCCTTATTGCGCAGTGGGCACCCAATATGACGTGTGCAAAATATCCATTGAGAAGTGTTGCTGGTGATGATGCAGAAGATATCAAGTCAATTATGCTGTATGAGTGAATGTGTCGACAAGGGTATCATGGGGAGCTGTGTTGTTGAATGGAAGCTGCAAAATATCTGGGAATTTGTTTCTTCTTTAATAAGATTTAAGCATCACTGGCAAAGTCAGCATTTGTTGTTGATCACTAATTGCCCATTAACTGGGTGGCTTGCTAGACAATTTCAGGGAGCACTTAAGAAGCAATTGTGGGGGATCTCTCGAGGCACAGTGGTAGTGTCCCTGCCCCCAGATCAGAGAGGCCTAGGTTCAAGTCCCACCTGCTTAGAGCTGTGTAATAACATCTCTGAATAGAACAAAGAACAATATAGCGCAGAAACAGGTCCTTTGACTGTCCAAGTATAGGCTGATTAGAAGAATAGGTTAATAATAAAAAGAGAGGCAGTTGCAATGCTATTGCTTTGCAGTCATGTTTAGGCTAGATTAGGTAACAAAGATAGATTTTCTTCCCTGAAGGACATTAGAGAAGCAGGTGTTTATGTTACAATCAATGATAGTTCCATGGTCTCAGCTGCTGTGTGGAAATGTATGCCAAGCATCACAGAAGAAGTGGTGGTTAGATATGTATGCTAGATATCTTGTGATTTGTGCAGTATTGCTGGGTAAATTTTTGTGTAAATTTTCCTCCCTAAGAACAATGAGCACTGTTTTGAGGATGTTATGTTATCTGTCCTTCATGGAAAAAGACTTGTAGAAGTGATTCAATGTGGAACATTGTCAGTGATTCGCAAAAAAAGGGGCACTGGAACTGGCCAGCTGAATTTAACAGAATGCCTCACCTTCAACAGTATTTGCCTTTTACTCTAATCACTTGCACGAATCTGGACCCTTTGATACTGCATGAAAAAGTATCATACTACTTTGTTAAGGACTTGACTTTGCAAAGCAGTTTGGATAAAAAATAATTGATTACTTGAAGTATCCACTTCACAGTCAACTATGTTCAATGATCTGTTTTCCAGAATACGTTTTAAAAATTGACCATTAGTATAAAAGTGCCTAGTGACTTCTTTGGAATATCTTGTATTTCAGCAAAGACCACCTCATGTATGTTCTAGACATGCAATAACATACAATGTAACTACTACAAAACTAAAAAAAGATAGAGCCACCCCTTTTGCAACAACTGAGCATGTGTGTTTATTTCCCTTCCTGGATAAAATAGCCTAAGGACATATAAGAACTAACTTAGCTCTGCTGTATGACTGCGAAATATTTTAGAAGGTTTATCTGAAAACCATCTTGTTTTAGTGTTACATGCACAAAGTTTATGATCTAGTTCAGAACCATCAAAGGACAAACTGCTGCAAATTTCTTAAAGCTGGGCTTGTTAGTTATGAATATGGGAAGTAGTGGTTGCAGTAGGTTATTCACCCATCAGCTTGTATCATCGTTCATAATGATCATGGCTGGCCTTCCAGCTCAATGCCATTTTATTATTCTATTCCCATATCCCTTTATACCTTTAATTTCTACAAATTTATCAATCTCTGCTTTGAATATACTCAACGAATAAGCCACCATAGCCTTCTGTGTTGGAGAATTCCAAAGATTCACCACCCTCTGAGTGAAGAAATTTGTTCTCATCTCATTTGAGTTCTAAATGAGACTGTGTCCTCTATTTCTAAACAGTCCAAAACCACCACCCCCACTACACCACATCTGTGACCAGGGAAACCTTCCGCGTCTATCCTTCCTTGTCATCTCTCATTCTTCTGAACTCTGGAGAATATAGTCATAGCCTCCACAATCTCTCAAACATATGATGTATTAAAACAATTTGCATTACAGTGTTAACTTAAAGTTGAGGTTGTGCACCTGGAACGTACTATTTTAAGTGAAACAACTTTAAGCGAATGATGGTTTCCCATAGGAATCATTGTTAAATCTAGAATTAAGTGCATTCAGACATTTCTTGCCTGGGAAAACCAATACTGTATGTGTGCAGCACTGTACATTTCTTGCTTAGATTGCAAAACAAAATAACTCATACAGTAATTCTGTTGTACAGTATAAGTTCAAATTATATTGCACTCACCATTGTCTCTAAAGCATAGAGTGTAATGGCTTCTGTCTTTCTCTGTCTCTGTTACTCTGCCTTTCCACTCTCTGACTCTTGCTGTTGCCTACCATTTCCACTCTTATCTCTCTGCCTGTCTGTCTTATGCTTCTTGTCTCTGCCACTCTGTCTGCAAATCAGGTCCTAATGTGACAACAAGTGATTTGATGATGTGATGCTGCATGATATGACATTAATGTAAAAATAAAAATGTGTTTCAAGGAAGCAGGTCATAAAGATTAACCAATATTAAAATGAAATAATTAGTTTGTTAATTAAATGTTAATTGGAGTAACATAAAATAAGGCCTAGATGTAAAATGTAAAGTCTCCATTGTCTTATCAGACTGTGGCGCTACTCTGTCATTAGAGAGAGATAATTGTGATGGCTTAACCTGAGGTCTGCTGTGCCTCAGGCAAGGTGAGAAGTTGAAAACACGAATTCTTTATGTTAACCTTGCTGGTTTACCATGGGAAAAATGTCCCAAGACAATTCATATAGATGGAATCAAAAAGAAGCTGAAACAGTGGCGACACTAAGAAGAGTAAGCAAACGGATATACGGAGTTGAGGCCTCATTCAGAATAACTATGATCTTACTGAATGGTATAGTAGGCTTGAGGTTCTGAATGGCTCCACTGTGCTAGTGCAGCCTTCAGCCGCCTGAGGAAAAGGGTGCTCGAGGACAACAACGTCAGATCTGACACCAGGATCATAGTTTACAGAGCTGCGGTGGTTCCCACCCTACTATATCGCTCTGAGACACAGACTGTATACAGCAGACACCTTAATGAGCTGGAGCAGTACACCCATTGCTGCCTGTGCAAGATGCTGCGAGTCTACTGGGAAGAAAGACACATCAACGCCAGCGTCCTCGACCAGGCCAACATCTCAAGCATTGAGGCACCAACCACCCTTGATTGCCTAAGATGGGCTGGACACGTCGCCTGCATGACCGACACAAGACTCCCCAAGCAGGTTCTGTACACCCACCTTTGAAACGGCAGGTGAGCCCCAGGTGGACACAGTAAGTGCTTCAGTGAGATCCTCAAGGCCTCACTGGCAAGATGCAGCATTCCCATAGACACCTGGGAATCACTGGCCCAAAACCATCCATAGTTGAGGAGGAGCATCTAGGAAGGCATGACACCTCGAGACTTGCTGTCAGGAAAAGTGGAAGCCTGGTGAAAAAAGCGATAGGAGTGCGCTGCCACACCAATGCCCCACCCACCCCTTCCCACAACCACCTTCTCCCCAAAGTGTCATCGAGCCTCCGGAAGCTGCATCAGTCTGTACAGCAACCTACAGACTCACCCTGCGAGTGGAAGAGAGTCATCCTCGTCTGCAAGGGACTACTAATGACTCCTTGCTCCTAACTCATATGCTCATTTAAAGAATGCAAAAGTTAAATTTGCAGATACTCCAAATGCGAAAAACAGAAAATGCTGGAAATATTCAGCATGTCGACGAGCATCCGTGGTATGTTCAGATTTGTGACCTGTCTTCAGGACTGAGAAAAGTTAAAAGTATAATAAGTTTTGAGGAATGAGAAAGTGCTGAAGGTGGTGGTGGGAAGGAGAATAATAGGGAAGGTCTATGACACGATGGACAGCAGGAGCTAAAGCAAAAGGTGCAGTACTGTTACAAGTAAAGAAACAAAAGATGTGTCCACATAAATTTGAATGGCAAGATAGCAGCCATTCAAATGAAAAGTAAATGGATTAAGAAAGAAACAAGAGAAAAAAAAACAAACTAATTTTAAAAAAAAGTAAAACGAATGGAGGCAGAAGTTATGATATAAAGTCGTTGAACACAACGTTGATTTCAGAAGGCTATAAAGTGCCCTTTCAACAAAAATGCTACTTTTGCACACATACTTCAGAAGGTCAAAGACCAAATGTTCAGAGTGGGAGCAAGGTAAAGAATTGAAATGATTGGTGATCGGAAATAAACAGGGTCATGCTTGTGAATTGAATGAAAAGGCATAATTATCCCCTCCATGGAGGTGGCGAAAAGTGGAAATAATAGCTTGTTCGCCCTGGGGAGAGGCACGTGTCCTTCTGGCCACCTCAGCAATTAAGTCCTAGGTTTGAAAATTCATGGGTGACTTTCTGAAGTTGCCTGCAATTGAGTCCCTTATGTGGTCAATAAATAGGCATTTAAGTGCTTCAACTGACCACCGTCCTGATCGCTTGCCACGCCGTAGGCATGAAACTTTAGGACAATGGAAGAGTCCTGAGAAAATGGAGAGTAAGGAAATGTCGTCAACATAGTTATATCAGTTCATGGATTCATAGTGAACATTGGTAAAAGAGGCATTTTCCTTTTTATTCACTTATAGGATATGGGCATCATTGCTGGCCAGCATTTATTGCCTGTCCCTAGTTGCCCTCAAGAAGGTGATGGTGAGCTGCCCTCGAACCACTGCAGTCCACCTGCTGTGAGTAGACCAACAATGCCCTTAGGGCGGGAATTCCAGGATTTCAACCTAGTGACAGTGACAGAATGGCGATATATTTCCAAGTCAGGATGGTGAGTGCCATGGAGGGGAATTTTCAAGCAGTGACATTCCCATGTATCTGCTGTTCTTGTCCTTCTAGATGGAAGTGATTGTAGGTTTGGAAGGTGCTTTCAAGGATCTTTGGTGATTTTTTGCGATGTATCATGTGGATAGTATACATTGCTGTTACTGAATGTCCGTAGTGGAGAGTGTGGATGCTTGTGGATGTGGTGCCAATCCAGTGTCCTGGATTGTGTCAAGATTCTTGAGCATAGTTGGAGCTGCATCCATCCAAGCAAATGGAGAATATTTCATCACACTCCTGGCTTGTGCCTTGTAGATGGTGGACAGGCTTGGGGAGTCAAGAGGTGCATTACTCGCCACAGTATTCCTAGTCTCTTACCTGCTGTTGTAGCCACCGTGTTTATGTGATGAGTCTAATTGAGTTTTTGGTCAGTGGCAACCCCCCCACGATGTTGATAATGGGAATTCAGTGATGCTAACACCATTGAATGTCAAGGCAGGTGGTTAGACTGTCTATTATTGGAGATGGTCATTGCCTGGCATTTATGTGGTGCAAATGTTACTTGCCACTTGTCATCCCTAGTCTGGATTTGTCCAGATCATGTTCCATTTGAACATGGACTGCTTCAGTATCTGATGAATCATGAATAGTGCTGAGCTTTGTGCCATCATCTGTGTCCATTTCTGACCTTAGGTTGGATGAAGCCGCTGGCTATGATGCCACTTTTGTCCACGTTTGAACCAAGGCTGTAATGAGGTCAGGAGCTGAGTGCCCTGGCAGATCCCAAAGTGGGTGTCACTGAACAGGTTATTGTTGAGCAGGTGGTGCTTGATTGCACTATTGAAGACACCTTCCATCAATTTACTGATGATCAAGAGTAGATGGAGTGTTGTTTATCCATGTTAGATTTGTCATGATCTTTGTGTACTTGACATACCTGGGCAGTATTCCACATCGTTGAGTAAACACCAATGTTGTAATTGTACTAGAGCAGGTTAGCTAAGGGAACAGAAAGTTCTAGACCACAAGTCTTTTGAACTTTTGCTGGAATGTTGTCAGGGCCCGTAGCCTTTGCAGTAACCAGTGCCTTCCACTGTTTCTTGATATCACATGGAGTGAATCAAATTGGCTGAAGTCTGACATCTATGATGCTGGGGAGCACCAGAGGAGACCAAGATTGATCATCTTTTAAGGAAGATCTTCAAAGTGGAATTGGAGGGGGTGAGGCCATCGGGCTTCAGGAGGGATATTCAGGGTTTTGAGACCCTGGAAGTAGGAGGTAGGGGTGTATAAGAGTACAAAATGAAAGGAAAAGAGAAATTTAAGAAAGGATTGTCAGATTAGAGGGGACCATCTGTACAGAGAAACAGTGGGTTGAGTTTATGAAGGTGTTCAAACACAAGGAAAAGAATGTTTGATTGGAGGCATTTGTGGGCAGAAGCCAAAATAATTCAATAGTTATAGGGAATAATGCATGAGTGAGAATAAAGATTACAATGAGCAAATTATGGAAGAGATGACATTTATGTAGAAAGAGATTTGAGAGACCAAATAATGGATAGCAAATAGGATGAGGCAGAGACAATAACATGCAATATTGCAGAAGGAAAAATGGATTCTCATTGTGAATCTTTTTATGTTTATAGAGTGCATACATTAATGGCAAGGCAAGCATTTATTGCCCGTCCCTAACTACTGTTGAGAAGGTGTTGGTCAGCTTCCTTCTTAAACCACTACAGTGTGTATAGTGTTAAAATATCCTTTGTACTGTTAACAAAGGAGTTCCAGAATTTTGATAACAGGAAAGCAATGGCAATATATATATCCACCCCACAATGATCAGTGGCTTGGGGGGAACTAGCAGGTTATATGTTCCTTGTTTCTCTAGGTAGTTGAGGTAACAGTTTTGCAAAGTGCTGTCGTTCACTGGATATGTGAGACAAATGAGGCATTCCACACCAGTCTTCAACAGTCACTGTCCTGCATTCCCAAGGAAGACAAGTTGATTCTCCTTGGGAACTTCAATGCCAGAATCAGGAGGGATACAAACCTTCGGAGAGGCATGTTAGACAAGGAAAGCATAATGAAAATAAACTCCAACAGAGTCCTCTTCCTGATGAAATGCGTGGAATGTGACATTGTCATAACAAATACCCTGTATCATCAGAGGAACAAGTTCAAGATTCCAAGATTTCTTGGCAACCCACCCCACACTCCAAACACTGACACTTAATAGACCATATCATCATTTCAGCAAGGGGCTGCGAAGGTGTCTGCATCACCCGCACCAAGGCCAGAGCTAATGACTGCTGGGCAAACCACTGACTAACCCCCTTACCATCTCCACCAACCTGGCCCCAAACCAGCAAAGGCAGAAAAAAATCTCCACCACAGAGGACTCAGTATTGCTGGTCTCAAAGACCTTGAGAATAAAGACGTACCCAGGCAGCGCCTCACATCCAACCTGGAGGTGATCAACAGATTCACAGAGTGCCCACAGTGCCTGGTCCACCCTAAAAGCTACCGTGGTCACATTGGCTTGAGGACACTTGGCCTGTTGAACAGGAAACACCAAGACTGATGAATAATCAAGAGATCCAGAATCTCCTAAATTGCAAACGTAAGGGTTCCTGGACTGGCAACTCTACCAAAACTGGAGTGAGAGGAAGGAAGTGTAAAGATGACTGAAGGACAAGATGAAACTAAGAGCCTGAGAGTTATCACCAATGCTGCCTTTGCAAAATCTTGCAAATCCACTGGCAGGATGGGCAGTAAGCATCCTCTCCTAGGCCAATATCCACAGTGTGAAGGCACAGGTTACCCACTCTGCGAAAGACAGGCCACATTGTCCACATATCCAACACAAGTCTCCCTAAACGAGTGCTCTACTCTGAGCTCCACAATGGTAAGCAGTCACTAGGAGCACAGAGGAAACACTACAAGGACGCCCTGAAGGCCCCACTGAAAAAGTGCAACATCCCCGAATTGCTTGCCCCAGAACTCTCAAACTGAAGAAGCATCTGCAAAGGCACCAACCACATTGAGCATAACCTAGTAGAGCACTGAGTCCTGAGAAAGGGTCACCAGACCCGAAACATTAACTCAGATTTTTTTTCGTCACAGATGCTGCCAGACCTGCTGAGCTTTTCCAGCACTTCTGTTTTTGTACCTAGTGGAGCAGATGAAGACTAAATGCAACAGTGGAAAGACTGCACAGAATCCAGCACGTCCTACCCACCACCCTCATTAACTATCCTGCTTCACCTATGACAGAGTCTGTGTGTCTGAGATTTAACTATTAAGTCATCACAGAACCTACCCCCCAGAATGGAAGCAAGTCATCCTCGATCCAGAGGGATTGCTGAAGAAGAAGAAGGTACACATTATGTGCCACTGGTGTAAAGAGTGAATGTTTAAGATGGTGGATGAGGTGCCAGTCTTGCAGAATGCTTTACCTAGGATGGAATCAGGCTTCATGGGTGTTTTTGGAGTTGTATTCATCTAGGGAAGTGGAGAATATTCCATCGCACTCCTGACGTTTGCCTTGAAGTTGGTGGATAGACCTAAATGAAGAACATGAGTTACCCACAATATTTATATAGTTGGTCCAACTAAGATTCTGGTCAATGGCAACCTCCCAGGATTTTGACTGTAGAGATTAAACATTAATAATCCCATTGAAATCAAAAGGAAATGGTTGTATTTCCCCTTGTTGGAGATGGTCACTTACTGACATTTGTTATGGTGCAAATGCTACTTGCCATTCATCAGTCTAAACGCCAATATTGTCTAGATCTTGTTGCTTGTGGGCATGTACTTGATTCATTTTCTGGGGAGCTACAAAAGAAACTAAAGACTGTAATCACTATGATTCCCTACTTCTGACCTTAAGATTGTGGGAAAGTATTGCTGAAGATGCTTCTGCCTGGCCATTACCTTGAAGAATTGCTGCAGCAATGTCTTGGAGGGAAGATGATTGATCCAATACCAAAACCACTCTCTCCTATATTAGGTATCATTCCACTTAGTTTTGCCCCAGATCCCCATTGAGTTCAATTTTGCTCGGGCTCCTTGATGCTACACTCAGTCAAATGATGTTTTGATGTCAAGGGCAGTCGCTCTCACCTCACCTCAGGAGTTCATTTTTCTTGTCACGTTTGGATCAAGGCTATAATGAGGTTTGAAGCCAACCAGTCTTAACAGAGCCCTAACTAAGCATTGAAATGCAGATTATTGCTGAATAAATTTCACTTGATAACACTGTCGATAAAAGTTTACATCACTGTCCTGATGCTTGAAAGCATACTGAAAGGGCAGTAGTTGACTGGATTGGAACTGTCCTTTTTTTTTGTAGCCGGAACATAACTGGACAACTTTGCACATTGCCGGGCAGGTCCCTGTATTGAAGTTATACAGGAACAGCATGGCTAGGGCACAGCTATTTCTTGTCTCAAATTTTCAGTAATACAGCTGGTATATTGTCAGGCCAAGAGCCTTTGGTGTATTAAACCATTCCTGACATCTACGATGCTAGTAATTGAGATGAAGATGAGATGGCGCATCTACTTTGCACTTTTGGCTGAAGATGGTTGTAAGTACTAGAGCTTTGCCTTTTGCACTGAAGTGCTGGCCTCTGCCATTTTTGAAGATGGAACTATTTGTGGAGCCTCATCCCCAACTGGATTACCTGAATCATTCCAAACTGGATTTGTTCAGAATGCAGAATTTGATCTGAGCAGTTGACTACAGTCACTGGGCTTTACTGCTTCTGTTTAGTATGCAGGTTCGCAAAACTGGTGTCTCATTCTTAAGAATGCCTGGTGCTCCTCTGGATGCCTGCCACGGTCCTCATTGAACCGCAATTGGTCCCTAGCTTGATAATAATGGTAGTATGTGTAATATGCCAGGCCATAAGTTTACATACTGTGACATAAAATGTCATTCCACTGATGGCCCACAGTGTCTAATGGATGCCCTGTTTTGTGCTGTTAGATGTATTTAAATTCTTCCCATTTACAATGATGTTAGTGCCACATGACAAAGAGGGAAAAGCATGGACTGGAAGCCCAATTCAGGGTCAAAATATTGGTATGCAGTTTGTAGTAGGGACTCAACGTCATTAGCGTAGTGTTGTGAAATTTAAATGGGGGATTGGTGTGACATAGATGGAATTATGGTTAATCAACGATTTAACATTAGATAAATAGTCTGATAAGAACAGGGATAACGGAAGAGTTGAAAGGAGGTAGAAAGTTAGAGGCGGATATTATGAGTTTAACTGTTCTCTGAACTATCCTTGCATTCAAACAATCTGCACCTACATAACACTTTAAAACAGTGAAATATCCCATTGAATTTCACAGGACTACTGGATACTTTGGGAGCAGATTCAGAAAAGATGACTAATGAGATAGATTTTAATTTTTGTAGGAATTTAGGAAGATAATTTCAAATACTATGGTATAGTAAATGAAGGTTGTGTTATTGCTGACTTAATCTCATTAATGTCAGTTGGTTCTGTCGATATAAAAACCTGGGATGTTGAAATGTTTTCCAGTGCCTATTTTCAATGCTGAAATGCAAGATGAAAAATCCAAACATAAAAATGCCAAATCTGGTGAAACAAATAAGCCAAATAATTATTTAGAACATGGCTATAATTTAAGAAAACCTGCAAGTTGCTTTAAAAATGTCTAATTGAGCTAATTGGTAAACACAATGATTTGGGCACTAGTTTTATAATCTCAATAGCAGTTGTAAAGTTCCAATAAGATGTGCTCACAGGAAGACTGAAAGCTGAGATATCATGGAATGTGTAATTGCACTTCTGTACAGTACATCATGGTAAAGATGACATAAACTAAATAATTCAACAATGTGGTTTTCTTTAATATGACAATAACATGTATAACATTTTGGACCAACTTGATAAGTGACCGCAGCATTTTTATAAGTTGACAAGCTTAGAACAGTAAAAACCCAAAGAAATTCAGCTGTATACATATATCACTGAAATATTGCAGTAAAGTGCAAAAAAATCAAAAATCCTGTGAAATGTTAGCCTTTACTACATGTCTTCGAGATTGTAAAGGAAAGGAACCTTATCTACATAAAGTAATAAATACTTGCACTTCTTCTCACCTATCCCCACATAAAGACATTCAATTCGATTTGATTTGATTTATTGTCACGTGTATTTTGTTACAAAATACAGTGAAAGGTGTTGTACAGACATCCTACAGCTCATCAAGTCAATTAAGTATTTTTGAACGGCTATAGCCTCAGTTAGACTGCATTTGGAGTATTGTTTACAGTTTGGCTATCACAATTTAGAAAAAAGTATAGTGGTCTGGTGTGCAAATTCACCAGAATGTCACCAGGGCTCCTAGAGTTATCAGGAAAGATTGCATAAATTGGGAGTCTTCCTTCTGAAAAAGAGTAGGTTAATTTTTTTTTTAAAAAGATTGAAAGGAATTGATGGGATAGATAGAATCCTTTTTTGATTGTGAAGGATACTGGGACATATCCTTAAAATCAGACCTGAATTCTGGAACCAGGAGTCAATGCTACACTCTGCGTTTGCGCGCTAATTGCCAAGCACAGAGTCTTGGAGTAGCTTGGAGAATGTTGCAAGGTGCACGGCAAATGTTGGGGCACAGTTTCAGAACTGTTGTAGGAATTTTGTCAGTACCAAAGCATTTGTAGTAGCCAGTGTCTCCAGCCATTTTTTGCAATTACATGGAGAGAATCAGTTTGACTGAAAACTGTCATCTGGAATGTTCATCCACTTGGCATTTCTAGCTGAGGATTGCTGGGGATGTTTCAACTTTATCTTGTACACTATCTGTGGGACTCTCCAATCAATGAGAATGGAGATATTTGTGAAGCTCCCTCCCCCAGTTATTTGTTTAAATGTCTACTGCCATACATAAGCAAATGGGGCAGGACTGCAGATCTGATCCATTGTTTGTGGAATCGTTAGTCCTGTGTTTCACTTTCCATATGTGTTGTTTGGTATACAAGTGGTCCTGTTTTGTAGCTTCACCAGGTTGCCAGTTCATTTTTGTGCATACCTGCTCTGTCCTTGATGTACCCTCCTACACTTTTCATGAACCTGCATTGACCCTTTGGCTTGTTGGTTCTGGCCGAGTGGGGATATATCGGGTCATGACATTACAGTTTGTGTTTGGATATGGATCAAAAGTAAGCCATCAAATCATGACATGAATGTCTATTTTTGAGTGAATAAATACTTTCAAAATGTATCCCATTTAGCGCAGCATGCTGGAGGGTACAAAAACAGAAATTGCTGGAAAATCTCAGCAGGTCTGGCAGCATCTGTGTATAGAAAACGGAGTTAACATTTCGGGTCCAGTGACCCTTTTTCGCAACTGGAGGGTATCCTCAATGTGAAGACTGGATTTTGTCTACACAAGGACTGTGTGCAGTGGTCACTCCTACCAGTACTGTCATAGAACAGGCAGATTGGTGAGAATGAGATAATATATGTTTTTCCTTCTTGTTGGTTCCCTCACCAATTGCTGCAATCTAGCCACAATGTCCTTTATATATGTCATTGGGACAATATTAGAAACTATTATTAAAGATGTTATAACAGGGCACTTGGATTATTATACTTCTTAGAATAAGTAACTTATGTTGTGGATAAAGAAGAACCAGTGGATGTAATGTACTTAGATTTCCAGAAGGTGGGTGCCACATCAGAAGTTACTGCAGAAAATAAAAGCTTATTGTGTAGGGTGTAACATATTGGCATGGATAGAAAATTTGTTTTTAACAAGAAGCGGAGAATAGGAATTAATGGGTATTTTTCAGGTTAACAGGATGTTATGAATGGTATGCAACAAGAGTAGATGCTCAGTCCTCAGCTCTTTATAATTTATATTAATGCTTTGGATGAAGGGACCAAAGGTATTTTGCTGATGACACAAAGATGGTTAGGAAAGTGAGTTGTGAAACGGACATAAGCAGCCTACACAATGATATAGTTAGGTTAAGGGAGTGAATAAAGATCTGTCAAATGGAGTATAATGTGGGAAAGTGAATATTTATCCATTTGACAGAGAATAAAAAGAAGCATATTATCCAAATGGTGAGAGGTTGCAGAGCTTTCAGATGCAAAGGGATCTGGTTGTCCTTGTCCGAGAATTGCAGAAGGTTAGTCTGCAAGTATAACAAATAATCAGGAAAGCGAATAGAATGTCATGTTTTATTGTGATAGAAATTGAATGCAAGAGTAGGGAAATAATGTTCAGTTATACAAGGCATTGGTGAGACTGCATCTGGAGTATTGTGTACAATACTGGTCACCATACTTTAACAAGGATGTTGATGCATCGGAAGCAGTTCAGGGACGATTCAGTTGATGCGTACCTGGAATGAGCATTGCCTTATAACAAAAGGTTAGACAGGCTGGACCTATATCCTGTGGAGCTTAAAAGAGACATAGAATCATACAGTGCAGAAGAAGCCCTTTGGCCCGTTGAGTCCGCACTAACAAGTGAGAACACCTGACCATCAACCTAATCCTATTTACCAGCACTTGGCCCATAGCCTTGAATGTTATGACGTGCCAAGTGCTCATCCAGGTAATTTTTAAAGGACGTGAGGCAACTCCCCTTTACCAGCCTCCCAGACAGTGCATTCCAGACCGTCACCACCCTCTGAGTAAAAAAAAACTTTTCCTCACATTCATCCTAAACCTCTTGCCCTTATCTTGAACCTACATCCCCTTGTGACTGACACTTCAATGAAGGGGAACAGCTGTTCCTTATTCACCCTATCCACACCTCTCATAACCTTGTACACCTCAACCAGATCACCTCTCAGTCTTCTCTGCTCCAAGGAAAATAACCTAAGCCTATCCAACATTTCCCCACAACTTAAATTTTCCAACCCAGGCAGCATCCTGGTGAAACTCCTCTGCACACCCTACAGTGCAATTACATCATTCCTGTAATGTGGCAACCAGAACTACGCAGCACTCTAGCTGTGATCTCATCAAAGTTTTATACAACTCCAACATTACTTCCCTGCTTTTGTAATCTGTGTTCAATTGATAAAGACAAGTGTCCCATAGACCTTCTTCACCATCCTACTAACATGACCTCTCTGAGGGTCAATAGTAAACAGCTAGCAATGTGGCTCACACTTTTTTATTCCTAAACTCTACCCATAAGCTTCATTTGATGCCCTATATCTCTCCTTACTGCAGTAACTGACGCCTTAACTAATAATGCAATGCCAACTCCTCTTTTACCCCCTCCTCTGTCTCACCTGAAGATTCTATTTCCCAGAAAGTTGATTTGTCAATCCTGCCCTTCTCTCAACCACGTCTCTCCGGTGGCTACTATAGCACACATCCACGTATCAATCGTCGCCTTTTGCTCTGCATTTACCTGTGATATTCCCGACATTAAAGACCATCCAGCCTTGCTTTACTCCCTTGAAAATTAATACAGCTGCACTCCCTGTAACTTAATTGTTTCACTGTTATTGTGCTTTGCCCTTATTCTGCTAACAGTCTGTGCCACCCTTCCCTGCCAAATTAGTTTAAACTCCTCCCAATAACACTAGCAAACACTCCTGCAAGAATACTAGTCCCACTCTGGTTCAGATGTAGATTGTCCCATTTGTACAGGTCCCATCTTCCCCAGAAATGGTAGCAGTGATCCAAGAATCTAAACGCTTCCTCCTGCACCAACTGTTTAGCCACACATTCTTCTTCACCATTCTCCTATTTCTGTGCTCGCTAGCATGTGGCACTGGGGGTAATCCAGAGATTACGACCTGAGAGGTGCTGCTTTTTAGTCTACTGCCTAGTTCCCTGAATTCCTGATGCAAGATCTCATCCCTCTTTCTACCTATGTCATTGGTACCAAAATTTAAGACCTCTGCCTTATCATCACCCTCTTCAGGATGGCCTGGAGCCATTCTGTACCATCCCACACTCTAGCACCCGGGAGACAACACACCATCCTGGAGTCACACTGATGGCCACAGTAGTGTCTATCTGTTCCCCTGACTATAGAATCCCCTATTACTCTTGCCCTTTCTCTCTACCCCACCTCTAGTGCAGATACGCTGCTTGGCTATGTCTTTACTCTTTGGAGGAGCCTGCACCTCATCAGCCTCTAAAATGGAATTGCAGTTTGTGAACAGGACCCTAGAGAACTATATGCCTATTTATCTTGGATTGCCAAGTGGTCACCCATTCCCTTCCTTCTTCAGGTCCCTTTATCTGTGGTGTGACCACCTCTCTAAACATGCAAGCCACAGTGATCTGAAACTCACAGATACTCCACAATGCTGTTGAAGCTTTTGGGAGCTGCAGCTGGACACACTTCCTGCATACACGCTGGCCCCATGCACTGGAAAAGTGCCCAGCCTCCCACATGAGTTGACCTAGTTGAAACATACAGAATCCTGAGGGGACATGTCTGGGTGGATGAGTAAAGTATATTTCCTCTTGTTGCAGAATCTAGAATTAGGGACATAATTTAAAAATAAAGCATCACACATTTAGAATAGAATAGAATACTCTTTATCGTCATGTGTATTCAATATAAAATACAGTGAAAAGTGTGTACTGTCACCGTGCATAGACCCCATTCACATTAACTTGGAATAAAATTTTAAAGAAAGATAATTTAAAGAGAGTCCAACTTTTCCTTCTCCATGCTGCCACCAGAGTCCCATTCCAGGCCTTCCCAACCCACACCGTGCTGCCGAGAGTGTCCCACTCTGGGCTTCCCAGTCCACACCAGGCCTTCCCAGTCCCGCTCCAGGCTTCACAGGCCGACTGACCGACTCTGTAGCCGCGCTGCCTCTGAAGATGCCGCCGCGGCCGTCGCTCCAGAGCCCATCAAAGCTGCCTCTTGCCAAAGAGCTCTCTTTATCAGGTAAGTTCGAGAAAGAAGAAGGAAAACAAAATGAAGATGAAGAAGACAAGCCCAGGCCCGTGAGCCCATATGCTGCCTATTTCGCTGCTGCGGAGATTTAAAACAGATGTGGAGAAGAAAATCTATCAGAAGGTTGGGAACCTTTGGAATTCCCTTCCACAAAAGGCATTGGATGCAGATCCTTTAAATATTTTCAAGACAGCGGCAAATAGGTTATTGATGAATGATCATCTGGGGAAGCAGAAATGTAGAAGTGAAGTTAAAATCATATCAGCCACGATCTTACTGAATGATGAAATAAGGTCAAAGGGCTGAGTGGCCTACTGTTGTTCTTTGTTCTATATTTGTATGTTTAGGATTTAATCAACTTCGTCCTAGCTCAATTAAATCAGAGATCAAAAGACTTCTGTTAGCCAAGAGTATTAAGGAATAGGAAACCAAGATGGGTAGATGGATTTAGGATCCAGCTCTGTAACGTACTTGGTAAGTAGCAAAATAGATTTGATGGCTTACTTTTGATCTTATGTTCCTCAATAATATACATACACCTTTCTTACTTTTTTGACAGAAATATATTGTATTTTGTTCTCATATTATAATCAATCATTTGTAACTTTTGTGTGGGGTTATGCATTGGCAGAACCCTTAATGATATGATGAAAACAATGCCGTTCATGTTGATTCCTTAAAACATCCACCAAACGTATGGTGAGAGATCAGGAGCAGCTCATGGTATTTTTCGCTGTCTTTCAATTTTAAAATTGTTACCAAAACTTTTTGTTTATAGTTAAGCAGGCTAACCTTGTCAAGTCTCCATTCCATATTTCAGGAGATCAATTTTAATGTATCAACAATTGACACAATTGTAAATGATATAGCTACATTAAATTAATCATATCATTTGCTACCTTGTTAAATCTGTTATTCTACGCAATGTTTGCTATCAATCTGCTGTTAATGATAACATAATTCACTTGCATTCAGTTCAATAGAACAGTTTGCACTTTGTTAAATTAGCTACTTTGTGTAGTATCCACTATTTTGTTTTTGACTCTAGTTTAGAGTCTCCTGCAAACCTCATTAAAAGACTCTAAACAAAGCTCTTGATAAATTTATATAGAAAAGTTTGTTGCCTAATCCAGAGAAAAAGAGCAGAGAGGCTTAGGATTCAAATGCACAAGCCTTTTTAAGTGAGAGAGCCATGTATTTTGCTTCCTCCACTCTTCAGACAATGCCTTCCATGTGCTAATAATCCTTCACCCACAAAAAAACCCTTCTAACTTCTCTTTATTCCCTTGACAAGAAAGTTAATTTATGAGAAGAGTCATCATCATCTGTAATTTTTTTTATCATTCTTCTCTCCTTGATGCTGCTGGCTAACTGAACTATCCAAAGAATTCACTACCCTCATCTGCAGCAACTTTGAAAAAGATGCTCTCTTATTTCAGATGTAAACAGACTATAAGGCAGTTTCGTTGGAGTCTTTACGCTGCTTAATCTAGCACTTGCAAAGCCCAGGATAATTAAGTGTTTCATCTTTCTGCTCTTCAGCAACACAATCTGTAACCCTAACAGCCAACAATATATGCTTAGAAAGGCCTGCATTCTGATGTTCAATGTTTTGGGTTGGTTTGCACACTCATGAGAATTCTTGAGATTGAACCCACAGTGTGTGCTTTCCAGGTCATGACTGTTTAGGGATGAAGGCCATCTGAGTTGCAAGAGCCCACTGTACCAAACCAACAGCCAACTTCTTCACAACACTGACCCTTTTTCAGTACTCAGACACAGCATCAAATTAGAAAATAGTAAAGCACACATTTCCCCTGGGGAAATGCAGTAATAAAAAGTAAGTATTAATGCTTCTGTAAAATCAGTATGATATTGCACAAGTTATCGTCTATCCTCGCTGTGATATTTTTGTTCAAGGTATTTGAAAAGACATTTAAACTATGGAATGTTTGCAGTTAACAGGAAGGTTGCAACTTTGTAATAGCCTTAAGTTTCAAAGGAGAGAACTTCAGCCAAATAAATGAATAACTCTCAATGCTATGAAAGTAGAAGATGAAATTCCCACCCAAACTAGAAATTTCATTGGAATGTAAATGGAGTAAACTTGACAGAAATATAGCCATTAAAATATCAAATTCAAAATGAGGACCACACATCTATTTAAGTCTTGTGTCTTATCACTGCAATTCCCTAGATGCCTAGGTATGCAGTACATCCTTACATTTCCAACTGTATTGAAGTTTTTTTGGTCCCTTAATTGTAATCCAGAATATCAATGGGATGTTTGAATGAAACAAAATCTTACTGCTCAGTCTCAGAAGGACATTTCCCACGTTATTGGATTCATGCACTGTTTTGTACTATCAGTCCTATTCTTCCCACCTTCAATTAGAGCTTTCTTTAAGGAACCTAAACAGGTACCTCATCCTTGCTATTCACTAGACAGTTCAGAAAATGCTGCCATTGAAGTGGTTCGTTAAGCATGTCCAACCAGCATTTGCTTGGACCTTCACTTAATTTTTGCTGAGGTGCCACGTCTGAAATTGGACACTGTTTCATAGAATCATGGAATCATACAGCGTGGAAACAGATCCTTCGGTCCAATTAGTCCACACTGACCATGTTCTCAAACTAAACTAGTTCCGTGTTCCTGCTTTTGGCCCATATTCTTCCAAATCTTTCCTATTCATGTACTTCCAAAAGACTTTTAAATGTTGCAACTGTACCAGCATCTACCACTTCCTCTGGCAGTTAATTTCACATACTTACCACTAAAAAAAGTTGCCCCCCTTGTCCTTTTTAAACCTTTCTTTTCACACCTTAAAAATATGCCCCTTAGTTTTGAACTTCCCCACCTTAGGGAAAAGGCCTTTGCTTAGTCACCGTATCTATACCCCTCATGATTTTATAAACCTCTATAAGATCATCCCTCAACCTCCTATGCTCCAATGAAAAAATGTCCCAGTCTTTCCAGACTATTTTTTATAACTCAAACCCTCTATTCCCAGCAACATCCTGATAAATCTTTTCTGAACCCTATCCATTTTAATAATATCCTTCTTATAACAGGGTGACCAGAACTGAATGCAGTACTCCAGAAGAGGCCTCACCAACGTACTGTGTAACCTCAACATGACATCCCAACTCATTTACTCAAAGATCTAAACAATGAAGAAAAGCATGTTAAATGCTCTCTTAACCACCCTGTCTACCTCTGAGGCAAATTTCAAAGAATTATGTACCTGAACTCCTAGGTCTCTCTGTTCTACAACACTGCCCAGGGGCCTACCTTTAATTCTAAGGTTTTGGAGTAGATCTGTAGCTCAGGTTGTGGGTGTTGAGGTTGGTTGGCTCACTGAGCTGGTTTGTTGTTCTGCAGATGTTTCGTTACCGTGCTTGGTAACATCCTCAGTGCAACCTCTGATGAAGCGTCGGTGTGTCGGACTAATACTCACTCATCTCAATCGACATGGACAAGGAGAACCACGACTTTGACTGGGACAACACCAAGATCCTGGGACAGGCTAGGCAGAGACAAGCACGAGAATTCCTGGAAGCATGGCACTCCACGAAGCAGGCTATTAATAAACACATTGAACTCGATCCCATATACATTCCAATATGGAGGAAACCTGGAAGTGAGGCAATCCATCGCAACGGACCCCAGAGTTTAAAAACCAGGTGGTAAGACACACCGACGCTTCATCAGAGGCTGCACTGAGGATGTTACCAAGCATTGTAACGAAACGACTGCGGAACAACAAACCAGCTCGGCGAGCCAACCAACCTCAAAAACCTACGTTTAATTGTATAAGTTCTGCCCTTGTTTGTTTTACCAAAATGCAATACCTCACTCCTCAGCCCATTGACCCAATTGATCAAGATTTCTTTGTAATCTTAGATAACTTTCTTCACTGTCCACTACACCACCAATTTTGGTGTCATCAGCAAACTTAGTAACCATGCCTCCTATATGCTCATCCAAAGCATTTTTATAAATGACAAACAAAAGTGGACCCAGTACCAATCCCTGTGGAACACCGCTTGTCATAGGCCTCCAGTCTGAAAATCAATCCTCCACTACCACCCTCTGTCTCCTACTGTCAAGCCAATTTTTTTTCCAATTGGCAAGGTCACCCTGAATCCCTGTTATGATGTTACCAATTAGTCTACCATATGGAAATCCTTATCAAAAGCTTAACTAAAGTCCAAGTAAACATATCTACTGCTTTGCTCTCATCAATCTTTTTTGGCTTCTCCTTACAGCCTTTCTTAAATAAAGGCACAACAAAAGCCACCCTCCATTGCTGCAGCACCTCACGCGTGGTTATAGGTGAAAATACTTTTGTTAGGGCCTCTGCAATTTCCTCCCTTACATCCTGGGATACACTTGATCAGATGCCGGAGATTTATCTACCTTTATGTTTTCTAAGACCTCCAGTACTTCCTTGTCTGTAATGTGAACTGTTTTCAAAATATCAATATTTATTTCCCTGAGTTCTCTAGCCTCCATTTCTTTATCCACAGTAAAAACTGACATGAAATATTCATTTAATATCTCTCCTTTATCCTGAAGTTCACTACAAAGACAACCTCATTGATCTTTAAGGGGCCGTACTCTCTCTCTAGTTGCTCTTTTGCTGTTAATGTGCTTGTAGAATCTCTTTGGATTATCTTGAACCTTATCTGCCAAAGCTATCTCATATCCCCTATTTGCCTTCCTGATTTCCCTTTTAAGAATGTCCTTATGCTCTTTATACTCTTCAAAAGATTGTACTCTTTAAGAGATTCATTTGATCCCAGTTGTCTATATCTAATATATGATTCTTCTTTATTCTTGACTAGAACCTGAATATCTTTATTCATCCATTGTTCCCTAATTTTACCGGCCTTACCTTTCACACTAATAAGAACATAATGCCTCTGAACTCTCATTATCATACTTTTAAAAGCTTCCCACTTGTCACTCGTCCCTTTACCTGCGAGCAGTCTATTTCAATCAACTTTTGAAAGTTCTTGTCTCATGCTATTAAAATATGCCTTAGGTTTCCCTCTTCACAGATTATGCCTGACCTGCTGAGTATTTACAGTAGTTGTTGTTTTTGTTCCAGATCATGAGAAAGTTCTGGCAGGTTTCTTGAAGAGCACTGAAAGTATTAATCAGTTTACAAATTGAACTAGTTAATTCATGTAAGTGTCATCCAGCAAGATTTATTGTGTAAATTACTCATTTAAAGATAAATCACATTGGTCTAAAACTTTCCTTCATTTGAATCAGCTTAGATCTGTTTAGTATTTCTTTTTGTAAGTGGCTGATGTATTTATATAGGTCATGTTAGAGAGGAAGCTATGGAATCAAGTTATGCTGTGTGACATTGACACAGAAATACATCAAAGAAAATTTCCTCTATTGACTTTGTTAAAAAGAATATTTTTAAATTAATAGACAACTTTGCTAAAATAATGGGCTGCAATTTTCTTTTTGTTCATACATGGGATATAAAGGTAAACGTAAAGTCATTGGGCATTTCCTACCATACTGTAGGGCTGCTCTCTCATTAAGGTGGCTTAACCTGAGGGTCACAATGCCTCAGGTAAGGGGAAGAGGTTGAGAAGGAGAGTCCTCGTGGTAACTTCAGCCAGTGTTGTTGGCATCACTCTGTATCACAAATCAGCCTTTCAGCCAACTGAGCAAATAAACCCCTGATGAGATATGGATGCCACTGGTAAAGCCAACATATAATGCCCATCCCAAAAATGCCCATGAAAAGGTGAGTTGCATTCTTGAACCACTGCAGTGTAAGTAGTAAACCCAGGTGGTGCTGTGGGGTGGTGCGTTCTGGGGGTTTGACCAACCTGTGATTAACTTTCAAATCACAATGGCATTGTCTTGAAGGGAAACATGATGGTGATGGGATTGTAAGTGCCTATTCTCATTATTTCTCTAGGAATAAGCATTCATGAGTTTGAATACTGCATGTGTTAACACTTCTGTGGGTTGACACTGTGCCGTGTGACTTCATTAAGTGTTCACATTAGAAACTAGACCTTTAAACTGGATGCTGACAATTAGCATCCTAAACTTGATGAAACTTTTCAATTTCACTATTTGACATTTGACATCTTATGGTGTTAACAAACAAATATAAATTTCATAGCTGTTTCGCATTAACTAGACAATACGGTGTAAATCAGATTACAATTTTCCCTATTGTAAATGCCAAAGCACACACAGGTGTCTTCACCATGATGGGTGCCATCATTTAAATAGAAACGGAAAAGGCTGGAACTAAACACCATCTGATGGATTTGATAGTTGAATCTTGCCAGACATATTATTTACACCAGCTACAAAGCTGCATCAGGTAAAAGCATGACAGGTAAAGTGAAATGAAACTTTTCCATTAAGCCTTTTCCATTATAACAACAAATGAACAAGACCTGTATAACTGATATGCTCCTTGAATTTTACTATGTGTTTCTGAGAAATGAATATAAAATGAGTAGGTAGGAACATTGAAAATGGTGCAGGTGTGGGTTGTTTGGCCCTTTACACTGGCACCACTATTTAAAGAGGTCGTGGCTGATCTCCTACCTCAAGGCCATTTTCCTACACTGTCCCTATGTACCTTGATGTATTTAACAACAAGTAATTGATTATTCATTTAACTGGGAATTGCCTAATTCAATGTATTTGATTTTAATATTTTATAGATATTTGCCCTTGTGTCAAACCATATGCCTTAAAGAGAAAACTATATCAGCCTGCTTTTATCTAAAATTGTGTATCTTAGCATTAAAAGCTGATATTGCTCTCTTAAGTATGCATATGAAATATGTTGTATCTTTTAACTTGTTGGATTCCTTTTAATATTTACTCAATCAACCACTCAGGTACAAGGAGAAAACTGCTAAAAATATGAAAATACAATTAGAGATTAAACAGTAATTTCAGTATGATCTAGAATGCTGGAATTACCTTCTGTGTTATTATACATGAGCTCTTTTTATTTGTCGATACAGAAGTTCTTTACCGGTATTTGAAACTGTTTTTTTTTGTTATCAACCATGAAGCTTTCCTTTTCAACAATTGAATTCCCTGTCAATGTTTAATCATCTAAACCATCTGAACACATCCAATGAACCAAAGCAGTCTTTGGTCTCAAAGGTCATTATTGTTCAATGATGAAAAAAGATGACTAGCTGGCAAGTTCCTTCATGAATTGCAAGCCCAAATGGATCTGTTGAATAATAGATTAGATGTTTCCAAACAATCTATATGTGAATTAGGACAGATAATTATCCAATGATTATATGGCAAAGGCCATATAGAGAATTCTGGCTCTTCTCCAAATGACCTGAAATGATTTACACGATCTACAGTGAGTTCACACCAAAATCAAAAGAGTACCATGTACATGTAAACTGTCATTTGTAACCTTGGACAATAACAGTTTAGGCATTGATGCCAAAATCTTCCAATAGTAAAATATATATCTGTGAATAAATATGTGCAAAAGTTTTAATTCTGTATTGATATCAAATGGAGGCAATTAATAGAACAATAACTTGCATTTATATAGCACTATTAATTTACTAAAATGATTCAGGATGTTTCACAGGAGTGTAATCAGACAAAAAGGAACATCAAGCCAAAGAAGGAGACATTTGGATTGCTAGATTTAAGGAATGTCTTAAAGGAGCAAAGGCAGAGAGGTTTGGGAAAAGAATCACAAGTTTCAACTTGTGGGCTTCACAGGTTGAAGAAACATGTGCCAATATTTAAATATAAGAAACGGGGTTTGCACAAGAGGCCAGATTAGAGGAGCAGAATTCTTGGAGAGCTATAGAACATGTTCCTTTAAAACATAGTTATTGTAAGGGGCCAGTTTTGTTAGTGAGTGATCCTTTAAATTATTTGTGCGGCCATCATCCACATTATCATGGAATAAGACCTGCAATTACACCATCTAGGCTGTTGTGTACCACAAATCTGCACACCTTAGCAGGAACATTAATTATAGAGTTGTATGAGTCTACAGAGATAGAGAGGGAGGAAGCTAAGGACAATGTGAATGTAAGGATAGGAATTTCAAAATCAAGCCATTAGTTAACCAAGAACAAATGTATATCAGCAAGAACATTTTAATTGGATGAATGGAATTTGGCACTTGTTAGGATTGGGAAGCAGAATTTTGGATGAGCTTCAGTTTGTAGAGGGTAGATAAGTGTAAGACAACCAGGTCAGCAGTGAAATATTCGTATTTGAAGACAACTGAAATATGAATGAAGGTTTTCGGCAACAGATGAACTGAAGCAGGAATGGAACATCATATTTCAGAGGTGAATGGGTTTTCTGATGGAGAAGGTATAGACTAGAAGCTTTGCTCTAGGTAAAATAATGTCAGTCAGTTTAGTTCATTATGAAACAATGCCCAGGAGGGAATGGAATTTTGTGGCACCTTTGCACTATGGGGATTCTAGCAACAAATGCTGGTAAATTTTAGGTTATTTTTCTTATCAAGAATACAGAGAATGGGATTTTGTTTCATAGCCTCAGTTAGAGCCATGTATCATAGGTTCATCATCATGAACCAATCAGCTCACCTGTGGCTTTTTGCACACTAAGTCCAGCAGCAATCCTTTTGATGCCTAGTCAGGGGTTACTGTAATAATCCCCAGCATTTCTTAATTAAGAACAGCATCCAGGTTCTTGAGGGATTAATTCTTTCTCTTTCAATGACTTGGTGAATTATCCAACTGCCATGCAGTGCAGAATGAGTTAGGTTTGATCCCTGATCTGCACTAAATTAGTGGATCTTAGCCAGAGCATAGTATGCTTATACAACAGTCATTCACTTCCTTAATTTGGGGAAGCATTATTAACTGGGTTCTTCAGTATTAATCACCATCTGCTTACCTCTGCTGAAGTGTGCATGTTTGTGGGAGAAGAAGCAAAGAACTATATTTGCAATAACATGTTGGCTTTAGTGCAGAAGTAAATCCTGAGACACACAACAGAGGAACAGATGAAAAGACAACAAACTTTATGGTTAACAGAAACTGCTGGAGAAACTGAGCAGCTCTGGCAGCATCTGTGGAGAGAAAGCACAGTTTCCAGTCCAGTGATCCTCTTCAGAGTTTTTTTGAACTTTTGTTTCAGATTCCAGCATCAATAATTCTTTGTTTTATTGTATACTTTATGGGTAGCTAGATGCTAACCAATGACCAGGTCAAAATGGTGTGGAGCTGGAGGAATACAGCATGCTGGTCAGGCAGCGTCAAAGGAGTAGCAAAGTCGGCGTTTCGGGTAGGGACCCTTCTTCAGAACTTCTTCGACTTTCCTGCTCCTCTGATGCTGCCTGACCTGCTGTATTCCTCCAGTTCCACACTGTGTGGACTCTGACTCCAGTATCTGCAGTTCTTCCCATCTCCGAGGTCAAAATGGTGAGTTTTCATGGTGCTTTTTAAGGCAAACGGGGATACAGAAGAAGGAACAAGTGGAAAGTTTTAAAGCAAAGAATCCAAAAAGTAGCATAGCAGTGGATACTAAGGGAATACTGCATTTTTAAAGGTTAGAGATAATAAAGAACCCTTTTCCATCATTAGTTACAAAATAGGAGATCTGTCCTTATTCTAGTTTTCCTATGATTAGTAGCATTAGTCACCGCATTGCTGTTTTGCAAATACTTGACTGTCATGAGTAGTCGTATAATTATGTTGCATTTATGTGGCACCTCATCACATTACTGGCTTGTGTACATTTGAATGGATTACTTTTTGAAGCGCAGGCAGCAGTGTGTGCGATAGCCAGAGGAAGTGGCCAGTTTGTACGCTGAATTCTCAGACCGCACCAAATGGTGGCGGCCTTATAATGCAACATTTGCTACTGTTCTGTACACCTTAGTGTATCTGTTTATAATCTGCAGTCTTGAACCCACAGCTTTCTAACTCTAAGAATGCCATCAACCGAGTCAAAGTGAAACGCAGTAAGGGCAGAAGGAGGGTTTTTTTGGTCGGGTGTTGGTGGTGGTGCGAGGTGGTTGCTCCTCTTAATCCTGGAGAGAATTTTAAAGTACAGGTGTTGGAGGACAGAGCCTGTGCAAATTAACAAGTGCAGAAGTAACCAATTAACAGAATATGGTGGGCTACTGACTGACGCAGGCTTTTGGATATGTTGAAACTTGGGAAAGGTGGAGCTGAGAAGGATGGTGAGACATGTAGAGAGTTGAAACAAATTATGGGTACGTCTGTTGACAGCAGGTGGGATTTACGTCTAGGTAGAGGAGGGTAAGACAGGAAGGAAGTAAGTTTGATGATGTAGGCAATAAAGACTAATTATTCTTTATTTGCTCATAGTCTGGCGTTTTACCCAGCAGGAACAATGCCAGTCCACTAAAATTAATAGCTGTAAAGCAACGGAGATCCCACGCACATTTGCCGTCGCCATGTATGTACAGTACTGTCCATACTTGTGGCTTCCCAACATTCGGGTGTAATTGGAAAATTATCCTTGTGGGCTCTGAAATTGATATCGAGATTAACAGGATGCTGAAGTTTACAATTAAGTAAAACAAAGAATCGCGGCCTCTGCTTCTCTGTCTGCAAATGCCGCCAGATCTGCTGAGCGACTCCAGCGCTTTCTGTTTGTGTTTCAAGTTTACAATAGTCTGGCTCGCCTGTGCGAGCATCTAGGGAAAGGGAGTGAGAGGGGAACGATTTCGATTGGAACTGAAATTCGTTGATGCAAACTTCTTAGTCTTCAGTTGGAGAAGGAACTTCTGGTCCCGATTTGTCGTGTCACATTATGCGGGTCTAACCAGACAGAAATGATGGGATCTAGAAAAGTGAAGGCAGCGGGATAGTTCGATGTTGTCATTTGGCTATCGAAATGGACCCTTTTGGAAATGAAAAGATGAGCAATGCAACAAATGGAGTCAGAGATCAGGAACTCTGAAGATGGTCATGGTAGGGAACAATCCGTTGGTGCCATAGCCAAATAAAAAGCCTAGACCCTTTCGCCAAGAACAAATGGGATATAATTTGTGGTATTCCAAGATTCAGTGACAAAGTCGAAATGCAGCAACCCCAGCAGTCAGACTTAGCAACACATGCCGGACATGCATGTTGATTTTGAAACAAGGCAGGTAGAAAGCACGTGGTTTCTCAGCACGACTAGAAAACTTTATTTCAGGTACTGAACAGCTTATGTACTCAACTGATCTGCACTGACGTGGTGAATGGAATTAGCAAAAATACTGTGAGATTCCTTAAACTTTGGCGTTCTCTAGACTGGACACTAAGGCCTACACAAAGAAATATTCCCCCAAACTGGTCGCCCAGTCTCCCTAAACTACTCTCAAAAGCCCTTCATTGGCCACGAAGCGGTCCCCGACATCCTTAAATTGTGAAAGGTGCTACATTAGTGCACGTTCTTTCACTGCTGTCCTCAGTGAGGCCCTGGAAATCTGTGGCTTTGATTTGCCTGTTCCGGATTCTGAACAGCACCCTATCCAGCTGCCAAGGTTGAACCCTACCCAATGTACACACTGTACCTCAGCATTTTACATCCAGGGCAGAAGTCTGCAAGAAACACCCAGCCAGACTTTTGGACACTCCCTGTGGAAATCTCCCGAGTTAGTGTGATTGCATGACATTATTATTCCCCTAGTGCAACGAGGCCAGTTCTAGCATGCGTTACGTGATGGGAACCTGGCAGTGCACCACAGAGATTTGTCAAATCCTTGCAGTGCTCCAAGTAACCAGCAGCGATACATTCCGGAGGCTTCGGACTTACTGTGGTCAACTTCAGCTGTCAGCTGTTGCAATGCACTTCCACTTAACCCGGCGTTTCAGCCTAATTGACTGAAATCCTCCAGAAGGGATGGCAGGGCGCAAGTTGACACGGAGAGACTGCGCGGCGATTCCACAGACATATCCGGTTAGCTACGGGTGCGGGACTTCTGCACAGTCCGCTTCAAAGCGCCTCTGAAAACCTCTCGCCCCGTGAATAGGGAACAGCCTGCCCCGGGTGTGGAAACCAAGTAGAAATAATCTTCTGAAAAGTGCTTTGTGAATTCGAGTATTGCACAAGACACCACTCGAGGGTTGGTCTTCGATCCCTCTTTAGAAAGTAATTTGCAGAGAACTTAGCGAAAAAATGCAAATAATTGATTATTTCGACTCCCCGGCTTATGAGAGATAAGCGGGTGCACTGAATGCTCAAAGTTCAAGTCACGTGCTTCTTTCAATATATAAAAGTGCCTTTTGAAGTGCCCTTTGCAGCCAGTTAGCGCTCGGAGTGAGAGACAACACCAACCAAGCTGGTGCAACGTGTCCAGTACACAGCAGCTAAGCCGCTGCAAAGTCCGTGGAGCTCTGACAGTGGCACGTCAGGGAGGGAGATGTCCGCTATACGCTGCCGGTTGCCCTTCCTTGTCATCTTCCTGGAAGGGATCTTACTCGTGCTGATTGCGCTTTTCGTGACTTATGATGAGCACACTGATTCTGCAGCGCACAGCAATGAGACAGATCACAAATACAATCAGCTGTATTCCATCTTCCCAGTTTTTCAGGACGTCCAGGTGATGATTTTTGTGGGCTTTGGACTCCTGATGGGCTTCCTGAAAAAGTACGGGTACGGAGGGATTGCCTTCAATTTTATGATTGCAGTGTTTTCCGTGCAGTGGGCTCTGCTGGTGCAAGGCTGGTTCTATCACTTCCACGACGGCAGGATTCACATCGGAGTTTACAACTTACTGACCGCAGAAACCGCTTGTGCCACTGTCATGATCTCATTCGGAGCCGTGCTTGGCAAGACCAGCCCAGTGCAGATCCTCATTCTGTCTCTGCTGGAGGTGCCCATCTTTACTGCAACCGAGTGGATTATTATGGAGCTTCTCAAAATCAAGGACGTCGGAGGGTCTATAACCATCCACTTGTTTGCGTGTTATTTTGGTCTCAGCGTTACCACGGTGCTTTACAGACCCGGCTTAAAAGATGGGCACAAGGACGAGGGGGCGGACTATAACTCGGACAAGCTGGCCATGCTGGGCACCTTGTTGCTGTGGGTCTTCTGGCCCAGCTTTAACTCAGTCTTCGCAGCGAGTGGACACGGCCAGCACCGGGCGGTGATCCACACCTACATCGGCCTCAGCTCTTGTACCTTGACCACGTTCGCCATCTCCAGCCTGTTGGACAAACGGGGCAAGATCAACATCGCTCACATCCAGAACGCTGCCCTGGCAGGCGGTGTGGCAGTGGGCTCTGCAGCCGATATGATGGTGACTCCAGCCGGGGCATTCGCCCTGGGCTGCATCGCCTCGGTGCTCTGCACCGTGGGATTTAAATACTTGACTCCCTTCCTGGCCAAAAAACTCAAAATCCAAGACGTTTGCGGCATCAATAACTTGCACGGGATCCCTGGCTTTGTCGGAGCTATTGCCGGAATTGCCACTATCCTGTTGACAACCGATGAGAGATACGGCCACGGCTTGTATGACACCTTCCCGGAGCGGGTCCCCAAGGAAGGAGATATCAAGCTGGCCGAGCTGGTCGGGGTGCTGCCACACCTGAAGGCTGGAGGTGGCCGCAGCGCTTGGGAGCAGGCACAGTATCAGGCGGCAGCTATCGGGGTCTGTTTGGGCATCGCTGTCTTAGGAGGGACCGTCACTGGCTTCATACTAAAACTCCCCTTTCTGGCTCAGCCCAAAGACGAGTATTGTTTCAACGACGACGCTTACTTTGAAGTACCCGAGGTGGAAGGGAAAGAAGAATTCGAATTTACCAGTAAAAACAGCGCGAACAATAACCAGCGCCTTAAACTTCCGGTTTGATTCCAAACTGCTTTTGTTGTGTGCCCGAACGTCGTGTCTGTACATCAGTTTCCAGGACGTGCCTGAATTTAGAAAAACACCTTGTGGTTAGCATACGTTATGCTAATTGTCAAATACTTTACCAGATATACTTATTAAAGAGAAGCCTTTAACCTGAATTGAGTTGCAAATTACTGTTTCAGGATCCACAACGCCCTAACTTCTTATAAGTGATTGAAAATCAGGATGTGCCCCATTCCTCCAAAATCATTCACAACTCCTGCACATTCTATGAGCTTTGCAAATAACACATTACTCGGAATGTGAATCAGAACATATTTGTCACACTTGTTTAAAAAATGATTACTGTATTTTTCCACCTACAACATTTCGGCGAATGAGATACAAATTCACAAGTCTGGGGTACCTGCCTGTTAACACACAGTGACATGCTAATCATTAATGTCAGTCTCTGTCTACCAGCCAGGTCAAGTCTACACAGATGAGCCATTCAGCCAGTACTTGTGTAAGAGTGAGTTTTTATTTTTCCTTTTTCTAAACTGCACACTATAAGACTTTAATGAAGAATTTTAGACAAGATAATAATTAAAAGAATTTTATTTACTCTGGTTAAGGTAATGAATAGTTTTAAGAAATTCAAATAAAGTTGTTCAAACACAATGATCAAGAGTGTTCAGTAATTTCCTGCGGTAAATTATTTTCCAGCAATTTTTGTTTTTACTTTATTGACTCCATTTCAGTTTTATTTTGATCCAAATCCATAGCTTTGTCAAAGTTCTCACCTTTCTTCCTCCTTCCCAAATGGTACAGTTTCATGAGATCCTCTGAAATATTCCACAAACACACTATTCTTAACGTGTACACTAGTATAATGAATGTTGATAGGTTATTTAACAGCATGGGGAGGGGAACTCACATTCATGCCAAATTCTGTCATCATCTTGAAGTGAAACCATTCAACTCATTAAGAACTCAGCCAACTCTATTACCCCTAGTACCTTCACTTCCCCCACACCCCATACACTGACAGAAGGCACTTATTGCTAAGCAGCAGGAACGCTGTCCAATTTGCCAACTTACCTTCCTGGCCAATGGTCACTGGGACCAGGCGTAGAATCTCAATGACATTCGAACTGATGTCAGTGATTGCAGCGCAGACTGGAATCAAAACACATGCCTTCTTGTATTTACAACACAGGTTTACACTGCATTTACCAACTGAGCCAACAAGAGGGTGCTTTCCTTCACTGCTTTTGTTTATTTTTCATTGGCGTCTGTTCCCCTTGCATCCTGAAGCTTCTAGTTCCAGCCTCTTATTTTTGTGACCTTTATTTCCTCTCTGAAGGTTGTGAACAATTGCAGCAAAACAAGTCTAAAGTATAGGTCAGTTCATTTGCCTACTGATTATGGTTGACCTTTCATTCTTTCCTCTTATTTCTTCAGTTAACACTGTTTTCTTTCACTGTTGCAATTCTTCTCAGGTTTAATTCACTAACTCAATTCAAGTCAGCTCTTTCTTCAGTTTCCATTCACCCTACTTAACTGTCTCAACACGTTGTTATTTTGATACAACTTTTTGTATTTTTATAAATACTGTATCTTACTTGACAACACCCCCATAGTTCTGCTCCACCTCATATAATTCATTCCTATCTGTGTAACTGTCTGGCTTTGCTCCTCAGTTTTGAGGAAGAATCAAAAGGATTTCTAAAGTTTTTTTTTCGTAGTGACCACTGTTCTTTGCCTTAAGTTTTCCTTTTCGGATGCTGACTTTTATATTTTGCTGCCACTTTTGTCCTAGTTCTATTAATTTCAGTTCTTCCATACAATCAGTAGTAAATTAAATTTATTCTTCACCTCTTTCAGGCATTTCTAGTTATTACCAAGGCAATGCTCAACCCTAAGTACAGAAAGTAGCCTTTTACATAGCCCTCTAGTTCCTTGCAAACTTAGCTAGACTTTATATATCTTGAAAGATTGTTGGTCAGCTAATTGTGGAATCATCGTACCTGAACTCAGATGTCCTTTTCATGCTTCTACACACACAAACTGTTCAATAAGAATCATCCAATTGCAACAGGGGTAAGAATTCTGGCTAATTTTTTGTCTTCTTATTTAAGGGATATAGTTTAACTGTAGCACTCCCATTACTTTCTCAGCTGATTTAACAAAATCAAGAATTGAAACTGAGAGTTCTAAGAATTATATAGTTCACATCATGCAGTTTAATTGTGTTACAGAGACTTAGATATTACACATTCTGTAGGAGACTGCTAAAATCAGGTGCATAAATTATACTTGAACCAGTGCTAGCTATATAAGTTGTGATTTTTTTTCTACTCTAATTTTCATCTTCTTCGTGATTTTATTTAATGTCCTTCAGAATGCTATGATTGATCTCGTTTAACTATTCATGGAGGTAATGCATTCCACTCTAGTAACTGTTCATACAAAAAGTTATTCTAATTTCAAACTTTCTTATCATAGTCATTACTACTGACTCATAAATAGCAAATCAATATTTTGCCTCTCACACGTTTTCAAGACTTCGACATCTTAACTTTCTTTGCTGTACTGAACCTAGTACTAGTTTTCAGGTCTCACTTATAATGATATCTTCTTAATTAATCAATTTTGCACATGACTTCGAGACTCTTTCAATCATTGACCCTTTGAGCAATGTAGAATCTTTTCTTCTGTGCACTTCTTCCCAAATCCCTTCTTAAGTCCCCTACTGCTTGTTTAAATTCCAGATTTTTTAAAAAAGGATTTTTTGAGTTCTATATATCACACTTGCATTACTCTTTGCCTCACCTTCTCATTATCTGTACCCCCACCCCAGCCCCTGACTTGCTACCTCAAGCTAAAATCTCTTGGTTGCCTATTCTTTGATCTTTGATCCTGCAGCTTTCAGTATTGACAGCTTTCACCAAAATCATAAACTTCACCCCAGTCTTCCTTTAGATTATTCATTTTGTTGAGCTGCTGGCATTCACTTGGCGAACATAATTCCCAAATCCAGAAGCTAATGAGGAAGTAATCTTGGACTTTAAATTTAATCAGACCTCGATGGCATGACAGTGCTCTTCTGGTTTTGCTATGTGTCAAGGTTGACGGTCAATTATATGTAAACACAATCAAATTCCCCCCAAATTTTTATGGAGTGCTGTTCTTTTAAAAAATGAGCACCATTTTACATAAACCTCAGATTGCATAGTTTTAATGCATATGAAATACCGACTTTTGTATAAAAATGGACATTGAAAATGATTTTTGGCATAGTGTACCAGATTCTATGTTTTTTATACAAATTTATGTTATACACATAAGTGTTTGATAGAAGATATATGTTATATATATCTATATATATATATATATATACACATATATATGTGTGTGTATGTGTGTATCTTAGGAGCTCATCCACCATAATACGTGGATTCAAGTTATAGTAGCAGGCAATAGCAGTTAGCAGTACCACAGTGAAATACAGTTGGATCAGAACAAGAGATGGTTCATCAGTTTACTAATCAGTAACTTGTATTGTAATTTGAGCCAAATAAAATTCTATCCCTGATGACTTTACTCGATATCCAAGCCTGTTCCCAGCAATATTCTGCATTATGATACATGACCAGAAGATGTAGAGTTTACCACCCTGCATTTTATCCAACAGCTCTCAAATACTTCTGAAATTCACTTGTTAAGCCCCACTGGTGTAAGTTAGATCAAATTATTCATTATCTACTGATCTATTGTAGAAGATTGTGCATTAAAACTTGCAGAGCCCTTGTAGATTCCTCCTCAAGTTATATCAAAATATACCAATAAGAGTCTTTGAAGCAATATATTTTTGAATGGAAATAATTTTAAAAAGGATGAACACAAAAATTCTTGTGTTTTTTCTTTCCCTTTATATTTTTGTTAAATTATTTGGTAATGTTAATCTATTGAGATGGGAGACAACAATTCCACAGATCATAAAATTATTATTCATCTACAGACTTCCTGTAAATGATTGTAAACAGGAATTTTTAGAAAATACTAATAATATAGATTGTAACACTTATTTAGTCATGCCGATATTTCACAGAAGAAGCACAGTTTATAGAGTTCTATTAAGCCAATCCCAATCAGTACTCCCACCTAAATGCATTTTGAATAATATCTATGCTTATTAAAATAAGCAAAACTATTATTTGTTCTGAGACTATTCATCAGTTTAAATATCATGATTTTCCACTGCAGAACATAGACATTTGCATGAAAGAAGACCTATGGTCTTCAAAGAAAAATTTCTGAAAAATTTGTTTTTTTAAAAATAATTGCGTCCAATAGATTGGGAGGATCTCATGATCCAAATTTTTAAACTTTGAAATGTTACTATCAGTTTGTCTGACATAATTCCTACAGTGTTTGCCTGTGCTTTGGTAAGTTGATTGCAACATACGTAAAGAAGCCAAGTTCTAGAAAACCCTAGTAATATCTATAATGGAAATGTTCTTCACTAGTGATGACATTAGAGTGCATTGTATACTCCAAGGTTCAACGTACTCTACTTTTGGTAAAACATCACTTCTATAATCAGTGACCACAGGCCTTTGCAGAAATTGATCTACTTATCTTGTCAAATGTTTAAGATTGCACATTGTTTGGATAAACTTATAAATGGACATTTATTAGGTAGATCATAATATTATATTCTGTATTAAATATAGGTTATTTGTACTAACCTTACTAACTAAGCTGTATTAGATATGTGACCCGTGCAAAAACTGCAGCTGTCCCACTTATCTGCCATTTCTCTCTATTATTCTCTGTTTATTCTAGACTGGTCTTTTCAGGCTGGTTTAGATGAATGCATCTGAAGAAGCACTTGCAAAGCATTTCTAATAGAACCCATCATGCACATAATATATTGCATAAATGTAGAGACGTAAAGTAGTAGATATTGGGGAGTTAAAACAATATAAAAAGGTGAAATGTTTATTCAGAAGGTAGATTTTGTCAAATTGGGATAGTTAGTATGTTATGAATATGTGTTTTAATATGTGTTTTTCACCTGCCCTTGAAACCTTTGTAAAATCCAACAACAACCGGCATGGAGAAATCCTATTGGTTTCTTACTAGTGAGCCGTAGCTGAAAGGTTTCCAGGTCATTAGGTTGTTGCACTATAAGAAGAAAGACATTGAGTTTGTTCTCTACAGTGGAGAGGGGTGCAACATCAGAAAACTGTTGAAAACTGTTTGTTAAAAAGTCAAATAGTTTTTCTTAGGTAAAAAGTTGGTGCCATTTTATTCAATTGATCTGCCTCACATACAAGGCTATTATTCGATACATCAATTGAATCCTGGTTACAGCTGTCTGCCCCATCCCCAGGTTAGCTAGCAGAGTGGGAGAGTTTTGACAAAAGAAACTGTCATGCCCACTCCCCCCGCAAAAGAAAAGTATATTATCAATGCTGTGAGCTGTGTTGATGACAAATTAGATGTTTCCACAGAAATAGTTTCAAATTGAATGTTATTAACTACATATTAATTTTTGTAAAATTTTTCACATTAAAATGGATAAAACAACTAAATGTATTAGTTGCATAAAAGATACTTCAAGTGTATTGTTGTAGTATTTTTGGCAATAAGTCTAATGTTCTAAAATAAAATTTATTAAAAACAAGAATGCCTCTTGCACAGGGTGGGTAAGTTAGTGCGGAGAATTTGTCCAATCCAACCTAACAGGTGACTGCCTGACTTTGCTGAGTGTAGGGTGTAGGATCTGAGGGATAACAATATATGTCTTGAATATTGCTTTCAGTCTAGTAATAATTTGCAATTATTATGAAAGATAATCATTTTTATGTAATTCCACATCAGGGCATGACAATGAAATTCGTAAAGTTAAATCTGTTTTGATGGATAAACAGGTTCTGCCTAAAAAATGTTTTACCTAGTACAGTCATACAGTCATAAAGTCAGACAGCATGGAAACAGACCCTTTGGTCCAACTCGTCCATGCTGATCAAGTTTCCCAAATTAAACTTGTCTGTGTTTGGCCCATATCCCTTTAAACCTTTCCTATTCATGTACCTTTTAAATGTTGGAACTGTACCTGCGTCTACCACTTCCTCTGGCTGTTCATTCCACATACAAATCACTCTCTGTATGGAAAAAGTTGCCCCTCCGATCTCTTTTAAATCTTTCTCCAGTGGCGATGCTACTTCCTAATACAGCATAATCAGCAAGTTAAGCAGAAATTTACAGCAATTTTGCCAATGGTAACTTATGTTGAAATTTTCTTGCAATCTTACAGCTTATGCTGACATGTTGCTTTTATGTATGAAATAAACAATTCGGTGCCATCGAACCATACTTATATGCATTAATTACACATGTTTACCAAATGATAATCATGAAAACGATTCAACTTTTAAATTTCAACTCATTCTGATACTGTAAATGCACACTCAAAAATGCACTGACGTGCATTTCATATCTCAGTGAAGAGAATTATTTAAAAGTCAATTAAACATTACCATTAAATATAAAACTTGAATCATCAAATGCCTGAAGGTTGAGAAGTAAATGTTTCAAACTCACATTTTATAGCCGTTTGCATGTGACAGAAATATGTTAATAAGAAAACGAGGTTTTTGGCAAAGATATCACTGAATTGGTCGAAAAGATTGGAGAAATTTGAATGTAGCATAAAATAAGCATGAGGTACCTATATTGTGCACCAAAAACCAAGTTGTGATGGATAGAACTTGACCAAATCTTTATACACTTTTAAATGCATTTTACACACATGAACATCTTTACCCAAACACCATGGTTTCAATTTGTTCTTAGATAGAGGGGATAGGTGAATCTACAGTTAATATCCACTATTGATATGCAATTAAATGCAACTAACAATTCACACTTAAGATTCTTTGATTGTTTGTGTCAAAAATTGGCATTACAATTGGTTGTTTGAGTTCAAGTAAGTAGGAAATTTTGGGACTTTTGTGGGTGTTGTCGTGGTGTCCCAACCTCTGAAGGTCTAGTAAGTCTCAGCTGCCGTGGAGCCGGATCGTAACATGTCCTGTAAGCAAAAGATTGATTTGAAAGAAAACAGGAAACTCTAGACCATAATATTTAAATCAGTTGGGCCTTAGATTTCTGCTAAGTAATAGAAGTACAACTCCTGGGAGTTACTGCAGGTTTCATTCTACACAGTACCGTACATGCACACATTTTACCAAAAGGAAAGGCCAGTTTGACCCACTTTGAGTAATATCATCTCCATCTACCCACACAGTTTTCCAATGTGCTTCTTTACTATGTACAGTGTACATCAGTGTTTTATCTCTTAAAAATCAGCATTAAAAAGTATGGGAAAATTGTTTTAAATGTTGCTATAGTTGTAGCCCGATTCGCTATAATTGTAATGAAATGCATCTCTGAACGCTAAAATGGATTTTCTCTCTTGTAAATTCAAATATTCAGTCTGCCTCTGATGCTAGTTGCAAGTTTGACAGCGTTATATTTATATGATGCAATGAATGAAGATGCACAAATACAGAGTGAGAATATGTGAACATTGTGTTTTTGCCCATCATCGTGGTTTGTGCACACGTTGTAATTTTTGTCCATTATTATTGCATCTGACAATGTTGTTGATGTGCCCACTCCTAGAACTTGTCTGAGCTTCTTCTTTACTTTTCACATTAAGTTCTTATTGCCTGAGAGAACCATTTTGTTTATCATATTTGACCTGTTAAAAGTAAAAGTCTGCTGCATTGTTTTCTTTTATTGAAGAAATACTGTCACAGATAAATCAGAGTGCAAGCTCTGAACAATTAAGCTTTCAAACTCTGTTTAATAATTGTGCACTGAGTGACTGCTGACTGTTGCAGGTGCTCTCCTTCAGTTGAAGGACACCTTCTCAGGTGAATAGGAAAGATTTCATAGTACTATACAAAGTGACTGCTTCTTTTTTCTAATTGCAGAGCTGGTTATGTTTCAAGATTGCAGTGTGTGGGATTTTGTGGTCAGCGAGACTGTCCTGAGCCCCCATATATGCAATATCTCTTATCTCTCTGACTCAGAATCGTTAAGCTGGGGAATGCTGTGTGAGGTGACCCCACTTGGACACTTAAGACAGGGAATGCAGCACCTGAAAAGTTAGATGCAGACTTCAGTCACACCTTGTAGAAAAGTAATGGTTCAAAATAGGGATGGTGTGACTGATAGTGTGTCCAGTAAGAGGCATCTAGATGAAATGGAGAAAGAGGATCCGTCGAAACTGATCTTATCCAACACGTACAATATGCTTGCTACCTGTGAGGATAACGATAAAGACAGTCAGAAGATCCATCAGAATGTGGACCATAGCAACTTGTAGCAGGATGGAATGTGTGAATTATAATGTGGTGGTTGTAGGACATTCAATTTTAAAGGGAAGAGATGCCATGTTTGGCAAATAAGATTGAGAATCCCACATTGTAAATTGCTTACCTGGCATCAATGAAAGTGACACCTTAACCCGGTTTGAACCAAAATTAGAGAAAGGGTGGGAACTCAGTCAGTGTATTTCATAATGGGAGCAGCAATATCGGGAAGAGTAGGCATGGGGTCCTGCTTGAAGAGTACCAATAAGTAGGAGCTAAATTAAAGAACAAGGCTATAGCCTTTAGATTTTTACCTGAGCAATGTGCAAATTAGCATAGGGATAAACGGGTTAGTAAAATAGCTGAAATAATAGTGTGTAGAAGGGGGTTCCATTTCACAGGGCACCAACACTAGTATTCTGAAAAAAAGGAATGAATTGTTCGAATGGGCTCCACCAAAATCAGCCTGAGACCACAGCCCTAGAAAAGATAAGTAGGTCAACGGCGAGGAATTTAATCTACAAGTGGGAAGGAGGGATCACACTGAAAAGGGAGCATAAATAATAGCTTGAAAACAAATGGAAGCAAAGAGAGTAGAAACTGCCCTTTCAAGCTACAAGTAAATGAATAAAACTAAAAGAAGTAAAGTAGTTAAATAATGAAAAGGAAATATTTTCATGAGTGAATAAGACATCAGAATAGAATTTCATATTATGAGCATTCTTTATGCAGCAGAGCCAATATGAATGAATTACAGCTACAAATTCAACTTGTAGAGTATGGCAGGCTACAACTATAGTGACATTTAAAACAATTCTCCCATACTTTTTAATGCTGATTATTGGGAGATAAAACACTGTGATGTGGTTACAAGGCAGTCATGCCTGGGAACCAAGTATACAGAAATAAGATCTTACAAAAGAAGGAAATGGTTTATGTGGAAACTAGCTTTACTGATTATGAATGAAGTAATTTCAATTATAAGAAATGGTGTAACACAAGGTAAGCAAGCAATGGAGATTTTTATGGGATAATCAAGAGATAAAAAGAAATGTAAGATGATATTAGGGAGTTATGTTTGGTAGCTTTTGTGAAGTGGCAGTTTATATGCATGCAGAGATTAGATAAGCAGTTATCAAAGGCAAAGTGTTTTTAATGGGAGGTTTTAACTTTTATGTAGATTTAAATAAGAGACTAGCACATATGAATCTCATGTGTGTCAAAACAAGGATCATTTCCTGCAGCAACATGTGTAAAAGAGCTACAAGAATTCTAGATTTGGATGTAATTGATTTTAATGTGATGAGATTGAGACTGTCTGCAGTAAAGTGAGTAAATTTATTAATGGATAATTCTTTAATCATTCACTTGATGAAGGTGTTGCTGGCTCGGCAGCATTTATTGCTCATGCCTAATTGTCCAGTGGGCAGTTAAGAGTCAACTACATTGCTGTGGGTCTGGAGTCACATATAGGCCAGACCAGGTGAGGATGGCAGTTTCCTTCCCTAAAGGACATTAGTGAACCAGATGGGTGTTTCCAACAATTGACAATGGATTCACAGTCATCATTAGACTCTTGATTCTGGATATTTATTGAATTCAAATTTAACCATCTGCCATGGCGGGATTTGAACCCAGGTCCCCAGAACACTACCTGGGTCTCTGGATTAACAGTCCAGCAATAATACCACTTGGCCATCACCTCCCCATAAAGTGACAAAAGATCAGTGGCAAGTATTAAAAATGTAGTTGGCACACAGCTAACCTGTGCCCATGTAAGGTAAGATCTGTATTTGCTGAAAATACAGCCATGGACAACTGATGAGGTATGTGATACTGTAAAGCTAAACTAAATGATGCAAAAATAGTAAAAAGTCACAGATCTTGGCAGATCGGCAAGATACAAAAACAGCAAAGAGTGGAAAAATCTACAAAAAACGAGTATGAAAAGAAACTTTCAAGCAATATCAATATCAACACAAGCAGTTTCATGATGTACTGTAAAAAAGAGGTTAGTGAAGAGCAAGCTGGGTTCCGATAAAAGCCTAATGGTAAAGTAACTATTGTAAATAAAAATAAGGAGAAAACAAAAAAGCTGAGTAATACTTTGTGTCAACATTTACCATACAGGATGAGGTCAGCATGATAGACATTCCAAACAACTATTACTGAATCAAAGACAGGGTCTCAACAAAAATAACTTAATTATAATGAAGAAAATAATGGCACAAAAGAGTGGAAAATCCTTAGCACAAGATGGTTTCCAACACTGGAATGTAAAGGGAGTTGTTGAGAACAATGCAGATGCCCTAACCAAAATCTCCTAAAGTCTTTTGTGTTTCAAGACCTGTTCCTTTAGACTGGAAAATTTCACCTGTCACTCTGGTATGTATAAAAGGTGAAAGGGTGAAACAGGGAATTGCAGACCAGTCATTAGAAAATTATGAATTAGATAGCTAAGCACGCTCAGCTTATGAGGGAAGGCCAGCATGGATTTGTAAAGGTAGATCATGAGTGACATACCCTGAGCAGGAAACTGGAGGCTGACTGGAAAAGTCCAACTTGTTTAATTGTAGTGAGCGTGGCTTTTTACAACCCAAATCCACTACCTGCCACATGGGGCAATGCAGTCCCACTGGTTATAATCCAGACTTCCTTAAAATAGCCAATGCTAGCATCAGGATAACGGCATGCAGGCCACTGGAATCATTGGTACCTTCTGCCTTTCCTTCCTCCCCCAGCAGGGCACAAAAATCTAGCTCTTAAGAGTATAATTAATGTGCAAGTACTCTAGTTGGCACAATGTGATCATTAATGGTTCATTGGGATCTGTGTTGGGGATTCAACTATTCACTGCATTTGTTAACTACTTAAGTGATGGAATGGAAAGCCAAATTTGCCTATAACACAATGATAGGTGGTATTATCGATAGAAGCATAAAATTACAAGCAGATAATGATAGACTAAGTGAACAGGAAAAACTGGAAAATGGATTTCAATGTAGGTAAATGTGATGTAATCTACTTTGGACTAAAAAAAAGGATAAAACAGGATGCATTCTTCCTTTTCCTTCTCTATTAGCTTTTTCCAATGTCATATGAGGTCACCACAATGCTGGTTGATCAGCTTCAAACAAGATGTTTTTTGAATGCGCCAGGTAGTTTTACAAAACAGGATACTTTATGAAAGATGAAAATCTATGCAACAATTGGCATTCAAAAAGACTTAACAGTCCATATATATAAATCATTCAAATGTCACAAATAGTTAATAATCAAAAAAGTTAATGGAACACTGGCCTTTACACCCAGAGGGATACAAGATGATAGAAGTCATACATTAGCTGCACAAAGCCCTTATTAGATCATATCAGAAGTATTGCAAGCTGTTCTAGGCATGACACTTTTGGAGGAGTTTATTGATCTTGAAGGATTTATCAGAATGATATCTGAAGTCCAAGAGTTACATTACATACACAAATTACTGTTGTATTCCTTGGAATTAAGAATTGTGGGGTGAATTGTCTGAGGTTTTCATGATAATAAGAGGAACAGAATGGGATAGATAGAAACTATTGCCGTTGATGCGGGAGTCTATTGAAGGGAAATGTTTAAAAGTTAGAGCTGATCTTTCAGGAGTAGAAGTCAAAAAATACGTGCACGAGGACACAGATCCTCATGCATCAAAGCACTCTGAAGTTTCTGTCCATTTAGGTAAAAAATTGCTTTTCTATCCCTCCAACCAAAATGGATAACCATACACTTATCCACGATAAACTTCATTCGCCAGATTTTGGCCCATTCACCTAACCTATCCATATTCATTTGTAAATTTCTTATTTCTTCATTGCAGTTTACTTTCCCACCTATTTTACAATATAAGTTACAATGGGGAGAACAAGGGGAAGTAACAAAAAGGCTGGAATACTGAATCAAAGGGAGTGTTATGAAGAGTTTTGACATCATTGCAAGACAAGGCGGAGGAAAGTAGAGAGGCAGGATTTAATGACTGGCTGAGTGATTACCAGTGTTGCTCTATAAGACCATAAGGAATTGGAAAAGGAGTAGGCTATATGGCCCTTCAAGCCTGCTGCACCATTCAATGGGATCATGGGATCATCCAATATTCCTTACATGCACTTTCCTGCATTTTCTCTGTAACCCTTGACTCCCCTACTGATCAAGAATCTATATCAAACTTAAATGTACACAAAGACTCAGCCCCACAGCTCTCTGCGACAAGAAGCTCAAAAGACTCTCAACCCTCTAAGAGAAGAAATTCCCCCTCATCTCAGTCTTAAATTGGCACCCCTCTATTCTGAGACTATGCACCCTGGTCCTAGACTCCCCCGTGAGGGGAAATGTCCTTTCAGCATTTACCTTATTGAGCCCCTTAAAAATCCTGTATGTTTCAATGAGATGTCCACTCTTTCTTTGAAACTCCAGTGACAGTGTATCAACCTGTTTAGCCTTTGCTCAAAAGACAATCCCTCCATACTGGAGAGCACCCTCGTGAATCTTCTCTGGACTACCTCCAATGAAATGATATCATTCCTTAGATAAGGGGACCAAACTGCTCACAGCACTCCAGATGTAGTCTCACCAGCACCTTGTATAGTTGCAGTAAGACTTCCCTACTCTTAATAATACTCTGTTATTTTGTTCTCCCTTCCAAATTAAACAACTTCACATTTTCCCATATTACACTCCACTTGCCAAATTTTTGGCGACTTACTTAACCTATCAATCTCTCTGTAAACTGTTTCTTTCTCTCTCACAACTTGTCTTTCCACCTATTTTTGTGTCATTGACAAATTTGGCTACAGTACATTCACTTTCTTCCTCCAAGTCATTAATATATATTGTAAACAGTTGTGGTGGGAAGCTATGGAGTGGAGATTTCTAGAGGAAATGAGGCCGGTGCCAATTCTGAAATCAATTGCATGATATTCAGTGGTGGGTAATAGTCAAGCAGAGTTACGAAGAAGTCTCCGAGAGTTGGCATTCAGCATAGAGATCAGTAGGCCAGATGCTACCAGCATCACACTTGTCAGCAAGTTTGCTAGCAAAGTCAAGGTTTCCTGAGACAATAGAGTGCAGGAAGTTCAGAGGAAGACAGGTTAGAGTGGGTAAGAGTTGCAGAGAAATTGAGGTGGCTGATGTCATGGCAACAAGATGAAACTAAATCTTTTGCTGAGCACAGAACACTCAGTGCCAGAAAGTGAAAGGTCAGAAGGTAGAGTGATTACACAATGAGGGGTGTGATTAGAGGAATGGCTGGGACCAGGAGGGGAAGAGTATTGAGGAGGGTATCAGTAATCAAAATTGTTGGAGCTTGCATTCGTTAACCCTTGACAAGAGGCAAAACAAAACTTTTTAGTTAAGGCTTTTGGTGTGAAGAAAATTAAGGTGAAAATTGGGACCAGGATGCTTTGACATAGGGTGAGTCAGTGTTGATGGAGAGAGAGGTGACACTGTGACTCTGAGTGTGGATCTCAGGGTGTGTTGAAAAGAGCAGTCTGAGGAATGTTGCATTTCTCAGAGACCCTGTGTTCCTAATGTAAAAGACTTTGGAAAAGATTGTGATGACTTCTATCTTCAAAGACCTTTTAAAACAGAAACTTAAATATTTGTTTTTCAAATTAAAATTTTTTAAGACTACAGTGTTTTGGATTTGTTGAAATGCAGGATTTCTACAGAAAAGCAAATTGAAGAATTTAAGTCTTAATATTTTAACAATTTCAAAAGTAGAAAGGGTACTTAGGGTGGAGGTGGGCATCGTAATGGAAGTGGAATAGCATTGTCAATGAAGTGAATGTTGGGATGGAAGCTAATCTCAGAGCATTCATGTAATCATGCACCAAATGAATTTATAAAAATTTGAAATGCAGCATATATTTGTGGGTTTCAGTGGTCAATGCATGCTCCAGTTACTTGGGGTTTAATAAGTAATGATAATGATCTGTTGAAGTGCAAGTAGCAAAAAAAAAATGTTTTGTTATATGAACTTGGATAAAGGTCTTTTCTTCAGAATGTGGAAAGAAAGAAGCAAGGTACTTAATAAGTCATCTATTAAAATATACATTTTATTTCTTGTATTATATAATACGTTTGGTTAGAACATGTTGGAAAATTGTGGTGCGTTAAGGTTTTACAGACAAACATTGAGTTGCAAATGTCCAAACTTTACTGAAGTTGTGAAGGAAAGCCATTTTGGACATGAAACATTAACTGTTTCTTTCTCCACAGATGCAGCCAGGCCTGCTGAGTTGCTCCAGAATTTTGTCATTATATTTCGGATTTCAAACATCCACAGTATTTTGTTTTTGTTTTCATTTTATTTAAAATTTCCTTGTCAATTTACACTGCTCTGCAGTTCGCTTTGCACACAACTTAACATCATTATAGTCAGAGAGTCATAGAGACATAGAGCACAGAAACAGACCCTTCAGTTCAACTTGTCTATGCTGACCAGATATCCTAGATTAATCTAGTCCCATTTGCCAGCATTTGGCCCATATCCCTCTAAACCCTTCCTATTCATGTACTGATCTGGATGCCTTTTCAATGTTGTAAGTGTACCAGTCACCAGCACCTCTTCTGGCAGCTCATTCCATACACACACCACCCTCTGCATGAAAAGATTGCCTCTTAGGTCCCTTTTAAATCTTTTCCCTCTCATCTTAAACCTTTGTCCTTGAGTTTTGGACTCCCCTACCCTGGGAAAAAGACCATGGTTCTTCACCCTATCCATGCCCCTGATGATTTTATAAACTTCTATAAGGTCACCCATCAGCCTCTGATGCTCCAGGGAAAATACCCCCAGCCTATTCAACCTCTTCCTATAGCTCAAACCCTCCAACTCTGGCAATATCCTTGTAAATATTTTCTGAACCCTTTCAAGTTTCACAACATCATTCCTATTAGCAGGGAGACCAGAACTGAATGCAGTATTCCAAAACTGGCCTAATCAATATCCTGTACAGCTGTAACATGACCTCCCAACTCCTGTACTCAATGCACCGACCAATAAAGACAAGCGTACCAAATACCTCTTCACCATCCTGTCTGCCTGTGACTCCACTTTTGAGGAACTTTGAACCTGCACTCCAAGGTTTCTTTGTTCAGCAACACTCTCCAGGACTTTACCATTAAGTGTATAAGTCCTGCCCTGATTTGCCTTTCCAAAATGCAGCACTTTTATCTAAATTACACTCTGTCTGCCAATCTTTGGCCCATTTGCCCATTTGATCAAGATCCCGTTGTACTCTGAATTAAGTTTCTTGGCCGTTCGTTACACCACCAATTTTAATGTCATCTGCAAACTTACTAACCATACCACCTGTATTCACAAACAAATCATTTATATAAATGATAAAAAGCATTAGACCCAGCACCGATCCTTCTGGTACACTGCTGGATGCAGCTCTCCAGCTCAAAAAGCAACCCTCCATCACCACGCTCTGTCTCCTACCTTCAAGCCAATTTTGCATGCAAATGGCTACCTCTCTCTGTATTCCAAGTGATCTAACCTTGCCAACCAGTCTAGCAACTGGAACCTTGATGACACCTTACTGAAGTCCATATAGACAATGTCCACCACTCTGCCTTAATCAATCTTCTTTGTCACTCCTTCAAAAAGCTCAATCAAGTTAGTGAGACATGAGTTACCACACACAAAGCCATGTTGTCTATTCCTAATCAATCCTTGTCTTTCCAAATACATTTAAATCCTGTTCCTCAGAATCCTGTCCAACAACTTACCCTCCACTGACATCAGGCTCACTGGTCTGTAGTTCCCTGGCTTTTCCTTATCACCATTCTTAAATAATGGCACCATGTTAGCCAACCTTCAGTCTTCCAGCACCTCACCTGTGGCTATCGATGATACAAATATCTCAGCAAGGGCCCAGCAGTCACTTCCCTAGCTTCCCACAAAAATCTGGTCTACATCTGCTCAGGTCTCAGGGACTTATCCAGATTTATGCATTTTAAGATGCCCAACACTTTCTCCTCTGTAATATGGCCACTTCTCAAGATATCACTATTTATTTCCCCAAGTTCATAGCTTCCATATCCTTCTCTACAGTAAACAATGATGCAAAATACTCATTTAGTATCTCACTCATCTCCTGTGGTTCCACACATAGGTGGCCTTACTGATCTTTAAGTGGCTCTATTGTCTCCCTCGTTACTCTTTTGTCCTTAATGTATTTGTAGAATCTCTTTGGATTCTTCTTAACCCTACTCGCCAAAGCTATCTCATGTCCCCTTTTTGCTCTCCTGATTTCCCTTTTGAGTATATTCCTACTGTCCTTATACTCCTCTGAGGATTCATTCAATCCTAGCTGTCTAAACCTGACATATGCTTCCTTCTTTTTCTTGACCAGGGCCTCAATTTCTCGAGTCATCCAACATTCCCTGCACCTACCAGCCTTCCCCTTCCCATTAACAGGAACATACTGTCTCTGGATTCTGGTTATCTCATTTTTGAAGACTTCCCACTTTCCAGCCATCCCTTTACCTGCAAATATTCACTCTCAATCAACTAGATCGTCAAAATTGGCATTTCTCCAATTTAGAATTTTAACTTTTAGATCAGGTCTATCCTTTATCATAACTATGTTAAAACATAGAATTATGATCACTGGCCCTAAATTCTCCCCCACTGACACCTCAGTCACTGGCCCTGCCTTATTTCCCAAGATAAGGTCAAGTTTTGCTCCTTTTCCAATAGGTACATCAATATACTGAATAAGAAAATGTTCTTGTACATGCTTAACAAATTTCTTTCTATCCAAGCCCTTAACACTATGGCAGTCCTAGTCTATATTTGGAAAGTAAAAATTCTCCACCATTACAACCCTATTATTCTTACAGATAACTGAAATCTCCTTACAAATCTGTTTCTCAATTTCCTGCTGACTATTGGGGGGTCTATAGCACAGTCCCAATAAGGTGATCATCTCTTTCTTATTTCTCAGTTCCACCCACATAACTTCAGTGTATGTGGTCCCCAGAGTATCCTCCCTAAGTTTGGCCGTAATGTTATCCCTCACCAAAACTGCAACTCCCCCTCCTCGCTTGCCCCCCTTTCTGTCCTTCCTATAGCATCTGTGCCGTGGAACATTAAGCTGTCAGTCCTGTCCACCCCTTAGCTACATCTCTATCATAGCTATGATATCCCAGTTCCATGTTCCCACCATGCCCTGAGTTTATCTGCTTTACTTGTCAGGCCTCTTGCATTGAAATAAATGCAGTTAATTAATCAGTCCTACCTCATTTTCTGCCTTGCTATGCCCACCCTTGACTGTTTGACTTGCTCTTTTCCTCAATTGCACCAGCCTCAACTGATCTCTTTTCTCACTTTCTTTCTGGGTCCCACCTCCCCTCCCTTACTAATTTAAACCCTCCCAAGCAGCTCTAACAAATCTCCCCAAGAGTATATTAGTCCCCTTCCAATTTAGGTGCAATTCATCCTTCTTATACAGGTCACTTCTACCCCAGAAGAGATTCCAATGATCCAAAAATATGTATCCTTCTCCCCTGCACCAGCTCCTCAGCCATGCACTCATCTGCTCTAACCTCCTATTCCTACTCACAATAGCACATGGCACCAGGAATACTCCAGGTATTACTGCCCTCGAGGGCCTACTATTTAGCCGATTTTCTAATGTTCTCTCCTCAGACCCTTGTCTTTTTCTTTTCTTTTGTCGTTAGTTCCAATGTGTACAATGACCTCCTGCTGGTCACTCTCCCCTTTCAGAATATTTCTCTGAGACATCCTTGATCCTGGTACCAAGGAGGCAACACACCATTCCGATGTCTCGCTATCAGCTGCAGAAATTTATTTTTTTATTATTACTTATAACTTATTATTTTTAAGAACACACCAGATTCACACAGAAAGATATAGATGGTCATTAAGCATCCTTTTAGTGATGTTATTGTTCATATTATGTAAATCAGCCTTTCTGCCTCAGAAAAAATAAGAACTTAAACTTTTCAGTATCATTCCTGCATTTGTCAAATAGTTGTTGGTTTTTAAGGATGTTAATTTAAAAACAAAACCTTATTTTTCTTTTCTGTCCCTTTTCTCCCTCTATCTTAATGTATTTTTTCATTCCTTCTCTTTTTTGGCACTTTGTTATTGGTTCACACTTCCGGCGAACTAAAGGCCCAAAACCTTTGAGCTGAACAGTGTAGGAGAAAGGCTAATGGTTTGTCTTGTGAAATGCCCTGTTGTAGCTAGATCCAACTTATGCTGTAATGCATTGCGTAACACTCTTCTTTTTATAAAGTGTGTTCCTTATCTCACCATGATTAAGGCTGCTCCAGACTTATTTGTGCATAATGTACATAGCGTTGTACATCTGTCACACTTCAGAATGTCAAGTTTGCACCTGATTAAAATAAATGGTCAACCCAATAATTTCCCACAAATTATTGCTGACCAGATAGGGAACGTGGCTTAAATATGTATTTCATTAAAGTCAAGCAAATCAATCAAGTGAATAATTAGGGAATACACAAGTCAACGTCAATAATAGTTTTGTGGCCTGGCAACATTTTCTGAGTGCTTCCTAGTATGATCTACTGTTTCAAGTGCTTCCTGACCCTAAGTGCTCCTTGCAGCCCTTAGTATTTTGTGGCCTGTCCTAAGTGTTTTGTTTTCCCCAAGAGCTTCCTGACATAGCTTGAGTGCTTTCCTTGGGGCATAACATCCTGACTCCAGCTGACTTTCTTGTGTTTGCTTTTTCCTTCAGATCAGCTAATTTTCATTTCCTGATGCCAAACTGTTCCTCTGCATCCTACGACTTTCTTCCTCTTTTAGCCCAATCTTTCCATTGTTATATTTTCTTTTATTCTCCCAGTTTGTAAAGTCATAAGCGTTCCCAGCTCTGACTATTATCTCTCATGGATTGGACCCAGTTTGTTCCTTGGTTCATGTGTGGATTATCTTTTCCCTTCCACCCAGTCATGCAACTAAGTTGCCACTCAGTAACAATTTTGGCACCGTGATTATACATGAATTTTACCTGTGTAAAACTGTAAGAGCTGTATCACTTAAACTGTCACAGTTGGAGAAGAGATGAACAACATACGTTTGAAGAAACACAAATCATTACAAAAGATGTAATTATTATAAAATTTGTTGCTTCCAGTGACATTCCATAAAGTACATTTGAAAACTTTGTAGTTATTTTAGTCTCTACCTTCTTCCCCGCTGTTGTCAGAATTTTGAATGGACCTCTTTAATGTTGATGTTGATCTCTCTCTGCACCTTCTCGGCAGCTGTAACACTGTATCCTGCACTCTGTTCTGTTACCTTGATGCACATGTATAGCATGAGCTGCCTATAAAGCACGTAAGACAAGACTTTTCACTGTACCTGGGTACGTGTGACAGTAATAAATCAAATCAAATCAAACATGGATTATGCCTGAATTTGCATATACAGTACTTAGAAGGCCTGTCAGGTTAATGTTAATGTCCTATTGAGTTTTTACCCAATTTGCTTTCCTGCCACTAACAGCAGGTGCTGTATTCCAGGCACTTAATCAGCAAATGTGGTCAACGGGCCATGAACAAAACTAGAGTGTTATTTCCTATAGTCCAGTTCCTGACATAGTACCTACCAGTCTATGCCAGTTCCATTTGGTGTTCCTGTTCAGCTTGAATTTAAAATTAAATACTTTTTGTTTTCTTTTTGAATGCTCCTGATACAGGATCTTTGATGTTTAGTAATAAACACAGTGTAAATACTATTGAACCATGCACTAAAGTGTTTGCAGAAAATTTCAATGATTCTCCAGACATAGCTGGAGGTTTAAGATTTAATGCAAAACACTACAACCTTGCCAGTAAAGGAGCACTTGCTGCAATTCCAAAGCCATTTTGCAAATCAGGATATTCATCAGTATTCATTTGACAGCCTGTAGCTAGTGCGTGTGAAACCCGCTGAAGTTAGATGAAAACCTTATGTTGCTTTTCTCTTGGTGTATGACTTACGGCATTGATATTAGCCCCTGACTCCTCTGTTCTGCATAATCACCTTGTAAGAGAATTTGCTCCAATTTTTAAAGATTTACACTTGGGAATAATTGATAAAAAATGAGTCAACTCTTCTTGAATGTCAGCATATATTCATAGGTGTTTACATTGCTTTGGTGCTTAATTGTCTTTGCAACACAGGTACTATGCCACTTGCAAGAATGCAGAGTTAAAAATAGAAGACATGTTTTCCGTAATTCCTGTGAACGTATCATGACTTTTAACTTTCATTCAACTTATAAGTGCTGAGACAGTTCCAAAAACATGAAGATCTCTAGCCTAAGTACAGTAAGTGTACTGTACTAAGTGTACTAAGTTAGCTTTCAGAATAGGAACTCATTTGTTATATAATAATCATTTATTACTGAATATAAAGCAGATGACTCATTATCAGCAATCCTAAGGGAAATTTGGTGCAAAACCGATGTGCTGAATAATTAAGGCAGCACAGTTGATACAAACATGAAACAACCTGAAAAATTATGAAAAGCAGGCATTAATTTGGAGACTGAAATTTACAAGTGCTTTCAACTGCCCTTTTAATTGACTTAGCAATCTCTTATATGGTTGCAGTCACCAATACTTGTTTTCTCAGAGAGATTAGCAATTAAACAAAATACCTGTGCCTCAAACTTATGGCACCCCACAACTTTTGCCATTCTTCGTATACATGTGACGTAAATGGTGGAAGAATTTATCAAAAACATGAAACTGAGATCCTAAAATCGTAACATCTGAACGTACTTTTGTATAGACATCCACTAGTTTGAGCAAGCATCTTAAATTCCATTTGGTAACTACTTAACATGTTTAAAGTGATACATTCACCAGCTGTCAACCCCAAAAGTCTGTGGGACAATATGAACATGTGAGACATGATTGATAGATTTTTGATAGATAGGGGTAGACAGCGTGTGGAGCAGGGATAGGAAAATTGTGTTGAAGTGGATCGGCCTAAATCTAATTGAATGGTGGAGCAGATCTCAAGGCCGGAATGAGGTCTCCTCCTGCTCTTAATGTCCTTATGCCTTTGTTGTAACAAGTCACAACACTAGAATATGCAGGCTATGAGAGAAGAAGCAGACCAGGAGGTAAGCATATGATTAGAATACATACTTCAGCATATTTTAGATAAAGTTTCCTCAACAAGAATGTAGCATACTGAGAGAGGATTTGAGTGATCACAAACAAGCACTTTCTATTACTGTTGCCATGTTTTTTCTGAGGCAAAAACCTTTTAGGTTGGTAACTAATACAATATTGCACAAAATATAAGTGATTGATGTGAGGAAGTGGGGGAGGAGGGATTATCATTATCACACATCGAAAAACAATAATTAACAATGGCAAACCCTGACACTGGTATTAACAGCATGGAAAATTTCTGCATTCACAGATGGCGACTCAAAGCATGTTAATTGTAATCTTGTTGTTTATTTTACTCTATCTCAGGATAAAGATAAAAAAAACTAGATAGTCCTGCATCAGTGCATAACAAGAGAGGGTAAAGGTCAGGGCTGCATCTTCCACACCTCATTGTGCGCATACTCAAGATTGGTAAAAATTCCAGATATTAACTAACTCAGACAGGAAATCTTTTATTGGTTAAACTGTGTCAAGCTTTTTTGTTATACTTTACCATGACAAAATCTACTACTAATTTCATTTATAGCTTTTCATTCAGTTTTTATAAGTTTCTTGTTTTATTGCAAGATGTTGATAAATCAATTTATATTAAAATTTCAGTGATTTAATTGTCAATCGTTATTGAGCTTATTGAAATGGGGTTGGCGATGCTGAGAAACTTGCCTAGTATTGGTATTAAACATTCCCAGGTCACATGTACAGCACAAGATAGGTGTAGATTTTCAGAACCCATTAGTTTAGCAGAAACTTAACTTCCAGACAACGTTTTCTATTGTACCTGTATGACACTTCCTTTATCAGATAAATCTTTATTGTAAGTTGTCTGAATTTGATGTAAAATTAATGTTAGATGGCACAGTGATAATGGGGTAAAAATTTGTGCCTGGTTTTGGTCTGAGACCTGTTACTGCAGGTGAGGCAACACATGTCTGAAGAAAAAGGCCTGAGTATCGAGAGAAACTAGTTCTCAAGCCAGATCTGAACAAAAGGGCTGAACTGACAGCAGTTCCCACACTTCCATAGGTGGCTTGTCTGTGGGAAAACAGCAGAATTGGAACATTGGCTTTGCTGGCAGAATTCCAAAGAAAGAGGCCGTAGCAGGCTATCTGGGGAAAGGACAATCCTACTGAGTGTAGGGCCAGGAAAGCATTTTTCTGAAGAAGGGTCTAGGCCCGAAATGTCAGCTTTCCTGCTCCTCTGATGCTGCTTGGCCTGCTGTGTTCATCCAGCTCTGCACCTTGTTATCTCAGATTTTCCAGCATCTGCAGTTCCTACTATCTCCATCCTCTAGGAAACTCGTTTCTATAAAAATGCTTATTTTTTGTTGGAGGCCACGGAGACCATTGACAGATCCTCATTGGGAAATAATTTCTCAAAAGGACTTTTAAAGGAGTTAGTATCCAAAATGACAAATTCCAAATGCCTCATCCTGTGTTAGGCACCTGCCTAGAGCAGCTAAACATTGGGGCTGTACCAAATTTAGCAGATTGAGTGCAGATATTCCACAACTATACTGGAATGTTTTCCCTGTTTTATCATCAACAATGAGATGCAACACATAAAACCACAGAAAATAGGAACATTTGGCCCATCAAGCCTGATTTACCATGCAAACATGACCACGGTTGATCTGTTATCTCAATACCATATGCCTTCTATATTACGCTTTACCCTGCAACATCTTTTGCTTCTAGAAGTCTATCTGTTTCTGTCTTAAATTTATTCAGTTATTTCACCTTCTCAGCATTCTATGGTAGAGAATTTCCCAGGTCCACCACCTGGAGTGAAGAAACTTCTCATCTCAGTTTAAAATGGCCTACAGCGCACCTGAGACTATCACCTCTTTTTCTGGAACCCTGGCCAGGAGAAACATCATCCCTGCATCCAAACTCTGCATCCCTATCAGAATTCTGTATGTTTCAATGAGATCCCTCTCATTTAAGTTCCAGACAATACCAGCCAAGTCGACCCAATCTTTCCTGATACAACAAACTTGCAACTAGAGCAATCCATCTTGAGAACCTTTGCTGCTCTCCCTTTATGTCAAGTATGTCTTTTTGTAGATAAATAGACCAAACCTGCATGCAATACTCCAGATGTGGCCTAACTAAGACCTTGTACAATTGCAGTAGGATTTCCTTGTTTCTGTACTCAAACCCTCTTGCAATGAAGGCCATAAACCATTTGCCTTCCGAGCTGTTAGCTGCATCTGCATGCTTGCTGTCAATAACTGATGTACAAGGACACCCAGGTCCCTTTTTGCATCAACATTTCCCAATCTTTTTGACCACTTAAGTAATACACTGCCATTCTGTTTTTCCTACCAAAATGGACAAAGTCAAATTTATCCATGTTTCACTGCATCTACCATGTATTTTCCCATTCACTCAACTTGTCTAAATCAACCTGAAGCGTCTTTACATCATCCCTATTACTCCTACTTCTCACCTAGTTTTGTTTCATCATTGACCTTGGAAATATTCTATTTGATTCCCTCATCCAAACCATTGATGTATTTTACAAATATTTGGAGATCATGTACTAATCCCTATGGTCTCCCAGTTGTTCACTGACATCAACTTGGAGAATGATCCGTTTATTGCTTCTCTATGTTTCCTATCTCCTAACCAATTCTCAAACCACCTCAGCACATTACCCCAATCCATGTGCTTTGATCTTGTACAATAGCATCATAAATCTGTGTTACTTCATGCAATATCTTTGATATATTTTAAGTTTCCATTTTATCACATGCTTAAAGATAGATTTCAGCATTTTCCCTACTACTGATATTGGGCTTACTGGTTTTCAATTCCTGGCTTTCTCTGTCCTTTTTTAAATAGTGAGTTAATTTTCACACTTTTCAGTCTCCTAGGACTACTCAACAATCTACAACATTTTGGAAGATGACAACCAACACATCCACTATTTCCATGGCCACTTCCTTCGGCTTCTGGGAAGTAGATTTCCAGGCCTTGCGGATTTATTAGCTTTCAATCCCATGAATTTCTCTGGCACCATTTTTTTCCAATAATATTTTCCTTTAATTACTACTTCCCAAAAGATCTTTGTTTCCCTAGTACTCCTACAAAGTTTTTTTGTGTCTTCTTCTGTGAAGACAGACTAAAGTAGTTGGTTAATTGCTCTGCCATTTATTTGATCTCCATTATCAATTCTCCCATTTCAGATTGCAAAGATCCTATATTTGTCTCTACTGAACTGTTTTGTTTAATAAAATTATAGAAGCTTTTACAGTTTGCTTTTATGTCTCTTGAAAATTTAATCTTATATTTTATCTTCGCTCTCATTCAATGTTATGGTCCTCCTTTGCTGAATTCTAAACTTGACCTAATCCTCAGGCATTCTGCTTTTTTGAGCAACTTTATATGAATTCCGTTTGGGTTTAATACTATCCTTAATTACTTTTGATAGCCTTGGGTTGTGTCACTTTTTCTGTTATTTCTTTCACCTGAAAGGAATGTTTAACTGCTGCATCAAATGCATTTACTCCTTAAAGACCATAAGAAATTGGAAAAGGAGTAGAGAGATAACAAGGTGCAGAGCTGGATGAACACAGCAGACCAAGCAGCATCAGAGGAGCAGGAAGGCTGACATTTCAGGCCTAGACCTTTCTTCAGGAAAAAGAGTAGATTGTTTGGCCCTTAAGCCTGTTCCGCCATGCAATAAGATCATGGCTGATCTGACACTCCTCACTTCCACTTCCCTGGCCTTTCCCCATAACGCTTGATTCCCCTACTGATTAAGAATCTATCTATGTCAGCCTTAAATATACTCCAAGACTCTGTCCCCACAGTTCTATGTGTAAAGGATTTCCAAAGACTCACAACATTCTTAGAGAAGAAATTTCTCCTGATCTTTGTCTTAAACTGGCACCCCTTAATTCGGAGACAGTGCCCTCTAGTCTTCCATGAGTGGAAACATCCTCTCAGCATTTACCCTGTCAAGCTCCTTAAGAATTCTGTATGTCTGGGGTGGCACAGTGGCTCAGTGGTTAGCACTGTTGCCTCATAGTGCCAGGGACCTGGGTTCAATTCCTCCCTCAGGCGACTGTTTATAACGAGTTTGCATATTCTCCCCATGTCTGCGTGGGTTTCCTCCAGGTGCTCCGATTTCCTCCCACAGTCCAAAGATGTGCAAGTTAGTGGATTGGCTATACTAAATTACCCATGATGTGCAGGCTAGGTGGGTTAGCCATGAGTCATGCAGGGTTATAGGGATAGGGTGGGTCTGGATGAGATGCTCTTGGAAGGTTGTTGTGGACTCAATGGGCAGAATGGCCTGCTTCCACATTGTAGGGATTCTATTCTATAGTCTCAATGAGATCACATCTCATTCTTCTAAATTTCACTGAATAGAGCCCCAGCCTGTTTAGCCTTTGCTCATAAGACAATCCCTCCATACTCGGGATCATCCAAGTGAACCTTCTCTGAACTGCCTCCATTGAAATGGTATCATTCCTTAAATAAGGGGACCAAACAGCTCACAGTACTCCAGATGTGGTCTCATCAGCACCTTGTAAAATTGCTGTAAGACTTCCCTACCCTTATACTCCAAACCCTTTGAAATAAAGTGGAAGTTGACCCTCGCTCTGAGAATTAAAACTGAAACACCCAAGCCGGATCGTTATCAACTCCTTTGTCTGTCCAACTGTTCTTCTCTCTCTTTAGGCTCTATCCTATCGATTACTCCCTACCCCACCTCCCTCCCTATTTTCTTCATATGAACTGACGTTTTCCCAGCCGCCATCAGTTCTGGGGAAGGGACACCAGACCTGAAAGGTTAACTCTGATTTTTTCCTTCACGGATGCTGCCAGACCTGCTGAGCTTTTCCGGCAACTTCTGTTTTTGTTCCATTCTCCCTCCCCTTTCAGAATGCTTGCAGTTGCTCAGTGATATCCTTGACCCCCACACTAGAGAGGCAACAAGCCATCCTGGCGCCCTGTCTGTGACTGCAGAAACATCTATCTTCTTCCCTTATGATGGAAACCCTTGTCACTGCTGCTGTTATTTTTTGTTCTCCTTTCCTGGGCAGCTGAGCTATTCCTGGTGCCTTGGGCTTGGCTCTCACTGCATTCCACTAACAAGCCATCTCCTCCAGTAGTAACAGAAATCCTGCTTTTGGGGAGAGTGGGAGGGGGAGAAAGGAAGGGAGAGAGAGGGAGAGAGAGAGATGGCCTGTTGGCTCACTTTGTCTTACCCTTTGTCACAGGAACCTTATCTCGCTTGCTACCCTTGATGATGATGACTGTCTGATCTCACCTTGCCTGCTCCTGTATCAGTTTCAGACCCAGTACATGTGTAATTTTGTACAAAATTCTTGCACAGTTGAGAAAGTGGTCAAAAGTTGCGCAAATAACGTTTGACATAGGATTTTATAGTTGGTCATTAGTCAATTCCATTAGTTTGTATTGGATTTAATCCCGAATCTCATGAAAAAGTGTTCTACTCTAACGGCATAACTAAAAGAGAGTAATAAAAATTCCTTGTAGCGTCCTGTAAATATGTTTCCTCAAAAGTGCAAGCATTTGTTTTCATTGATTTCTGTAGAAATATTATAAAACAAGAAATCATTTTTTAATCATGGTGTAAGATAAGCATTTCTCTCCCATTCAGTATATACAAAGACAGTTTTCTATCATGTGTAATACAGAGAAAAAAAGTCTAGGATGATGCATTCAGTTTGTTAGTTTGTATATAAAACTAATACATAGTTAAAGTCCAACTTCTACAGTATTATTCAATACCCATTATGTTACCTAGTGTACAAAACTAGCACATAGTTAAAGTACAACAAATATTTCACCACCAATTTCAACACATTTTTCCACATACACCACCTAAATTACTTTAGAACAGCAGTCTTTCAAGAGTGTCTATCCAGCCCTAACTAACTCTTAAACTATTTTTACTTAGATTTTTTTAATGGTTCAATCATTTAAGATTATTGTCCTCAATGTTTAAAATGGGGTATTTATAGATTTCTTGGCACAGTGATTAATATAATTTAAATAATGGACAACTCTTGTGATGCTCACAGAGAGAGAAGTAAGGCAGGAAAAGAAATTTTATTATGGAACAGGCCAAAATTCAACCTCCCAATAAAGGGATGAAATGTAGGAATTACGTTCTTTCTGTATGATGGATCCTCACTACAGATCGTCTTGATGAAAGAAGGAGTTACTGTTGTCCACAATGGGCTGACTAAAGGTGTATGCTAATAATCACAAGTCAACTAGCTAAGGCCATGCTCAAGTGTACTCTTGTCCCTCCAGTCAAGCAGCATTGCTCCCTGACTCATGGTTCTCCTGCCAATAAGATCTTAGTAAGCTCAGGAACTGGAGTAAAGTATGTGCTGAATGGCAGTGTCCATAAGATCATATGACATAGGAGCAGAATTAGGCTATTCAGCCCATCATGTCTGCTTCATCTTTTGATCATGGCTGGTATGTTTCTCAACCTCATTTTCTTGATTTCTTGGCATAACCTTTGATCCTTTACTAATCAAGAACCTATCTATGTTTGCCTTAAACACACTCAAAGAATTGGCCTCAAGAGCCCTCTGTGGCAATGAGTTCCCCAGATTAACCACCTGAAGAAATTCCTCCTCATCTCAGTTCTAAAGAGACATTCCTTCACTTTGAAGCTTTGCCCTTGAATCCTTGTCTCTCCTATTAGTGGCAACATCTTTTCCTCGTCCACTCTGGCATATCAGTATTCTGTAAGTTTCAATAAGATCCCCGTTATTCTTCTAAACTCCATGAAGTACAGACTCGGTATCTTCAACCACTCCTCATATTGACAAGAACCTCATCCCCAGGATCATTACTTCAAATCTCCTCTGGACTCCCACCAATGCCAGTGCAGTCTTCCGTGGATATGAGGCTAAAACTGCAGTCAATATTCCAAATACAGTCTGACGAGAACCTTATACAGCCTCAGCAATGCATTTCTGCTATTGTATTCTAGCTCTCTAGCCACCACTGCATTTACTTTCCCAAGAGACAACTGAACCTGTTTGTTCTGAGAATCCTGAACTAGGACACCCAAGTCACTTTGTGCTTCAGATTTCCAAAGCCTTTCCCCTTCCAGAAAATCGTCTACATCTCCATTCTTCCTACCAAAGTACATAACCTTACACTTACTCACATTGCATTTCATCTGCCATTTCTTTGCCCACTCTCTTAGCCTGTCCAAGTCCTTCTGCGACCTTCCCATTTCCTCAACATTACCTGCCCAACTAACTTTATGTCATCTGCAAATGTAGCAACAATACCCTCAGTTCCTTTGTCCAGATCATTAATGTTTATCATGAACAGTTGTGGTCCTAACACTAGCTCTGCAGAACTCCACTAGTCATTGGCTGCATCCTGCAAACGACACCTTTATCCCTACTCTCTGCCTACTTCCGGTCAGCCAAGCCTCTATCCATGCCAGTACCTTGTCCTTAACACCATGGATTCTTATCTTATTTAGCAGCCACCTGTGCAGCACCTTTCTGGAAATCCAAATAGATTATGTAGACTGCCTCTTTTTTGTTTAACTTGCTCATTACGGCCTCAAAGAATTCTAACAGATCTGTGTTGCGAAGTTGGGTAGAGTATTGTGGATTGGAAGGCAGGAAGTTAGAATTTTGTGTTTGTAGAATGCTAGGGGGCAATGCAGTACATGGTCCTTTTAAAAGGTGATATGTTTTTTCTATGCTTAGAGATGTAAAATGGATGTTTGTGAGTAGCAGCTTGAAGGTTTACAAGTACACAAAGAGCACCCGAATTGAAACACTTGTATTGAAAGGCTATACAGCCAGCAGGCCAAGCAGTTGTTTTGTTTTATTACCAAGAGAACAAGTTTTTGAATTTAGCCAATCAATTTGAACCAGGCAGTTAGACACCAAAAACCAATTAAATTTAAATCTGATGATTTTGGCAACATAGGACCAATCCTATTGTAAGAAATTGATATGTCATCAAGGGTATAAAAGGGCAGTTGGACAAAGACAGGAGAGCTAACTGCCATTTGCCAGAGGTAACAGCTCTCAACTCTCAAGAGAGAATCGCTGGCTCTCACAGGCTCCCATAATTCTTAGAGAAAACATCATCTAAGTATTAAAGGTACGAATGGCATAACCAGTTAATATTCCGTACCGAAGAATCGACGGACTAGGCATTCCTAATGGAACATTCGACAGAGAAGGCATGGAGCATTCTGGAAGACATATAACCTGGCTGTAATTTTGAGGGACTAAATTCTCAGAGGTGGTGTCAATCTCCACTTTATAACAGTCGGAGGCCCTTGGTTCAAATCCTGGATGATCCCCCAATCTGTTATAAAGTGGAAGTTGACCCTCCTCTGAGAATTAAAACCGAAACACCCAAAGAGAGGCACCTCACCCTATAGTCTGTAAAAGAAGTGTGAAATGTGGTGTAACCTGCCTTTCAACAACTTCTAGCAGTTAAATAAAACAAAGCTCTGACATTCACTTCATCAAGTTACAATTTATTTATCTAACTCTTAACATTGAACAAATTAACTACAATAATAACGAAGCAAATAAACCCCTTCTCATGAGTAACTATTCCCAAATAAGACAAGATTCTAATGGTATGCTGTTCCAGTAAATAAATGCCCCACTTCTATCAAAAAAAATTAGAATTTAGTCTCTCATCTCTCATTTTCTTTCTCATCATTTGTCTTCTCTCATAAACTTTGCTGATTTTTGTCATTTAAAATTCCCTCCAATGTTGATATGAGTGTAAAACATTTCTGTCATCCCTGTGTAGCCATGGGTTTCCATCCTGTCAACCATATACAACAAGATTTTAAGTCAACATAGGTAATCCCATTGAATCTGACTTCTTTTTGAGTTCTGCCGCAAGGCTAGAAAACTGAATGAAATCTTCTACCGGTTGTTCCTTGACCGATTGTTCAACAATTATTTGTTCAACAACTGTTTGTTAAATAACTAACATTTATTCCATAACTGGCTAGTCCTTAACCAGTTGTTGCCTGACTTCCAGATCATCTTTTTGATCGGACTAAACACAACTGGCTGTCTTTTGACTGTTCACTTCTGATCATAACTAGTTCTACTACTTCTGCCATATGTATAAAGTTGAGATCATGATATGCAATCACTCTCAAGAGTGGAATTTCATGATTGTAAAGCAGTTTTATATTTTCTATTCTCTTACATCATTTATGTTGCATAGTTTCTTGTAGCATACCTTTAATTTTGATGTCAATACCTCCTGTTTCTCTGTTTAGGGTGCAGCTTCTTTACCTATAGTACTGGATCTGGTAATATAATGTCACTTTATTCCAATATCAAGCTTAAAAGTCATGACATGCCCATTGACATAAATTGTTTCTTGGTAAAACAATTTGATTGAACAGCAATTTCCCCTTGGAATATGTTGGACATCTCCCTTATTGCAGGTTGCTCTTTGGCTGAGTAGCTGTTTGATCTTTTGCTTCTGTGTAACTATATCCTATGTCTGCACGTCTTCTGGAAGTGACTTATCATTTTATTGATATTGTGTCCCTTTCTCATAGCTGGGCATTGGTTCTGCCTATGAAGTTTCCTTACTTCACAGTTTGGCACTGAGCAGGTAAATTTTGCTCTTTGGCCTACTTTTTGTGTTGGATTTTTGTTTATTTTTTCATGGGATATGAACTTTGCCATCATTTATTGCCCATGTTAATTGCATCTTAATAAAAGGAGGTGAGCTACCTTCATGAACTACTACAGTTTTTGGGATTTAAGGATATCCGTAGTGCTGTTAGAAGGGGAGTTCCAGGATTTTGACCCAGTGACAATGTGAAAATGGCAATATAGCTCCAAGTCAGGATGGTGTATGGCTTGGAATGAAACACACAAGTGATGTTATTCCCATACATCTGCTGCTCTTATATTCTTGAGGTGGAGGTTGCAGATTTGGCAGGTACTGTTAGAGGAGCCTTAGTGCGTTACTGCAGTGCATCTTGTAGATGGTACACATTAGGTCTCCCAATTATCTTTGTCACCAAATCTAGCTTACTGATGTTAAATGTACTTGACTATTATCCTGCAATAAACCAACTGAAGCTCGGTAATGAATTAAGGAGGCTGCATGGACATAGCTTCCAGTTCCCGGGTCAATACTCCCACATCCATGCACTTGGCCAGGTGAACATCGTGACAACTCATCAGGATGGGCTTCACCGTTGTTGAGTGCATGGATGCCAGCATTTGACTAATGACAGTATAGGACTTCCCATTGGAAAAAATGATTGGGGATGGAGGGAGAGCTTTAAAGGATATGCTGACCAGATAAATCCATGCAATTTTTTCCCAGATCAAATTGATGCTGGGTTAAGTCAACTCTGCACCTCTACCAACTCTGAGGCAGATGAGGAGGAACCATGCAGGGTGGGCAAGGATCAGTCACAGCAAGTGGCAATGCTGACAGACGGTCAAATAGCACAAGATACTGGGAACCAGTGATCAGTATAACAGTGAATATTGGCTCATAATTGAATCTACGGCAGGTGGTGCAGCTACCTGCAAGTGATAGAGAGACAATACTAATGGTGGTTGAGGATATTAAGTGGATATACCAGATCTTCCCGTAAAGACTTGCCTATGCAAGGATTAGAAGGCAATCCACTGCCAATAATGCTTAAATTAATTGTGGTATTCAACTTCTTTATCAATGGCTGTTTCCAGGGCTGCACTGGAGAAATATGCTGAATATTTATATCTGCCGCACAAATTGCTAGGTACAGGGCTTCCCACTGGGGAAAAGAAGATATCATGGCTGGAGGGAGAACTCTAAAGGATAGGCTCACCGGGCAAATCACAAAATCCTGTGCACCTTCTCCAGAGCTTTGCCACCCTTCCTGAGTGAGACTCAGAATTAAGTACAATACTCCAAGTTGGTGCCTAATCAGAACTATGTTGCCTTATGCTTTATCAACCACCTTAGCGATTTGCCCTGCTATCTTCAGTTTTGTTTTAAATTTGTACCTTCAGTTTCTTCTGTTCTTGAACTGGGGTCAAAATAGTACACTTTTATATCACACTGTCTCTGCATGTAGTTTTTCTAAAATTGAATCACTTGAATGAAATAGCCCCAGACATATATCTGCCCATTTCACCTGGATATGTAAGTTCCTGAAATCTTTTGCTATCCTGTTCACTATTTACTAGTTTAGCCAGTTTTGTTTCACCTGTAAACTTTGAATTTGTACTCTGTATACCCAAGTCCAGTCACTTATATATTACAAGGCAATCATTGGTCAAATACTGACCTGTGGGGACACAGACTGCTTCTCTCCAGTCAAAACAACAGCTATTCAACACAAATGTCTGTTAATTTTATACTAGGCTACCTCGGTCCCTTTAATTCCATGTGATTCTATTTTCTGAAGAAATCTGTTATGAGGTACTTTTTATCAAATGCCTTTTGAAAGTCCATAAAAACATTTACCATATTGCAATAACACTCTCAGTTACTTAATCGAATTACTCAGTTGTTCAAACATGATTTTACCTCAAAAATTCATGCTGAATGCCAATTTGAATCAGAGTGAGAATTAATTATTTTCTTTGACATTGGTTTCTTGTGATTTTTCCACCATTTATTTTAGAATTATTGGCCAGTAGTTATCAGGTTTATACTGCTCTCCTTTCTTGAATGATAACATTTACAGTGCTCTAGGTTCATGGAGTGTGTACGTGCGTGGTGGTTGCACAGAACCATGATTACGCTGTTTCATGGCAAGAAGCTGCACTTGGAGACTTTTAACATGGGGATGCTCTTGTCTTGCAGTTACCATGTGGTTCTCATAAGCAAGAGACTGTCCTACTCTTAAGCCATGCAATAGGTGTACTGAACAGGTTTAAATTTTGACACTTGACCTTTTGGGCCATTATATGACACACCTTCCATGACCATAAGTCCTGAGGTAGCACATGAATATAGAACATCAAACCCAGACGTAGAGTTGCACCACTGTGCACAAGATCCTCCTATCCATGGTCCGTCCACACCTCAATTAGGACATTCTCATTAAATTTCTGCATCAGCTCACCCCTTCCATTCCGTGAACCCATGGTGTGAGCATTTTGTGTTCTCTGAACTTGGTAATGTGAGTGCTGTGCATTCATTGAATGATCTCTGGACACTGAAGTGCACTTCTAACTTGCGAGTGCTGTGCATTCTTTGAACTCATTAGTACTGTGCCTGCTTCTAATGAGCTTGTATTCCCTGTTAAGTTAGTAGCGTTAGCACTGTGTTTTGATTGAACTCAGCATTATTGGATCAAACCACACTTCTGAGAGAACCACAGCAAGCAAGATCAAATTACACATCCCAGCCAACCGATTAGCTGTGTCTCATCCTGCAGGGGGAACCCACTCACTTTGCAAAAACAGGACACACTGCCATTCATCTCCAAGTTCTGGTGAAAGATCAGTGACATTTCCCTCAATGCAAATTCTGTGTTACTTGCTGAGTGTGTCCAATTTCTTTTTAATTTCAAAAATATACTTTATTCATAAAAAATATCTTTATATATATACATAGTCACAAACGCGGTTCGCTTCTGTACAGTAGCATATCAAAGAAACAAACAAGCGCTGGAAACAAAAGTAGAGATTGCTGGAAAAGCTGAGCAGGTCTGGCAACATCTGTGAAGAGGTATCAGAGTTAATGTTTTGGGTCCAGCGCCCCTTCCCCAGAACTCACCTGTCCCAAAACGTTAACTCTGATTTCTTTTCACAGACGCTGCCAAACCTGCTCAGCTTTTCCAGCAATCTCTACTTTTGTTTCTGTTTTACAGCATCCACAGTTCTTTCAGTTTTTACACAAACATTGGAGTTTGATTCTATCCAACAAGCAAAGCAAAACCATGTCTTACAATTTAATTCCTTATTCCCTATTTATTAGCCTGTTGGTTTCAGCATGGGCTGCCACATGTCAGTTTATTTTTCTTATGTTTAAGGTAAAGGTGAACACTCTTGACATCAAGACAGCATTTGGCTGAGTTTGACATCAAAAAACCCCAGCAAAACTAAAGTCAGTGGGAATCAGGATGAAAGTTCCTAACTGTTTGGACTCATACTAGCGCAAAGGAAGATAGGTCTGGTTGTTGGCTTAATTATCTCAGTCCAATGACATTGTAGCAGGGCAGGGGTGTGCTATTCAGTTGGCTGGATGGCCAATGTGCAATGCAGAGTGAGGTCAACAGTTTGGTACCATTCCTGCACTGGCTGAAGTTACCATGAAAGACTCTCCTTCTTAACTTCTCCCCTCACCTGAGGTTTGGTGACCCTCAGGTTAAACCATCACCAGTTGCCTCTCCCTAATGAGAGAGCAGCCTTAAGGTCCAATAGGACTTTGGCGATCTTACCTTTATTTCCTCAGAGTGGTGTGCATGGCCAAATATCTTCAGTTGTTTCATTAATGTGCTTCTTCCATTATAAGGTCAGAGGTGTGGAAGTTGTTTTATGATTATTCATTATTCAGCACTATTCACAAATTTCTCAAACACTAAAATAGCTCATGTTCATATCCAGCAAGAACTGGACGACCCTCAGACTTGGCTGATAATGGCAAGGTACATTTGTACTTTTCAAGTGTTGGGCAATTATCATCTCCAAGAACTGAAAATATAAGTACCTTCCTTAACATATTCCCCATTACCAACATCCTGGGGTTTGTCATTGATCAACAACTGAACTAGATCAGAAATTGCTGAAACAACAAAGCTCAGCAGGTCTGGCAGCAGCTGTGAGAGAAATCAAAGTTGACATTTTGGGTTGAGTGACCCTTGCTCAGAACTAATGGTAGCTAAGAAAATGTCAGTTGATATGCAGAAGATGGGGTGAGAGGAAGGGGTAAGGAGTAAACGATAGGTGGGGAAAGAGCCCAAAGAGAGAGCAGAACAGTTGGACAGACATAAAAGTGGATAACAATCTGGCTAGGAGGGTGAATAGCTAGGGGCCGCAGTGACTATTCCCTCCGGGACACCCTGGTCCACTCTTCCTTCACTCCCAACAGCCTCACGGCACCTTCCCCTGAAACTGTGGAATGTGTAACTGCTGTCTGTTTATTTCCCCCCTCCTCAGTATCCAAGGGCCGGAGCACACCTTCCGGGTGAAGCAGGGCTTTACCTGCACTTCACACAACCTAGAGATAGTAGGAACTGCAGATGCTGGAGAATCCGAGACAACAAGGTGCAGAGCTGGATGAACACAGCAGGCCAAGCAGCATCACAGGAGCAGAAAGGCTGACGTTTCGGGCCCAGACCCTTCATCGGAAACGGGGGAGGGGAAGGGCGTTCTGAAATAAATAGGGAGAGAGGGGGAGGCGGATAGAAGATGGATAGAGCAGAAGATAGGTGGAGAGGAAACAGACAGGTCGAGGAGGCGGGGATGGAGCCAGTAAAGGTGAGTGTAGGTGGGGAGTTAGGGAGGGGATAGGTCAGTCCAAGGAGGACGGACAGGTCAAGGGGGCGGGATGAAGTTAGTAGGTAGGAGATGGGGGTGCGGCTTGAGGTGGGAGGAAGAACAGGTTAGGGAGGCGGGGACGAGCTGGGCTGGTTTTGGGATGCGGTAGGGGGAGGGGAGATTTTGAAGCTTGTGAAATCCACATTGATACCATTGGGCTGCAGGGTTCCCAAGCGGAATATGAGTTGGGACCGCTTTGCAGAACACCTACACTCGGTTTGCAATAAACAACTGCACCTCCCAGTCGCGAACCATTTCAACTCCCC
>NC_063350.1:29074490-29121673 GCF_021869965.1 Rhincodon typus | reverse complement strand
TGCAATAAACAACTGCACCTCCCAGTCGCGAACCATTTCAACTCCCCTTGCCATTCCTCAGACGACATGTCCATCTTGGGCCTCCTGCAGTGCCACAATGATGCCACCCGAAGGTTGCAGGAACAGCAACTCATATTCTGCTTGGGAACCCTGCAGCCCAATGGTATCAATGTGGATTTCACAAGCTTCAAAATCTCCCCTCCCCCTACCGCATCCCAAAACCAGCCCAGCTCGTCCCCGCCTCCCTAACCTGTTCTTCCTCCCACCTATCCCCTCCTCCCACCTCAAGCCGCACCCCCATCTCCTACCTACTAACCTCATCCCGTCCCCTTGACCTGTCCGTCCTCCCTGGACTGACCTATCCCCTCCCTAACTCCCCACCTACACTCACCTTTACTGGCTCCATCACTGCCCCCTCGACCTGTCTGTTTCCTCTCCACCTATCTTCTCCTCTATCCATCTTCTATCCGCCTCCCCCTCTCTCCCTATTTATTTCAGAACCCCCTTCCCCTCCCCCATTTCTGATGAAGGGCCTGGGCCCGAAACGTCAGCCTTTCTGCTCCTATGATGCTGCTTAGCCTACCGTGTTCATCCAGCTCTGCAGCTTCACACAATCTAGTCTACTACATTTGCTGCTCACAATGTGATCTCCTCTACACTGGGGAAACAAGGTGTAGATTGGGTGACTGCTTCGCAGAACATCTATGTTCTGTCTGCAAAAAAGAACATGAGCATCCAGTTGCCTGTCACTTCATCACACCACCCTGTTCCCTGGACAATACCTCTGTCTCAGGCTTGCTGCAGTGTTCTAGTGAAGCTCAGCACAAGCTGGAAAAACAGCACCTCATTTTCTGCTTGGGGACCATGCAGCCTTCTAGAATCAATATCGAGTTCAATAATTTTAGGGCTTGAGCTCTCCCATGTCTTTACCCCAAATCCCACCACTGGGCCTTGTTATCACATAACCCTATTACATACAACCCAGTGTTAGCCACTAACAGTCCCCTTTAATAGCAATTCACCTTCCTAACCAAATCGTTATACATTTGTTTATCTGTCCAACTGTTCTTCTCTCTCTTTAGGCTCTATCCCCACCTATTAGTTACACCTTACCCCCTCCCCCGCTCACTATCTTCGACATATAAACCAACATTTTCCTAGCTTCCATCAGTTCTGAGGAAGGTCACTTGACCCGAAACGTTAGCTCTGATTCCACTCCACAGACCTGCTGAGCTTTTCGAGCAATTTCTGTTTTTGTTTCTGATTTATAGCATCCGCAGTTCTTTCAGTTTTAAACTGAACTAGACCAGCTACATAAATACTATAGCCACAAGTGATGATCAAAAGTTGAGAATTTGTGATGAAGAACTAATGTCCTGACTCCTTTGTCCACCCTCTGCAAAGCCCAAACCAAGAATATGATGGAATACCTTTCACATGCTTGGATAAATGTAGTTTCAACAACACTTAAGAAGCTGAACACGATCCAACACAATCAGCATGATTAATTGGCACTACTGTAATCTGCGTTAAACATTCACTCCTTCCACCACTGACATACAGTGTGTACCTTAACGAGACTTCCTCAACAGTACCTTCTAAACTTTTGACCTTTACCTTTTGGAAGGACAGGGCAAGTTTTCTTTCAAGTCACACACTTTTTACTTGGAATTATGTTTCCATTCCTTCACTGGCACTGAGTCAAAATCTTTGAGCTCTCTTCCTAACAGCTCTGCAGGTGTATCTACACTCCAAATCATGTAAGTTTAGAAGTTCATGAAGGTGACTCTCACTATCTTCTCACAAGCAATTAAGCCTAGCCTATACCCGCATCTCATGAATTAATACATTAAAAAAAAACAATTTTATTCTTTTACGACTCCAGGTGGAATCTTCCCAGCCCCTGATTGATATGGGAATTGATGAGTCATTTAGTAAAATAGAGTGAGATGAGCAGGAATAAGATTCTTGACATCAAGAAAAATAAATCCAATTTTCCAATCACCTTTTGAATGCCATGATAGAATCTTGCTACCTAGCAGCAAGAGGCCTATTTGCATCCATTAGCAGGTGACTATTGCCTCATCTCACTTCGCTAATATGCAATTTTCCATTCTCCCATCTACCGGATAAAAACGAGATGGTAGCAATTCCTGACATGAAAGTCAGAGCAGGTTGGACTTGGAATCACTTCCCAGGAGCATTAGCAGAGAAAATGTAGGCTTAAGTTTTTCAAACCCTGAACAATGAGGACAAAAGCAAGTCAGCTGGGATAATATGGCAACATCAGAAAAATGGGACTCTTGACTTTGAGTAAAATCCGTTGAATTTGCAATCGGGTTTTTGAATGGCAAGACGAGAATCTTGTAAGTGAGTAGTGGAGAGACCTATTTTCAACTATTTGCATATGTATAGTATCTAATGTAACTTTTTTCCATCACATGACTAACCAGGAATCTATCTCACTCTGCCATTAGCAGATGCTGGAAGAATTTACAAGTTGATACTCAAACCATTTGGTGCTTTCTGAGTACGCCTTCTTTGGCCATTAATTTCTGTCTGGCGCATAAAACTGGAGCTTCTGTTGCTAGTGTTGTGTTTCAGATTGAAATTATATAAAATGGCATTTTGCACATCAAATAATTTATTGAGGTTATTGCCAATAACTTTTGCTCCTTTGCCCCTGCAAACCGCACCCCCTCACCCACTTAACGTTTTCCGAACCATGCTTGGATGTTATCATTTCAGTTTTGATTCTAAGGATTCTAAGTGACACACATGACACATTAATACCTCACTAATTTTATAGATGTTAACTGCCTTGCTGTGTATTTCAAACATTTTTTTTGTTTCCATTTCAGATTTCCAGCATATGCAGCTTTTCACCTTTTATTCGTTGACCAAACGTGTTGAATAATTTTAACATTACCCAAGGATCGCCATGTGTGTTGTGACTTAGATTACAAGCGTTAGCGATCAATGTTGCATTTGGAACATTCCTTCTCTAATGAGCATGCAAATTTGTGGCAGTGAATCTAATGCATGATTTTGAGTTCCAGAACAGAAATTTGATTTCATGGGATGAATGTATGCTTCATATGGTACACTATTGCATATATATAACTTAGAGCAATGCTGTGACAGCTAAGTACACACTTTAGACAAACTGCTGGATGTATCTTGTCCTTCAAAGGGAGCAATCAGAAATTTGGTCCAGCCCACTCATGTTACAAATAGAAAGCAACCTAATCTTCTTTTTCTTTCTCTCTCATGAGTTTATCTAGTTTCCCTTTAAATGAATATCTGTTTTTGCTTCAATTACTCCTTGTGATATCAAGTTCCACATTCTAATCATCCTGGGTAAAGACAGTTTCTCCTAAATTCCTTCTTAGATTTAGGAGTGACTATCTCATGTTTATTCTCTCCAGTTTTGGTCTCTCCAACATGTGGAAACATCTCTTCTATGTTTACTCAATCGAATTCTTTTATAATCTTAAAAACCTCTATCAGATCATTTGAAATTCAGAGCTCCAGCCTGTTTGTTTTTTCTTGACTGTTCTAATCTCTCAGTTCTTGTATTATTCTTGTAAATCTCTTTTGCATCTTCTTCGTTTCCTCTATGTTCTTTTCATAATACAGAGAGCAAAACTTTACCAGTGCAGTAAGTGTTGTCTAACCAAGATTTGGTTTAAGTTTAACATAACTTTTCTGCTTTGTTCCGTCAATGGGTCGCTAAACCAAATGTCAATTTATCCATATTCCCGGACATCAATAATGCGACTCTGAACTGCAAGCATACCCTGAAAGTGCTGGTCGTACAATAGGTCTAAAGTTAACACTCCAATCAGAGGTTTGCAGAGAGCCCAGATAATAGATGAAATATTATGTTAAAATTCAACTTTGGGAGGGGCATAAAATGGGCAGTATCAAATTGGCTGCCTTTGACGCACAAAGCCTGCACAAAGCTTTAATGGAAAGAAAAATTATTACCAGTAATAACAGGCAGCCTCTGATACCTTTCACTTTGCATCTCTTCCAAAATTAAATTTCAACCCCAGCATTCCTGAAACTTGCTTTCACCTTCACTGGAATAATGCAAGAGAGGTCAAATCATTCAAACATGGTCAATTTTTTGGACAGAATTGCCATGTTCAGTGAAGCAGTAACCCAACCACCCTTTGCTTCCTCAATGTAGAGAAAGCCACACCGTTAGCATAGAACACAGCATATTAAAGTAACTGAAATACATGTCAATGAAAAATGCATTTGGAACCCAGGTAATGCAGGACTAGAGAAAGGAAGAGGCATTGTATCTCCTGCGACTGCGTATTAACTTTCTTTTGGAATGACAACCAGAATTGGAGTATTGAAGAAGATTGCCATGAAAGGGCTAAAAAGCACACAGGCTGAGCAATGAGAAAATGCCCCAGTGCTGTGACTGTGTTATAGGTAATAGAAATGATAGAACATGATTTAACAACTACGCAGGTTGTTGGAATGGAAGGCAAGGATGGTTGCATATGAGATGTAGTTGGTGGGGCTCGGGGTGGGACAGAGCAGTGGAGAGAAAGACGAGAAGCTAGGGAAAGGCAGAGAGTGTAACTGAGAGTGAAGAGGAAATCCCTGTTGAGGTAAAAGGACATTTCAGTTGCTCAGATATGGACAATGTAGTCATTAATGATAGAACCATAGAAATGTTGTAGCATAGAAAGAAGCCATTCAGCTCAATGTGTTTGCACCAGCTGAATAAACTAACCATCCATTCTAACCCCACCTTCTAGCATCTAGTCCATAGCTTTGCACAACACAGTGGTGCAGATGTGAATTCAGATTCCACTTAAATGAACTCCATGGTTCTGCCTTAACCAACAAATTGGGCAGAGAATTGCAGACACCCATCATCCTATGGATAAGAAAGGTTTGCATCATGTCTCCTCTAATCCTTCTACCAATCACCTTACACCCAGGCCCCTGGCAATTGATCGCTCTACTAGATTAAGTGGATTTTTCTTGTCCACTTTCTCCAAGTCCCTTATTATTTTCTACACCTCAATTGTCAGCCTTGCCTCTTTTGTTCTAAGGAAAATAGCCCTAGCCCACTAATTTTTTCTCATACCTGCAATTTGCAAGACCTGGCAACATTCTTGTAAATCACCACTTACTCTCCTAAACCAATTATTTCCTTCCAATGTACTAGTCAGAGCTATGAAGTGTCTTATATAGTTCCAGTATCGCATGCCTGTTCTTATATTCAGTATCATATCCAATGAAGGAAAGCATTCATTATGCCTCCTTTAACGCTTTATCTAACTGTCCTGCCAAATTCATGCAATTGTGAACATGTAACCTAACCTGAATTTACACCTGCAGCACTGTGTTGTGAAAAACTATGGACCAGGTACTAGAAACTGGGATTAGAATGGATAGTTAGTTTATTCAGTAAACACAATGGGCTGAATGGCTTCTTTAGGTGCTGTAATTTTTCTACTGTTCTATCATTAATGATTCCATTGTCCATATCAGAGCAACTGAAATCTCCTTTTACCTCAACAGAGCTTTCCCCTCCACTCTCTACTTCCCCTAGCTTTCTCCATACACTCCTATTCATGAGTATTCCCTTACATGTTTTGCCCTCCCCAAAAGCATTACTTCATATTTCCCTGGGTGGAATTCCATTTTCAATTTTTCTGTCCATTCAGTGAAACTATTGCTAGCAGCCAGCAGGCAAATTCTTCACTAATAACTCCCATCCATAAATTGTTCAACCACACCTCCAGCACATGGAAACATTCTGAGAAAAGTAGACTATCTACATTAATGTACAAAAGTAAATGTACATTAACATTTCCCTTTGAAATTAGCATTATTTATGATTTTGAAACAGAAATGAATGAGAAGGAAATATTTCAAATTGTCTTTTGACATAGTCTGTATTTGCTGAATACTTCAGATTTACCTTCTCTTCCGAAATATATTTCATCTATAATTTTTATTATTTTATTAGGTTTTCATGTGACGTAAAACATTCTTCATGCAAGAGTGTGAACAAAAGAATTTGTTTTTGATCCCCTGCCAGTAGTTCTCAATGTTTTACTACAGGTAGGTCTGGGACTGATTTCTTTCTTCACTCTGCTTTCCTCATGTACTAATATACTCATATTGTTGTTAGGGTTACTACTAACAGTGATAGAGTAAAATAAAATTTATTTTGATGGAGTACAATTTTGTGTTTAATGGTATACTGCATTTCAGTGCCAGCTTACAAACCACACCCTGCAGACTATTTCTAGTCTGAAAATAAGTTATGCAACATTGATAAACTACTTACAGTATTTAAGAGGATGTCTTTAAATTCTAGTAGCTTCCCTTCCTAGAAAATGAATTTATTAATTTATTTTTAACCAAATACTGTAGCTCCCTTACTATGTTTCTTTTACAATTAGTATTGAGAATCCTGAATTAAGCCTTTATTGTGATGCTGAATATCCATATTGATTAAACTGGAGGTTAGTTTAGCTCAGTTGGCTGCCTGGCTTCCACATAGAGTAATGCCAACAACCTGGGTTAAATTCTCACGTTGGATAAGGCTAGCATGAAATGTTCTCCCTATCAAGCTCTCTCCTTGCTTGAGACAAGGTAACCCTCAGGTTAAATGACCACCAGTTGTCTCTCTCACGAGAGAGCAGCCCTATGGTCTGACAAGACTATAGTGACATTAGCTTATTCATTAAACTAATAATAATCTAAAACTTCAAGGGGGATTTACATATGGATTCCCTAGTGAAAAATTGGTGGAATGCAGCAAGATGATGCATTTGATCAAAAAGACTGCTTATGCCAATCTTATACTGATTTAATGATGGGAGTTTGGGAGAATCCCTTTGAAATGTAAGATTTGGAACCTTTTAATATATCACTGCAGGGTAAATCAATTTGGTTGTGTGCTCAAATGGAGACCAACCAAAAACTGAGCACAGATTGTGGAATCAGCGATGCATTCACCCTTGATGTGCAGCTCTCCATTAGAAGTGCAGGATTAATAAATTAATTCTTATAAGTCTTTCTGGATATTAAATTTCAAATTTACATTTTCTTAAGCCAAGTGTGTTGCTCAATGGTAAACTTGGCCTCACATCATCTTCTCTGTTAGTTTCTACTTTATTTTTGATAAAGAGAATGTGGCTGGTCAGACTTTCTGGTTGTTGCATTTTGAATAGATGGTTCAGGAGTCTATTCCTTATTTATGCCTTTGATTTTGCCTTGAATATAAAGCACATCCTATTTGGTTGCACTCAGCAAACCATATTATGACATATGCTCCCAATGGTACTTTATTTTTGTCCAAGTATTTGTGATCTGAGACACTTTGGCTCCAATTTTAACACTTCTATCATTTCTAGTGACAGGCAAGGAAGGGATGATGAGAGGACAAATTCTGAACTGTTAAATTTCAGAATGTTTCTGGTCATGATAAGATTAATAGCAGAGATTTAGGCACTGGATTAGGCACTTAATGCAAATGGGGGTTTATTTAAAATACAAATACGGTATTAACTTGGTGTCAGAGTCCATCCCATGGTGTCTGCTGTCTGGCAGCTGTAACAAGACAGGAGGAACATGTTCCTGGCTATTAAAGGTTACAGATTCCTCAATGAGACCTTGCGAGCATGCAGTCAGAAGTTATTGAGGGCTAACACTGGTATGTATTTGGTTCTGTAAAAGGGTAGCTCTGTGAGACTACCACTATGATAGTGCTGGGGAGAAAGAAACTGCTGAAACTTTCTGCAGCATTGTCTATCAACTCAAAGGGACTTTGTGTATTTGAGGTTCCCAGAGATGTGTTCCATTTATTATGAGGTTTGTTAGACCACTAAGGAAGAACTACAAAATCACCCAACACAGTAGCCGCAAACAGTGGGACAGAACCTGGAGGAGGAGCAACAACTTCAGCAAGATCAGCAGCTAGATATAAAAGGATAGTGCCAAGGGTTTGATCAAGAAGCAAGAAATAGCTATCTTCTACATATGGTGTGAACGTAATGGATCAGCTTCCTGGATCTGAAAATCAGCAGTACTTCCAAAGGCTACTAATCTTACAGCAGGCTTTAACCAGCCTCTTCTGGACATCAACTTGAGGGCAAAAGGTACAACCCGTTTGTGATGCATGTTACACTTTGTGGTCAAGGTGACGATGGCACTGAACTTCTTGACTTTGACTGTTCTGGGGCATCCTCCAATAGGGACTTCCAATGTTCTCAGCTTCATTTTTCTCCTGGAATGAGCTTTTTTTAATCATATTGCCCCAACCTTCAAGAGCTTCATTTTTGAGTCACCTTTTTGAGAGATTTCACATGTGTCTGTGAAGCTTATGATTTTGACAAGAAGTACTGGTGTCCATCTGAGATTTCACATTGACTTAATGCTCTCCTTCAGCAGTCATCATTCTGACGGTCACAAACATGTAAGCTTAGATCTGACATCACCATCATGTTTTATGGTGTAGAAAGATTTATCAGAATCACCAGTTCTGAGGAAGGGTCACCGGACCCGAAACATTAACTCTGTTTTTGCCTTCACAGATGCTGCTAGACCCACTGAGCTTTTCCAACAACTTTGTTTTTGTTCCTGATTTACAGCATCCACAGTTCTTTAAGTTTTTATCAGAATCACTAGTTGATATCTCTCCAGCAACCATCTTTATAGGCTTGTTTTGCTTCTTTCTATCTAAGCACTTGTTTGCAATGTGATTCAGCTTCTTGCACTGCTTTCCCCATGCTGGAAAAGCTTTCCGTTATTTTTTTGTGATGTCCTCCAAAATATTTACATTCTGTTCTCTAACCTTGATCTTTCTGCTGGCTTTTCTGCAAATATTTCTTCCTTTTTCCAATGTTCTTTTTGTCATTTGGACTGGAATTTCCCTCAGTATGATGCAAAGTTTCATCTGTACTCCTTTAATATTCTCTAGCTAATAACTGAATCTCAGAGCTACTGCATATATCAGTAGTTTTCTTGACAGTACTTTTCTCCTGTCTCCACAGATGTTCTCTCATGGAAGGATCTCTTACACCTGAGACAATTCTATCTCTAACAAGATCATGTTTCTGTTGCCTAACTTCAAAGGATTCAGCTAGATGTATCAATGTAGTCACATACTGATCAATTGTCTCATTCTCCTCGAGTTCTAGTATTGAACAGATAACATTTATAAGTAATTTTTACATGGAGTTCAAAGTATGTTTTTAAAGTGGGTAAAATCTCTCCTTTATGACTTTTCTGCTCCTCGGTGAGACTGCAATACGGCTTATTGCATTCTTTCCCTAGCACTGTTTGCAGAGTTACAATTCTTATCAGTTCAGGGTTATTATATAAACATGTTGCTATTTTATAGCTTTGTCATTGAGAATCAAAAATATTTCAATTCAGTATCATATCTCCTTTCATTATCAAAGCAGCGGGGAGTAGAAAGTGCACAGCTATTTTGACTCAACCAGTAATTCAAAGTTGCAGACTGTCCTCTGAGTAGCTGGCTTTCTTGCACCCTGAAAATCCAAATTTTCAGACACTTACAGTAGAGGTAGATACCACATGATTACAGCAAGCAGCCAGTACCCTAAGAGTTCAATTGCATTTCTCCTGACAGCCTCCACCTACATTGGAGTCAGAATTACCAGCAAAAGGTGCTCCACCACCCCAGACACCACCCAAAGAAGTTTGATGCAGCTTCCTTCATCTTACATGTGCTCTTCTTCTGTAATGAGTCAAAGAAGAAATATGAGAGGTGCATTTTGCAGATTATAAGAAGCTGAGATATTGGTTGGATATCTCTGCATTGTAGAATGCTCATCAACGTACAAGAATGTAGTGTGATTTCTGTCTGCATATACAAAGGGTAATGAAGGGTCTTTGTAAACCTTGCCCTGTATTAAGTCTCCTCTGTCTGGTCTTCCCCTGATCTTGCAAAGGGAAATCCTAGCCCACTCCTTCCATAATTGTTGACGGTATCCCTGGTTTACTAACATAGAAAAGACAACAAAATAGGAGCGTTTCACTGTACAACCCATCCATCCTACTCTGCCAAAGGGAATTCAATGGTCTAGTGATATTTCAAATCTTTCAAATCTGCCATGGCAGATGATGGAATCTGAATTCAATAAAAAAAGTCTCGAATTAAGAGTCTAATGATGACCATGAAACCATTGCCAATTGTCAGAAAAATCCATCTGTTCACTGATGTCCTGTAGGGAAGGAAACTGTCGTATTTACCTGGTCTGGTCTACATCTGACTCCAGACTCACAACAATGTGGTTGATTCTTAACTACCCTCTGGGCAATTAAGGATGGGCATTAGATGAGCCAGTAGTGTCCATATCCCTTGAATGAATACAAAAAATAAATATGCTCATGGCTGATCATCTGCCTTAACTCCACTTTCTCAACTGTTCCCCAGATCTAGTGATTCCCAAAGAGATTAAAAATCTGCCTTTCTCAGCTTTAGTTATATTCGATGATAGTGCATCAACAACCCTTTCCAGAGGAGAATTCCAAAGATTCATCGCTCGTTGAATGAAGAAAATTCTCATCTCTGTAGGAAATGATTGCCCCACTCCCCATTCTGAGAGCGTGTGCCACTGTGTTCCAGATTGTCAAAACATGGGAAACATTCTCTCAATGTTTTCCCTTTCAAGCCCCTTCACAAGTTCCAGATGATAACTTCTAATTCATCAAAACTTTGAAGGAAATATGCTTAATCTACTCAGATTCTCATCGCAGGGCAGCCCTCTCATACCCACATGCTGAACATTCACTGCACCACCTTCAATGCACATATGCCCTTTCTTAAATATAGAGAGCAAAACTACTCATGGTCCTCCAGGTGTGGTCTCATCAAAGCCTTGTAAAAATTTAGCAATGCTGTTGGAGGCTGTAATCCTTGGCCAAGTGTTCCTGTGGCCAACTTTCTGCTCTTACCCACCGTCCAGGTCATGAATGGCTGTGTGTCCAGGGTATTTAATGTAATCATGGTCTTGCTCTTCATATCGATGGAGCAGCAATATTGTGCTCCAAGATATGATCTTAGTTGCTCTGTTTATGTGTTTAATGAGCAATTTAGTACAAACTAAGAAATGTCCTGAAACTAATCCAACAAGTTTACACATTTCTGTTTATCACAAATTCACAGGAAACTTTTGCAATATTTCTTTACAGATTTTTTTAAGCAGGACAGTAATAACTGTTGTATAGACTATTCAATGTACTACTGTTAACACTGTCTACAGTCAAGCATATGGCATTGATGCCCAGAAAGAAGATGCCTTTCCCTATTTTGCAGGCATTAGGTGACCTATTAAGTCTCAAATTTGTATTCCTGCCCTTTTTGTTATACCTTCTTTGTTTTTCTGCTTGTGAACTTCATCTTACATAAACTAATCTTTTTTTAAAATAGCTTAGTTTACTTCCTGATGTTCTTATATTCTTCTTGTTCAATATTTATCTAAACATGCTAAATCATTTAATCTAATATCAATAAAGTAGATTACTCAGCTGATGGAGAGAAGACTGCTTTATCTGTCTGTAAGCGCTGACTGCAAAATAACTAAAATGTCCTGTTTTTAAAGTGACCTGTGTGTATACACCAGTGATATCACTTCAGCAAACACTGAGTATTAATCTTTACCAAAATCCTGATGACTACGAGCAAACTGAAATCAAGACCCTGCTTTACATTCCGGGTTTTGACTAAAAGCTACTGAGTATCATTATCCTAATCTTTCACGTAACTCAACGATAGACCAAGGGCAACATCTTCTCCTCCCGAGAAGTGGCAGTGTATGTGGCAGAAGGGGAGAAATCATCGAGTCTGTTGGCATCAGAGCAATCACTGCCATCTCCTTGCCACCAGAGGAATTAAGACTTGCCACAATTTGTGATCTTTAACTGGTCAATTAATGACCACTTCATGATTTCTTCATGTGACCACTATTATCTCCATTCCTGGTGGGAAAAAAATCACTGAGAGGCTTCTCAACTGATACAACGACAAGGAGGTGGTGGGGCCTCGATCTGTCCTACTTTGAAGATAGTTGGTGGTATAGATGGGGAACAAGGAGGTGGCCACTGAAAGCCACCTCCCCTTGCCTTATTTGTGCACTCCCAAATATCACCCACCCCCCACCCTTATTTTTGTGCTCCCACACACAGACTCATAGTCATAGAATCATACAGCATGGAAACAAACCTTTCGGTCCAACCAGTCCATGCCAAACATAATCCCAAACTAGACTAGTCCCACCTGCCTGCACCTGACCCATATCCCTCCAAACCTTTCCTATTCATTTATCTATCCAAATGTCTTTTAAACATTGCAATTGTACCCACATCCACCACTTCATTAGGACGTTCATTCCACACATGAACTACCCTCTGCGTAAAAAAAATTTGCCTCTTATGTCTTTTTTAAATCTCTCTTCTCTCACCTTAAAAATGTGCCCCCAAAGTCTTGAAATTCCCTATCTTAGGGAAAAGACAAATACTATCAACTCCCATTATTTCTTAAACTTCTATCAGGCCACTTCTCAACCTCCCACACTCCAGTGAAAAAAGTCCCAGCCTATCCAACGTTTCCTTATAGCTCAAACCTCCCATTCCCAGCAACATCCTGGTAAATCTCTTCTGAACCCTCTCCAGCTTAATAATATCCTTCCTATAACTGGGTGATGAAAACTGAAAACAGTATTCCAGAAGACGCCTCCCCAATGTCCTGTACAACCTTAACATAATGTCCCAACTCCGATACTCAAATCTGAGCAGTGAAGGCAAAAGTGAAAGATTCTGTCACAATACCTAGCAGAACTGCATAGAACTGCACAATACTTAAGTATGACTTCTACAATGCGTTGGGCCTTAAAGAGTGGAACAAATTTTAATTTATGCTTTTGAGTGTAAAAACCTTTATGTGTCTGATGTAATTTGTAAGGTTAAAACCTTTTAAAGATAAAGGTGCAAGGACGCCTAAGTCTGTTTGAAGCTCAACACATCAATCTGTCACCATTAAGACTGACCTGTATTTCTGTTTTTCCTACGAAAGTAGACAACCTCAAATTTCAGTACATTGCATTCCATCTGCCAACTTTTTTTGCACTTGCACTTAGCTTTCCCAAATCCCTTGAAGTTTCTTTGCATTTATCTCACAAGTCACACACCCAACTACTTTTGTGCTATCTGCAAACTTGCAAATATCATATATAATCCTAATATCCTAATTATTGATATAGGTTCTAAACAGCTGGGCCTCAAGCACTGATTCCTACAGTGCTCCATCGGTCATAACCGCTCAATCTGGGAGGACCCATTCCTACTATCTATTTTCTGTTCATTAAATAGTTCTCAATCCTTGCCAGTGTCCTCCCTCTACTCCCACATGTTATAATTTTGTTTGTTAATCTCACATTATGGATCTTATCAAAAGCCCTCTGAAAGTCTAAATGTGCCACATCCACCAATTTCCCTTATCTATTCTGTTAGTTACATCCTCAAAATAAAACATTTGTCAAAATGATTTTCCTTTCATTATTTTCTAAGGATCTTGTTATCACATCCTTTATCCTAGATTTTAGCATTTTTTCTGTAACCGAACTGGGCTAATAATTTTGTAGTTTCCCATTTGCTGTCTCCCACAGCTTCCTTATTATATATGCACCATGTTTCCTTGGCATTGCTCTTGTGTACTCAGCAATGGCAGAATTACTTGCTAATTCTGAGGTCTCCCTGGTTTCCTCACAATGACCTCTGTATTTAAACCCCCACTAAGAGCCACTCTTCACAGTGCGCGTAGTGGAAGAGGAATAAAATGAAAAACTTCTGAGACCCAGAGGTGAGATGAGTGACATTTCATTGCAAGTACAAGTTCACATTCATAAATATATTGCTGCTTTAAATTATGATTGTAACAGTAGCTACAAGAATCAAGCTGCTCAGGGCACCTTTCTTAGCACCATACATTCTTAGAATCCTGTTGAAGGGAATACTACTCTTTCCTTAATGCCCAGCATAGCCTATCATCTCATTGTTCAATTTCAGAGCATCACATATAGGACAGCCTTCAAAACATTCAATTTTATTCAACAACAGAGCAAAAAGGTTGGATTTGTTTTGGGAACAGATAGAAACTGCTTGCCTTTGAGAAACAACAAATTCAGTCAATGAATAATAACTGCCCAGCTTATATCTATTGGACTCGCATCACTGAAGTCCTACCTGGCAGGTTGTGCATTATGCTGCACTGCTATATCATGCTGAAGATGATTTTCCTGCTGTTCATTGGTCTCATCTTTCTCCTTGAAAGACTGCTACTCTTGTCCCAGCTGTTCAATTATCACATTCCCTCTTTACCTGCTCCAGTTGGACACAACATAGCATGCTAGGATGATGCAACACAGTGTACATGGGACCTACTACAAGGCACCCCCAGACTGAACTAAGTATCAGAACCCCATCTTCAGGATGCTTATCATCTGCTCCACCATGGCCCTGGTCAAAGAATGGGCTGCATTGCATCTATGTTGCACCTCAGCCAGGGGATTGTGTGACAGAGTCATCCACTATGGTTTCATACAGTAGCCTTTGTCTCCCATGAATTATCATTGAAAGGCTTCCAACCTTTGAATAGAAGTAGTAACATGAGAATTCTTAAGGATATAGGCATTATACAGATCCCAGGGAACCTGGTGCAGACATCTAAGATATGATACCAATGATCACAGATGACTTTTATATTGATGAATTACATATAGTGGAATGTGGAAGATTTTGGAGGGAGGGCCATGAGACCCCTGACATATACTTCTAGTTCAAGATAAGAGAAAATCAGCTCTGTGCCCTCATGCAATCTGTGAGATCTTGAATTGTCTTTGTGAATGTGGCCCACTTGTAAGACTTCTAAATATGCCTGTGCTCACAGAGGTGACTGTGATTAATCTGTAATAGCCAATGACATAGTTAAAATTGCTTGTGACCAGAATTTGTATCCTACTCATTGAACACAGACTGCATTTCAAATGCAGAAGACAATGATTACAGATGACTTCAACCTTGGTGCTCATCCCTTGAAGGCCCTCGCATCACTCACAAGTGGAGACCATGTGTTCAGACTGAAAGAGAAAACACTTACTGCACCCACTCTTGGTGTGATCACACCCCATTTTCCTTTTCCATCGTGTACTTATAATTCCCATAAGTATAGAAGGCAATGCACGTCATCTCTGGCAGAGTAAATTGCAGGCTCAGCCCCAGAACTACATTTTCTTTTCTTCTTTGAACTCCCTGTCAACCCATCAGCATGAGATTCTACACATTCCCATCCAACTCTTTCATTTACATCTTCGTCTCAAACATTACCCCCTGAGCCCCAGTCTGATAGCTTGGCTATGCCAGTGATCATGTTGTGCTGGCTCCCCTGTCAAAGCCAGGGTGATTGTAACTACCATCAAGGACCTCCTACCCCCACCTCCAGGTCCTCCAATACACTATTGTCTTCCATCCTTATATGTTGAGTTGCCCCCACTTCACAATCATTGTCCCTCACATCCCAATCCCCACTATTGATTTCCCCAACCTCCCTATCTTCTGATAACCCTCCTTGACCTTCATTGAGAAAACCCCAAAGACTGACTGTGGTGCACTACCCTGACCGTTTTAGATGGATAAGCCCATCTGATGAATGCGCAGACCCTGACTGATCTCTGTGCAGCACCCTAGCTGACTTACAATGAATTCATTGTCTGTTTGCACTGGACCTGCAGGAGTGACTACAGCCCACTGCCCAGACTGTAGTGAAGCGGAACCCTTGATCCTGAACATCCCAAGCGGTGAACTGAGTATTTCAAGCCCCTAGACTGAGATTGATGCTGTGCAGGATTTACTGTGCTACTGCCCCTTTACTGAAGGCTTTCACCCTTGGCTTTACTAAAGATTACTCCCCTTAGTCTTTGTGACATGGCCATTTTGTTGAAACACATGCACTGTGATTTACCAAGCAAGCTGCTAGCACAAGCTGGAGGTGTGGTATTAGCACAGTACGATGCTGTACAGCAACATGTCCAATGCTTTGGCAGATCATTGCTGACAACCATGACAAGTTGCGTGACTTTGTGTCTGTGAAGACAAAATTACTGCGATCCTTTAAGTTCTGAATGAGGTGGCAAAGCGCAAAAGTTAGTTCAAGGCAAAGATGCTGTAAGCATTCAAGTAGTGCACAAAGTAAGTGAATGCTAAGAAAGCATGAGAAGAGCTCTGAGGTGCACCATGGCCCAATCCATGTGGTGGGCACTTGTTCCTGTGCACAAACTGTCCTGGCAGCAGCTTACAATTGGAAGTGCCGGTATGCTCCAAAGTGCAGCATTAAGTGGAGAAATGAATATAAGTAGCTCAGGGCCGTATGTGGTGAGGTTGGTGCATATCAAATGCCAACCTCTGTGGACAGGGGTTGCATGTGGTTACAGTCCATGGAGCATTACCTGAAACGTTGGGTACTGCGGTTAAAGATGGAGGCCTGGAGAAACAAGGATAAATTGATTCAGAGATAGTAGGAACTGCAGATTCTGGAGAATCTGAGATAACAAGGTGTAGAGCTGGATGAACACAGCAGGCCAAGCAGCATTAGAGGAGCAGGAAAGCTGACGTTTGGGCCTAGACCCTTCTATCAAGGATAAATTGAAGCCACCAGATACTTGCTCTGACTTTCATGTCAGGAAGTGTCACCAACTAGTTTCTATTTGGCATATGGAAGAATGGGAAACAGCATATCAATGCGTGTGATTAGGTACTAATGATATATAAATAGGCGTCTTGCCACTTCCATGAGATTCTTGTCTCACTGCTCAAAACCTGGTTACAAAATTGGAATTTACTTCTCTCTGCCAAGAATATGACTTTTTAAAAATTCTATCATATTTCCCCAACTGACTCACCATTGCCCACCTCAATCAGCCCATATTTTCACTGCTAAACTTCCCAGGAAGTTCTTTGAGATGTTTTTACTACAGTAACTGTACCGTATAAATGCAAGTTAATGTTGATATCATCATTTTTGACTGAGTCCTTTTTGAGAAGTAGGGTTATTTTCCTGCAAAGCAGCAGGTTTGTCCATTTAAATGTTCTGTGTTAAAAAGGGGGAACTGAAAGCATTAATCTCAGAACTAAGATATGAATATGTAAGAATCATAGCAGCGTATACCTGCATGGGGACATTTTGTTGTGTAACTCCACCATGGATTTTAATGAAATATTTATTTGCGCAACGTGAAAACAAATTAAAATGCAGAAAGACTGTTTTTTTCCTATCAACAAGACGGTGCTGTCAGTGTTTTGGAAATTTGACCTATTCTATTAAGCAAAGCTGCAGTAATCATTGCTTAGCACCTTACAAACAGGATATTAACCTCTTGACTCTTACAAGAAACAAGTTGTCTGCTTATCCATGTGTACTGGTCAGAGAGTTCACAACTATCTCTTAAATAGCAACCAATAAAAACCTACTTCCCCAACATAAAAATATCATTCTCTTTTCCTTCCACTGCTTCAAGCTAGGGTTTTAAACAAACATCACTGCCAGTGTGCTTTAATATATACTTCAATGTATCTCTGTGCATAAGGTGTCTAAGCTACCACTTTTCTTGGCCTCTAGCACACATGGTTTATTTTTATCCTAGTCTAAGCCTCCTTCACTCTCTTCAGTTCTGTAACATTCTATTTGTAACTGTATGTTAACAGGTTACTGAATACAGCCCTCTATAATGTCTCAGTCATTCCCCTTACATGCTCTTCCCTGATCTCTCTACTGCTGTCTGTTTTGTTCAGCCCTACTCTGCTGGTGTCAGAATGACATGAGCACTTAAATCTGAATAATTTGCATATTCCATTATACTACACTGTCCTCTGCTTTTCTATTCTCCTTCCCTGAAGAGCGTGTGTAATTTATCAGTTGTAACGCAGACAAGCATAAGATTTAGACTGACCTTCCAGTGCAGTACTGAGGGACAACAGCACTGTCAAATGTCATCTTTCAGTTGAGAGTCTGCCTTTTTAGGGGGATATAAAAGATTTCAAAGCATTATTTTTTAAAAAAAGTTGAAAAATTCTCCTCTGTGTCCTGGAAATATTTATCTCTCAACAAGCTCCTAAAAACTAATTCAAGATGGGCATACCTGGAAGAGATGCAGCAAAAAGCAGCTATTGATTCTCCAAAGCTGACCTTTATCCATTCCTTTGTCTGCCCAACTGTTGTTCTCTATCTGGGCTCCATCTCCACCTATCATTTTCTCCTCAACTCTCTCCATCTTTAGCATATATGCCAACCTATTCCTAGCTACAATCAGTTCTGAAGAAGGGTCGCTGAGCCCAAAATGTTAACTCTGCTGTCTCTCCGCAGATGTTGCCAGAGTTTTTCCAGCAACTTCTGTTTTTGTTGCTAAAAATGAATTGTTCATGTACCTATCACATTATTGTTTTATTTTTTACTTTGTTATCATAAAGTTGCCAAGTTTCCTACATTGCAACAATGACTACACTTCTTTGATTATAGAGTGCTCAGTGATGAGGCTGTAAAAGCAGTTTTCTCAGTGCAAGTCTTTCTTCTTGAACAAACACACTCACTCATCCTGAAATATGTGTGAGGGAAATTTTGCACCCTTCCTAGATGGAAACAGGAAACAGGATTGTGTTGGAACAAGATAGAACTGATTGCACAACTCAGAATTGGATATATTGGTTGCAAAACCATACTATTGTACTCCAATGAGTCCAGAAGTGATGGTAACACTCCAGCACCTCATATTAATTTAAATTACTCACTTGTTAGCCTGGGCAGTGAATGATAGCAACCTGTTTTGTAGGAAGATCACTGCAAATTCAGAGCCAGATCTCAACAAGCATTCAGAACTTCTATTTTCAAGGAGGTAGCTATCAATACAGGATCAGGTTTGATTTTCCTCCCTCCTAAGCTAAAGAACAATGAAATTAGCTCTAGTCCCTCTACAAGACTGTCGTTTGCTCTAATAGCTACTAAGTTGAGCTAGGGTATGAAGTTTTCAGTCAGTGATGCAGAGGGATTCAAGTGATCTTCTATCATGGTCTTTTCACTTCCTGATGACAGTTTAAATCTGGCACCAACTCAAAGGAAGTCTTGGTGCCCAACAGCATGGTACATATAGCCATTGACCCATTATATTTACCCTTTCACACACATCAAACCAAGAATTAAAGGTACTTAACATGCTCACTTTCACTTTACATATTCAGATCGCAAAATATGATTATGATTGGATGAAGATGGAAGTTAAGCTAAACATAAAAAAAATCAATATGTTTTCATCATTATAGTAAGCCTTGCAGGTCTTCTGAGAATGTTTAATAGGAGAAAAATTAGTAGATGTTAAAAACTGAGTTACACATAATTCATCATGTGTTAATTTTTTTATATAATTGCTACAGTGAGAATAATAGTGTTGGAATGGAAGCTGTCATCAACTCAGTTGTTTTCCATGGTTTGCAGTCTAGGAGTAGTTTAAAATTGCACCCCTAGAGAAGGTAGACATCTACAAGTAGCCTCTAGATATTTACATAATTTTGCACAAATATGGATTCCAGAAGTTGTAGTTGTGTTCAGTTGTGTTCAAATCATGGTGTATTCTGACAGTCTTCCTATCATTATTTTCACAAGATCTGGATCAATACATTTCACCACACAAGTAAAGAAGCTAATCAGTAAAGAACACAATGCTTTTTGATATTTTTGCAGCAAAGAACAGTCATTGGGGTTCTGAGCTATGGACGTGGAGAATGAATGCTGCATGTGGTATCCTTAACCTACTAATGACTCAATTATTTGAAATGTGCATCATGACCATATTTGAGAACACTAAGGACCCAATATTTAATGATGGTTAGTTTTGGAGTGGAGGTTGGGAAATCTGGGTATGAGAGTTCCTTCAACATCATGGACTTTTAACTTTAGTGATACTTGATTTTTTTTTAACATATTCCCCATTTGACAGCCGGTCTTATTGATAGAATTGGCTGTCTGACAGATATGTGCTGCACATGATTGTAGCCAAGGAGCATGAAGGCTTAGTTCAGTGTTGCCTTTGGACTCAGTTGATTAGTCGGCTGTTGTCAAGGAAGGCCAGTGATCATAGTGGGGTATTAATTCACAAGAAACAAGGATAGGGGTATTGTTGTCATGGGTGGGGTTGGGATGGTGGCATTGATGGTTGTGTGATTAGACTGGAAGTGTTTGTGGATTTCCTGATGGAACCATTCCTTTGTCTCCTTGCCCATATGAAGGTATGTACACAAATTTACTGAATGAACCTAGCCCTTCTCACCTTCTCTTGCTGTGTCTTTTCAAAGTTCAGAGAAATCCAGCCAACAGCATTTAATAATAGAAAGCTCATTAAAAGATTTCAATTGCTGACAGATTTCCTGAGAGTGGATTGGTTGCCAGCTCTCACCTCACTTCTGCTAAAACTGGAATTGAATGGATTGAAGTTGGTTGTTGGAAAATGTAACATTTTTGCTTTATTCCTGACCTAAACTCATAGATTTTGTGGGAGTAAGGGGTTGGAGGAGGGTGGTGAGAGTTAAATATACCTCCGTGATTGTTGTTTGCGCAAGAGCCTATATTTAAGGTCATAATTCGATGTTCCAAGACAGGAATCTCTAAATAACACATACAATTAGTTTCTGTAACATTGCTATTTCCAGGTGTCATTGGAAAATCAACAAAATTACTGGCAGGTGAAAAGTCAGTCCCAAGGTGACTTTTGAAATAGTGAAAACACCAGTAGATGCAGACTAAGAATATTATTCTAGAAATGAGCAAAATTGGTGTCAGTGGATGAAAACACTAATGCCTTCTTCACAGAAAATTCCACACTCTGCTACTGAGACAGCTTGTCCATCATGTGTCTCTAATCTCTGTATCAAATACACTCATGCATGTTTTTCATGTATTAATTGAATAATTTATGAATATATGGCACTTTGATGCAATTCTGAGCATTGTAAAACATTGGAAGGAGTGGGTATGCATTTTTACATTCCCAGAAGTTCAATTAGCAAACTGCATAAGTTGTTGCATTAAGTACACAATATTGTAGCATTATCTTCCATTTGTGAACTATGCAGTTTTAGCTCCCCAATCAAAGCTTTGAAATGCAGCATAATTAACTGCAGGTTTTATTTAAAATTCTTGCTCCATAATATCAAAGCATATCCACCAACTGTGTTCTGATACTATGTTGTTTCATGTGGATGATATCCCATTGCATTCAATGTTCTCCAAATAGTTACATTATGAATGGAAAAACTGACAATTCGTACCTGAAGATTAGAAAGCAGGTTGCATCCAAATGTTTTGGAGGTAATTTCCAACTTTATCAGGTGCACTTGTAATCTTTGCATAGGTTTTTTCCGTTAAGGCAACTCATTTCCACCACCGTGTTTACATCGAGTGACAAAACGAAAATCCTAACTGTTGTAAAAATGTTGTATAGTCATCGTGATCTTAGTCATACATTATGAAACAATAACTTTAAATTATCCGACTTGTGCCTTGTAGATTACAAACAAGCTTCAGTATATCAAATGTTGACTTAAGATGTCATAGAATTCAATCTTTATCTGCCTTGTAGCCATGTAAAGAATTTATGTAGACGGTCCAGTCCAGTTAGGTTCGTGATGAGTGATAACCTCAGGATGTTGATGGTGGGGAGTTTAGCAGTGGTAATGCTGTTGGACATCACAGGGAGTTGGTCAGATTCTATCGTATTGGTGGTGATCATTGCTTGAAACTTGTTTGGTACAAATGTTACTTAGAAAAGACTTCCTCAGTTCAACAGAAGGAAAAAGTGGGCAATATTTCATTCACAGTATGTTAAATGCCCCACCGTATATTAAGTTCAACTGACATTAATAGACTAAATGTTGGGCAGCACCGAAAACAAGCAATCAATGCAATACCACCTGTTATGTTTCACCACCCAAGATAAATTTCAACGCAATATGTGCAACAAATAACCAAACAAGTAAGCTATTAACTGTACCAATCTTTGAATCACCTTTTCTTTAAGAGTGTAACCGACACCAGTAATGGAATAGCATAGTAAAGGGAGCAATGACTGATAGTAATTGTGGTTTACCACAGGTTTATGTCCCAAAATATAATTATGAAAAAATATAAATTAGGTGCCTGACTTTACCTTCACATGGCCACAAGCAACAGGATTTAAGGCATCTCTAGTGTTTTAATCTGTTTATCACGGAAACTTTTCAATATGTGGAGCCACAACAAGGAGACAATTTTTTCATTGAGACCAGTGATAAACCAATGCTCTATTTTTTAAACTACAATTCACTCCTCATATCTACCAAGCTTGTTATTTTTTATCTAAACATACCAGATTACCAAGTAACAAGATCTACTTAAATATATTAGATCATTGAGCAAGAGATTGGTTTAATTATTGTCAGTTGTACCACAGGACTGAGGTTGTTCTAAACAAAGTGATTTTTAGCAAAGCTAATAGATACACAAACATTTTGTTAGATGAGTTGCTAAACTGACAAACAGACAAGTATCCGTTTTGGGTGCAATCAGTAATCCAAGTTGTGCTTGTTTCAGAATTTACATGTTTGTTGCAGTTTCTGTTCAAATTCATTTGAATATTGCCATTTATAAAATTTGTCTTCTTTCAGCACAATCAGGCAGTATTTTAGAAAGTCTCTTTTAAAAAAAAGTTGTATTCAAAATATGCTTTGATGTGGAAATCTTGAGGCCTAGTGATAGCCTCCCTACCTTTGGACCAGAATCTCCAATTTACATACAAGCATACAAACAAGGAACAACAGCAGACCACTCGGCTGTTCAAGCCTGCTCTGCCATTCAACAAGATCATTGCTGATCTGATTTTAACCTTAACTCTAAATTTCTGCATATCCCCAATAATCCTTCATCCCCTTGATAATCAAGAATCTATCCATCTCCGCCCTAAAAATATTTAAAGATTTTGCATCTTCTGCATTTTGAAGGGAATTCCAGGGACTCGGAACCCTCTAAGAGAATACAAAAATTCCCTCATCTCTGTCACAAATAGGAAACCCAATATTTTTAAACTATGACCCTTAGGTCTTGGATTTAGGTTAAAATCCTATGATTTGATAGCTACAGAAAGTACAGCATTTTATGGCCAAGCAGGTAGATGATCAATCTGTAACTCCTGGCTGGCCCACACCTGTGGTAAACAGGAAGAGGACCAGTACTGTGTGGTAGCTTTGGCACAAAAGCCTCACCATGTCAAAAGACTCCACAAGCAGGTGCTTGGAAAGATTTTAAATGAAGTAGAAGAGCAAAAGAATCTTATTATTTAGGTACACAGACCACTAAAGAACTAATAAATATGACCATAAAAGACAAGACATTAAGTTCGCGTTTACATAAGACATTTATTTAAGCCAAAACATTTTATGGATCTGAGTACATGAAAGCTATAAAAATAAATCAAAAAGTACAGTGACTATTGACTACGATGTTACCAGCATGTGTCCTTATAGTTGTGGAAAGAAACATGAGAGTTTAGAAGCTTATTCTTGCAACTAAATTTAAGTAGTTACGAATTTGAATCTACAGGATTACGAAGGGATGATATGGTAAATAGTGATGATTGGAAAAATAGTATAATTAAATCATAAGTTTCAGACAATCACAAAGAAAAATGCTCTATTTAGAGGACAATTAGAATGGGGAATTTACCACTGGGGTAAAGAACTGTCTCTTGATTTGGATGATATGGAAGAAGCACCTGAAGCATAAACTGGGTCTAGTGTTACTATGCTTGATGCCTTGCACAGAGATGTTTCTGGGGTGCTGGTATTCTTGAATATGGCCAGGATACCAAGAGAAAGCAGTTAATAAAGTACACAATATTCTAGACTTCATAATTAGTAGCATAGTGTACAAAAACAGGGAGGTTATGCTGAATTTATACAGAACACTAGTTAACTGTCAGTTGTCGTATTGTGTGGAATTCTGAGCTCCACACTACAGGAAGGATGTGAACACTTTGGAGAGAGTACAGAAGAGATTTACAAAAATAGTTCCAGGGATGAGAAACTTCAGTTATGATGATTTAATAGAGAAATTGGGATTGTTTTCTTTGGAGAGGAGGAGGCTAAGAGGAGATCTGATCGAAATTCTCAAAAACACGAGTGTCTGGACAGAATAGATAGGGACACTTATAAGATAACCAAGGGGCATAGGTTTGAAGGATTTTGCAAATTGAGCTGATGCAGGATGAGAAAAAAACTTTTTTACAGAGTTCGGGTCTGAAATGCACTGCCTGCAAGTGTGGTAGTGTCTTGAGACATTCAAGTGGGCATTTGATGATTATTTAAATAGAAACAGCATGAAGGATTACAGGGTAAAAAAAAAGGTAATTGGCAATGAACCAAAATGCTCAGACAACCAGTGCAGAGAAATTGAGTTGAATGGCTTTCTTCTGCACTGTAAGAATTCTATGATTCCGTGATTCTTCTGTTATACACATATTCTGTTTAGTTGAATTTGTTCAGGGCATGTAAATTCCATTTAAATGATGTGAAAATGATGACAGAACGCTAACTAAACATTTTTTTGAATAATATTGGTTATGACTTGAACCCAGGTTTCCTGGTTCAGAGTTGGAGACACTACCACTGTACCAAAAGATCCCCTCTTTGGGTTATGTTTGTAATTTCAGAGATAGTAAGAACTGTGGATGTTGGAGTCAGAGATAACACAGCTTTCTGAAGAAGGGTCCCAACCCGAAATGTCAACTTTCCTCCTCTTCTGATGCTGCCTGACCTGCTGTGTTTCTCCAGCTCCACACTGTAATAATCAGTTTCACCTTGTTTCAATCTATGATATTGGGGAGTTTGTCAGTTAACAAGGCATGGAGTTTGCTTCAAGATAGTGTTAGACCAGGACTGAGACAGGAATAAGCATGACTCAGGTAATATTAGAGGTAATTTTTACAAAATGATTTTCAATTTAATTTTAAATGATCTGCCTTTATTACACAAAGGAGACTATTCAATATTTTGGATATCAAATATTAATATAATTGGAATAACTCCACAGACACCAGGATCCCATCGCCAAGTCACTCTTTATTTACACGTGGAGAGTCCTTGACACTGACCCAGCTCTCAGACTGAACAGGATGTCTGATACTCCTGTTCTTATCTGTCAGCCAGGACCCCCAGATTTTACAGCCCCAGTCAGGGAACTCATATTCTATAAGGTCCAACTGAGTGACCTCATTACAACATTACAATAATGATGTAATGTACTTCACTTGCTGATTGCTTGATGCTGAGAAAACTTTACATAGAAAGCATGGGTACCCAATGACTTCAACATGCTAAATAGTCTGAATGACCTCCATGTTACATATGACCAAACAACACCTCAGGGCACAATGCACAGTCACCAACCACACACACCCTTATCCATGGCATTGGGATCTCACATCTGCTAATCCATCATGGCCATCCAGGCACTTCTGTGATACACTTGCAAGCCATTCACAAAACACAGACTTGCATTGTAGGGCACACCAGCAACTATTATAGAAAGGTTGCTGCAGGGACACTGCATGCATGGACAGGCAATAAGCACACAGATTTGACCAGGCTGCAGCTTAGGGCTGCTCACTTGCTTTCTCAGTGCTCACTCTCTTAGGACCAGACTGTATGCTTGCAGCATCCATGACTTTCCTTGCCTTGCCTTGCCCCATGTCCATCTCCTCATCTCCAGTGGGCATTGGGGACAGGATAGCGCTGACTGAGAGTGTTGAGACAGGGTATAGCTATGGACAGATGAAGTGTGTGGTGTGGTGGTTAAAAAGCAATGATCGTGAATGAAGGGAGTAACCATGACAGCTATGTGCCATGAGCAGTGTGGCTTTGTGGCTGTTGTGCCATGATGTTGCCAGTGAAGGGTAATGCAGGATTGCCAACACTTGTTCAGGTGCACAGCGGACTTTCAAAGATGATGTGAGTGCAAGGGATGCTGGTGTTTTGGTGGATGTCTGCTGAGTAGTGTGTTGTTCTGGGAATGGTGTGTGATAAGTAAAGGGCCAGAATTAAACATGCAAGACTTAGGGGCAAGTTTGGTAAAGTACGGCAAGAGAATTCATTAGGCCTTGTGCATAAAACCCTCCAAAAAACTTGACACATTGCAGACTTCGCCAAAAAAAGGCAGCTTCAGTCCATTGAAATATTGACATTGTTATTTAAGGTATTGTCCAACTCAAAACTTAAAATTGCAAAGGAACTAAGGACACTTCAAAAATCTTTTCATTTTTGTGATGACCAAGATTTTCTTTTAAATTATTTCAGAAATTCTGGATTGTGTTTTAACTTGTTAATTCTTCCATTTAGCTATATTAAAAGAAATAAATTCTATCAGAAGTAAAATTGTCATAATAGTGGCCTTATTTTTGGATGTCAAGAAATGTATTGATAAAAGCAACATCTTACGCTGTTAAATCGTAAATCGTCAAATCCTCCTCACTTTTCCTCAGTCAGTGGTTCATCATAATTTGACCCATTGTATGACCTTCAGAATTATTTTATTTATTAGAGGGATTTAAGAGAGTATTTGTTTCTTTGGGATAGTCTCAGTGGTTTAAGTGGTATTTGCTGAAACAGGATATACTAAGCAGTTTGTGTAAGCTTTTTTGTTTTAAAACATTCAGTGAAGCTTATCATTTGTTTTGACCCCTGAATTATGGCAAAACAAATTGATGACTCAGTCAACAAGTTGTTATGCTGAATAGATTTCATTTATTTAAAAGGTACAACTGCAAATTTATAATAGGTACATATTTTAAATTATCACAGAGAATTATTGCATATTTATCAGGTCACTTGTCTTTAATGTAAAAACTCACTTACTGAAAGAAAGCAATTGCTTTGTATTATATCATTGAATCACTGGTATTGAAGTTTTGAAGAGAGGTTTTGTTAAAAGAAAAGCAAATATCTTCTGGCCAAATTCCCATAAATGCTAGGCAGCTCCTTGGTAACCTGTAAATACTGACAACTTTATCAACCTACGAATACTGAAAGAATTGCATGGACATGGAAATATCACCAGCTATTTACAGAACAGGGTATACTTTAAAGAAAATAAACAGAGATAATAAATGTATTTCCCATGAATAAACAATTGAATGTTCAAACTGTTTTAATTGCTTTATATTACTATCATAATTTCACTATTTACTATTGCTTCAGCATACCTGCATTTTGAATATAATCCAGATAAAATATGCACTTCAATCTGCTGCAAAACGACACAATGTAAAGACTCCAACCATTGAAATGATACCACTGAAAATAGCTGACTGACTGATTGCCAAAGGCTAACTATACTATATTTTCTTATAGGCTACTAGCAATAATGATCCATGCGTTATAGGATGACCCAAATATATTGATGGCACTCAGTTTATCCCAATTGTGTTTGTAAGCATGCTCAGAGTTTATCTTTACTTCCAAACATTGTCATGTATCCACTAAGATTATAATCATGGAAAATTAGTCTAAATAGTCCCGTATAGTAAATTAAACTGCTCAGGAAGTTTTGAAGCTCAGTTGCATACTGAAATGCAATTAAACAGTATCCAGATATAAGTGCCAAGCTATAAGCTGGTCTGTCGATAGGTCTTCAAAATTTATTCCTCAGAGTTGAATCTTTACAAAAATGGCAAAATATCATTTTTGGCAATTTCACAGAAGGTTTCACTCCATGATGTCTAATGCTAAATTACCTAGCCTGTCCATCCCTGGACACTACAGGGCAATTTAGCACAGCAAATACGCCTAATCTGCACATCTTTGGACTGTGGGAGGAAACCAGAGCACCTGGCGGAAACCCACGCAGACGCAGAGAGAATGTGCAAAATGCACACAAACACTTGCCGAAGGCTGGAATCGAACGAGGGTCTCTGGCGCTGAGGCAGCAGTGCTAACCACATGCTGGAAAGCCTTCAAATATTTCAAAGCATTCACTTTTATTTAGCAACATCATGGCAAACAAAAAACTAACAGAGGCTGAATTTGCCTCTCAGAACAGAAAGACTTTTGAGCAACAACAAATTTACAGTCAATGAATGAGCTCTATACCCAGCACTTATCTACTGGAACTGGGTTTCAGTTAAGTCCTGTCTGGTTTGTAGCACAAAATGCTGCTGCACTCTATCATGCAGAAGGTGATGCTCCTCCTGCTCAATGTCATCATTTCCTTCCTCAGAAAACAGCTCCCATTCTCCTAGCTCTTCAGCATCGATCACATCCCTGCTCTGCCTGCTCCAGTTGTGCAGAGCACAGCACACTAGAATTATGTGATACATTTTGTCTGGACTATACTGCAAAGTCCCCAAACTAACCAAACAACAGAACCTCATATTCAGGAGGCCCATTGTCTGCTCCACCATGGCACTGGTGAAGGAATGAGCTGCACTATATCTAAACTTGGCCTCAGTAAGGGGATTGCATAATGGAGTCATCAGCTGTGGTTGCAGAGGGTAACCCTTGTCTCGTATTGCCATCTGTGTAAGGCATCGTCCTCAAAATGAAGCAGGAATATGCCTTATGGTATAGTACTCTCAGTGCAATGTGTGTACAGTCGATAGTACCCTCAACCTGGGGCAAGCCAGCTAGATCGACAAAGCTTAATAAAAACTGAAAGAACTGCGGATGCGGTAAATCAGGAACAAAAACAAAGTTGCTGGAAAAGCTCAACAGGTCTGGCAGCATCTGTGAAGGAAAAAACAGAGTTAATGTTTCGGGTCCGGTGACCCTTCCTCAGAACTGATGGTGGCTGGGAAATCGTCAGTTTATATCAAAAAAAGTGAGGGGGATGAGGTAGGGAGTAAACGATAGGATAGAGCCCAAAGAGAGAGAAGAGCAGTTGGACAGACAAAGAGTTGATAACGATCGGGCTGGGAGGGTGAATAGTTGTTAATGGGAACTATTAGTGGTAACAAGGTGGCATGTAATGGCAGGCTATGTGGTAACAAGGCCTGGTGTGTGTGGTAGGGGGATGGGACATGGGAGAGTTTAGGCCCAAAATTATTGAACTCAATATTGAGTCCGGAGGGCTGCAGGGTCCCCAAGCAGAAAATGAGGTGTTGTTCTTCCAGATTGTGTTGAGCTTCACTGGAACACTGCAGCAAGCCAGAGACAGAGATGTTGGCCAGGGAACAGGGTGGTGCATTAAAGTGGCAAGCAACAAGTAGTTCAGCGTCTTTTTTGCAAGCAGAACGTAGATGTTCTGCAAAGCGGTCGCCCAGTGCAGGTTGACAAAGCTTACTGCTTGAGTTGCAGCACTGACTTCATCATGGGGAAATGAAATGAAGATGTGTGATCTGCCAGAAATTGCATTGGTAACAGCCTTGATGCATTTGTGCATTGAGGTTGAGAGGTTCCCATTCAGGAGACTATGGAAGAGAATATTACATAAATGTTCAACATAGCTGACATCTTGGTATCCGCCAGGATAGCATGACCTCTGAATCATTCATGTCATAGGTCTTACTCTAGCATCTGGTATCATTCTGTGCTTGTGTCCTGGGACATCCTTAGTCTGTGGCAACCCTGTGCCTCACTCATCTGGATGAAATGGCTTTGAAGATGAAAGACCCTAGCTCTTCTGTACCTCTTCTGCATCCTGAGGAGACCATTATCTGTGACCTCCTACCGTAGAGGCTGTTCAGCATCTGCTGGCCCTCAGCTTACTGGTGCATCTCTTCCTCCTCCATCTCGCTACCTCGACCTCTATGGAATGCCTCTCCTTGGAACGTTGACAAAGGACCTTGTTCCAATGAATGCAGCACCGGTTGTGTTGAAACGAGACAGTTGGAGATTATAAGTGCTGCATGAGTACTTGTCCCCCAATTACATCACTAAGAAAGGCAGCTTTGCATAAACGAGCATGCTGGAGATTGCTTACAGTTCCAGATGAGAGGGCATCAGCTCCATGCTGCTGTATAGCTTATGAGACCTTGTAGTATCTTCATGCTTTGTGGCCTGTAGGTACCACTGTTAATGTTGTTTGTAATAACGTCTGCTTCACTGAGATGACTATCTTCAACCCACAATAACTAGTGGCATTGTCAGGATTGCTCATGACCAGGATTTGTGTCCTACGCAGTTGTACACAGCGTGCATTTCCCACGCACAATGCTATGACTTCAACCTGCACTGTGAGAAGGCTGATTGATGCAATTGCTCCTTGAAGGTTCTTGCATCGCTCACAAGTGGAGCCTGTGTGCTCAGACTAAAAAAAAATTGATTCCTCCCACTCCAAATATAGTCGCAGTCAGTTTCCATTCAGATTTCACATTTAGCTGTTGACTGAAGATGGCCCCAACACAGTTCACAATTGGTACATAGTGTCTCAGGCTCAGCCTATAATCAAGGGGCCCCTCTGAACCTCCATGTCCCTGTCTTTATGGCATTCCTTGGTCAGCCCATCAGTACTGATCCTTCCCACGTTCCCAAACATCCTGGAATTTTGACTGCAGATCTCATCATTACTCCCTGAACACCAGCCCTACAGTTTAGTCATATTCACTATTGTGATCCACAAACTTCTTGTCGAGGCCACAGAAGTGATGACCATCAATAACTCCCTCTTTCAGTAGTCCATGTCCTCTCATTCCCTGTTGTCTCCTCTCCAATATGTCAAATATCCCCCCTTCATCATCCATGTTCTCTCTGCATCTCAGGTTACTTAATCCTTACTCCCCAACATTGAGTTCCCCAATTTCCCCAACACAGCAATGTCATCTGAACGCCACCTCTTGACCTTCATTTCACTGACTGAAGAGCTGACTGTGGCCCACTCCCCTGACAGACTTGGATTGATGTCCTAATGAGGACTGACCAGACACCTGACTGATATGTGTGTAGCTCCCAACTGAATGCTGTGGCTGCCTTGGCTGGTCATACTGGACCTGCAGGCCCCTGGACTGTAGTAAAATGAAGCCTCAGACTGTGTCAAAAGCCCTGGACTGAGATTGAATGATGGCCTTGACTTACAGTAACAGAACCCCCTGATCGATAGCATCCTCCCTTGACTTGTCTAGGGCTACTTCCATCATACTTTGAGATAAGGTCATTTTGTTGAAGTCCATGCAGTGTGTATGCTGTGTATATTGCGTTTGCCTGATGTAGGTGTGACATAGCACGGTGCTCTAAGCAACATGTACACCCCACTTGACTGATGACTACTGACAACCTTGATGAACTGCCTGGCTTTATGTTTGTGCGAAGCAGCACATTAAGTCAGACCTGTGAGGATTTAAGGCGTGACTAAGGGGGGAAAGGCATGGCAGGGACCCTGTGAGCATCAAAGTAGGCATGAGTGAGCACTAAGCGAGCAAATAAGCTGTCCTGGGGTGCACGTTGGTCAAACCTGTGAACTGGGTGCTTGTCCCTGTGCACGGAGTGTCCATGCAGCAGCATTCCAATGAAATATTCCAGCGTTCTCCAAAGTGCAGCATTACAATGCAGAGCCATACAGTAAGTGGCATGAAGATATTCTATGATGATGATCATGTACATGTCAGATGCAAATGTCCATGGACAGAGTGCTGCCCATGGAGTGTGCCCTAAGGTGTAGGTGTCAGGTTTCCCAGTTGGAAGAATGGAGGAACAAGGGGCAAGCTGCAGTCACCAGGAAATAGTTTTGATTTTCATGTCGGGAATTGTAACTGTCTAGTTTCTATCCATTGGGTGGGGGAATGTCAGTTGGGTGAAATTAACTGATGAGCGATATTAGCGCAGAATAGCGCATGCAGGTGAATCTCTCACAGCTCACGAGCAAGAACGTCATCATGCCACCCAACAATTGGTTGGAAAAAGGCATTTATTTTTCTCTCAATATTAAGCAGCTTCTCACTGGCTATCACGTATGATTTTTCCAACTTTTTCACTTTTTTATACCCCTTTTATACTTTTTATACCCCTCAGTTATATTTTTGTCCATGCAATATTGTGTATCCAAAACCAATTTGCATGAATGTAAATTATAATCATAATTCTGCTATGATCTGGTAGTAAATAAATTGTCACTTGTTTTATGGCATTGGTTTAATTTTGCAACATGCAACATCAAATATAAGAACTTAATACATGCTGCAATTACTTTGATGTTGTATTTACAATCTGAATTTTGAAGCCAAATAAAACTATTCAATTATTAATGGTTATTGAGTATATCATTTATATCTTATACAAACTTTTATACTTTTGATATAAAACCTTAATTAAGGGAGCCTTTCTTTCTACCTTTGCACAGGAGGGATTAAACGTCCAGTTTCTTTGAAAATATGAAGAGATAATTCTGCAAGACAGTCTGAACTAAGTAAAATGGAGTTCAAATTGATTGCAGGGTTTAGTAACTCATACATTTTATACAAAGCCTATAGTGCCCCTCAGTGGAATGGTTCAGAAGCTAGTCAAAACTAGGTGGCAATTTTATACAGTTTGCTTTTTTTAGGATTGAGCTGTACTGCAAATAACCTGAACTGAAAGGGGATGAATGTGCCTAACAATAACAGAGATGATAGCAGGTAGAAATCAGGCATGGTATATGGAGGGAAGGAGGAGAAATTGGGAGTGATACTTTGGTGAAAGAAACAAAGGAAGTAGAGTGCCAGCATTAAGTGACAGTGAGTCTGGAGGGAAAATGTTGCAGGGGTGATTGGTGCTGCTTCCTCATCAGTGTGATCATAATGTTGGCCTGATCAGGGCCCGTAATGCTACTTGCCTGAATGCTTAACAGGGAGTTTGAGCAGGTCGTGCTGATAGCACGCTCTCCATCGAGGCATTCTGCCCCTTTATAAAGGTGCTGCACTTGGAGGAAGGGGTCTACTTTTGGCTACCTGCACTGAGATTATCAACAAGCAGGAACAAGACAAATAGAGCACCAGAGCAGAGAGGGAATTCCTCAGATCACGGATCCAGTACCAGATCCTTATTGGTGGAGCTTGATGGGAGGACAGAGGTCATGTTTCCACAGGGCCAAGAAACTCTTAAAACAAATCCTTGATGACCACCAACACCACCTTCCTACAGCACCTTCCCATATAACCGCAGAAGGTGCAACACCTGCCCCTTCACCTCTATCCTGCTCACTATCCAAGACCTAAACAGTGTTTCCAGGTGAAGCAGCATTTCACCTGTACCTCCTCCAATCTAGTCTATTGCATTTGCTGTCCCCAATGTGGTCTACTCTACGTTGGAGAAACCAAACACAGACTGGGTGACCGCTTTGCAGAACACCTGTGGTCCTTGTGCAAACATGACCCCGACCTCCCCGTAGCCGGTCACTTTAAGACAGTGTCCTACTCACATTCTCACTTGTCTGTCCTCCGTGTGCTGCAATGCTCCAGTGAATCACAGCATAAACTGGAGGAACAAAATCTTATCTTCAGACTAGGCGCTTTACAAACTTCTAGACTCAAAATTGAGTTCAACACCTTCAGATTGTGAACTCATTCCATTTCTTCCCTTTCTTTTAGCTTTACTTGTTGCATTCTCTGTCACCATGTTCTCTCTCCCCTCCCCGCAACTCTGTTCTTTCCAGTTTGGCAGTTAGACACACCATTGTTCTGCCATTCTCACATTCCGATCACTTGATCTGCACAATCAGCGGCCTTTCTCCCCCAGCACTCCCCACCCGCTACACCCCACTATTGCATTAATGCTGTCCCCTCCACTCTTCATGTCAGCTCTGATGAAGAGTCATCTAGATTCAAAATGTTAGCTTGCTATCTCTCCATGGATGCTGCCTGATCCACTGTGATTTCCAGCATATTTTGTTTTCAGTCCTTAAAACAAAGTGTCAAAAGGGAATAGGAGCCAATAGCCAGAGAGGTCAATGCCTGGAGTCACATGCTGAGATCTGACAGCTGTCCTACAGAATTTCAATGGCAGTTAAGGTTGTCAAGGCCAGTGAATGCCCCTTCAAAGAACATGTCCTACTTGCATTAAGGGAATATTGTTTCTATTTGTGTGCTTTGAGAGCACACAGAAATGTTTATACTTTCTCAGTTCTTTGGTATTGGGTGCCTGGAGTGTGCTCCATTTTAATAAGCTGCCATGATTCTTAGTCTCTAGCATCCCCAGTTCATGCTATCCTACAGAAAGGCTCTCTATTCCCTTCTGTACTCTAACACTCTTTACTTACACTTTGATATTTATATGTTACTGACTAGAACTCTCCAGTGCAGTGTCTTATTCTTACTTCATTATGTTTCTCTCTATACTCCCTTTTGCTGTTCTCTAGTCTGCTGATGTCAGAGAAGCATCATTTGTTACATCATTATTTGCATATCCATACCCAGCTCACCAACCTCTGGGTGAAGACTTTTCTTCAGATCTCTCTTCTAAATAGCCTACCACATGTCCTTAAACTGTGACCCATGATTCTGGTCTCCCTGGTCTTTGGGAACGTTCTTTCTTTTTCCAGTCCTGTTAGAATTCTGTAGGTTTCTATGAGATTCTCCTACTCATTTTCATTTAAATTCCAGTGAATATATTGCTAACTGATCCAATCTGTCTTCAAAAATAGTCCTGCCTTTCCAGAAATCAGTCTGGTAAACTTTTGTTACACTGCTTCCATAGCCAGAACATCCTTCTTCAGATAAGGAAACTGAAACTACAAACAATCATTAAGTAAAACTAAGAACTGCAGATGATGAAGACCTAAAACACCCCAAAAATCCTGGAGAAACTCAGCAGGTCTATGGCATCTGTGGAGAGAAAACAAAGGCAACAATTTCAGTCTAGTGCCTCTTCTTCAGTTTGTTTGGTTCAGTTCTGAAGAAGGTCATTGGATCCAAAACATTAATGCGCTTTTCTCGCCACAGATGCTCCAGACCTGCTGAGTTTCTCTAGCAATTTTTGTTTGTGTTTTTCAGTAATAGTTATTCTTGGCATTACTTCTAGGCTCAGGGGAGATCAATGCCTTCCTATTTCTCCTGAATGTTCTTTCAGGTGTATAGACTATAAATTTAGCACAGTTAATTTGTTCCCTGCTTGTCTGTTTCTAACTTTTCTGACCTAATGCCAATGTCAACAGTGTTTTACCCTGTGCCTCAACATAGTTTCATCAAAGAGAAATCATTTCTTACCAATTTATTAGAGCTCTTTAAAGGAGTAACATGCACTGTGGATATAGGGGAACCTGTAGACACACCAAACTTGGAATTCCAGAAAGCACTTGATAAGGTGCTATATCAAAGGTTATTGTGGAAAGTAAAAGCACATGGTGTAGGGGGCAACATATTAGCATGGCTGGCAGAAAAGAACCAAGAAGTATGTATAAATGGCTCTTTGACTGGCAGTTATGAAAGTAGGGATCTGTGAGGGGCCTCAACATCTTGCAATTTCCTTCAATGATTTATATCAGGGAAGTGAAGGTAGGTAGGAAAGTATGAGATAGCAAGAACTGCAGGTGCTGGTATCAGAGATAACAAAGTGAGGAGCTGGAGGAACTCAGCAGGCTGGGCAGCATCGGTGGAGCAGGAAAGCTGACGTTGAGTGTCAGAAACCTTCTTTCTGATTTCCTATTCGACTGATGCTGTCTGGCCTGCTGTGTTCCTCCAGCTCCACACTTTGTTATCTCAGTAGGAAAGTATGTTGTGAAGAAGGCATAGGGAAGTTGCAGACAAATATAGATATAGTTGGGTTGAGTGAATGGACAAAAATCTGGTGAATTAACAGGAAGAATAATGAAGCAGAGTATTACTTAAATGGAAGATGACTGCAGAATTCTGAGATGTGGAGTGATTTAGGTATTTTGAAGTATGAGTACAAGAAGTTAGTATGCAAAATAATCAAGAAGTCTAATAGGATGTTATCCTATATTGTGAGGGAGTTGAACATAAAAGTGAGGGTGTTATGTTTTAATTAATAGGGCATTGGTGAGTGCACATTCTCAAATACTGCCTGCAATTTTGGTCTTCTTGAAGGAAAATGTAAATTAGTTGAAGGCTGTTTGGAGGATGTTACTAGATTGACACTTGGAATCAATGGGTTGTCTTATGAAGATATCTTGGACAGGCTGGCCTTTTTTAAAAGAGAGGAGTGACTTGATTGAAGATCCTGAATGGTCTTGACAAGGTGAATGTGGAAATTGAGTTTCCTCTTGTGGGTGAGTCTGGAATGAGGGAGGCACTGTTTTGCTTTGGCCTAGGACTGGAAGATTCTGCCCTGTGATCCCACTATTGCCACTGCACCAATTGCCTTGCAATTGCCTTCCGGACAGCCAGCCCAGAGTGCTGCCAGCTGCGTCCTGTCAGAAGCTGGACTAGTACAGTGCTGCTCAGGGGCATCCTACAAGATCATCTGTAGCCTCGCTAGTGGGAGCACTAGGGCAGCCACTAGAGTAGCACCGTACAGGACCGACACTCACACCCATAAGACAAACACTAGGAAAGGCATAAGTGTGACTAGATCATTTTTACTTGTATCCTTGGATGACAAACAGTGGACCATTTGGTCCCTCAAGCCTGCTCATTATTCAATATGATCATGGCTGATCTCTTTATGTTTCAAAATATGCATTTTGTTTAGCCCCCAAAAACCCTTGATTCCCCGACATAACAAGAATTGTTCCACCTCGGTCTTCAAATATTTAATGATCTCACTTCCATTGCCTTTTGAGGCAGAGTTCCAAAGACATACACAACCCTCTGAGAGAAAAAAAAATCTCACCTCTGTCTTGAAAGGGTGATCTATAATTTATTTGATAAATGTTATGGCAAGATTTTGTTGGTTATGTTTATTGTAAAATTCTTGCAGAATTGCAGAAAGAAGCACAAAGAAAACATTTAATGATGATTCTCTTCATTTGACTTGTATTCACTTAACAATTTCTATAGAAATAGATATTGTGTCATTAGAAAACACAAGGTATTTCATCTTGTTCAAACCTTTTAATTTTTATGAGCATTTTCTATTTAAGCTAATATACTTTGCTCCAATACTGTATAATGCACAGAGACTATGCCAGGAAGTATTACTTGTAGCCACCAGGAGGAGACTTCAACACACTAACTTTAAAATGTGAATTATTTTCCAGCCTTATTCTCCTCTTTGAGGCAGTCTGGATTAAGATTCCATCTTCATCAAAGTGATCCTTACATCTTCTATAACTCTTCATTTAATCTTTTCTCACCTTCTTCCCATTGTTCTTAAAGGCACATTCTTTCTTATTTTAATACATTGATAGTTTTTTTTAAGGAATGCACATATCTGAGATCTAAGAAATTACTTTTAATCAACCTGTTCAGACATGTCATGACACACCCTGTGGTAGATGGGGTGTAAACCCAGACCTTTTGGCCTTGAGGTAGGACACTACCAACAGCTCGGCAGGAGGCCTGGTTTATATTGTAATCTATTTCAACAAAATGTAACTATGTGACGAAGGGGATTCTTAACTTCAGGTAAAATGAGTAGGAAATCAGAAGTTTGTCCATAATGTGTGCTTATTTGGGCCAGAATCAGGGCATGCAAAATCTTTTCAGGGTTGGGCATCATTTAAGTTTAACTGATGAGCTATGGGCACTAGATAGCCATTCTACTGCAGCTGATGTGTGTATGAAAGCCTTGTCAGGAAGGGAGCTGTAGAGAGATGGTGGTGTGTGGAACAGGATAGCAACAGGCTGGAAGATTTCTGTGGGGCAAGGAGATGTATGAATACTCAGATTGCTAAACTCAGGATCGGGAGTACTAGCCAATGAGTCAGATGCTTTCAATTTCGTTATGAAGCCTTAACAGGTGGTTGACTACTCCAATTCCTCTTTTACCAAGTGATTAAAAAGCTGAGTGGGCAGAAATGAAACAATGCAGGTGAATCAAAGTGCTACAACACTGAGACAGAATGCAGAGTTAAAAAATGGTAATGTAATCGCTGAGGAATCAGTGGCAGTACGAAGGAACAAAAGCAAAGACTGCAATAATCTAGGGAATGCTGTATGTCACTGGGCTAACAGTTCAGAAGTTAGGCCAGTACTCTGCAGACACAGGTTCAAATCCCATCATGTTAGCTGACGGAATTTAAATTCAAATTAATAAAAATATGCAATTGAAAGCTAATCTCCATAGTGGTGACCATGAAACTATCATTGGTTGTTTCAAAAAACCATCTTGATTCACTAATATCCTTTAGGGAAGGAAATCTGTCATTTGTCATGACTGGCCTATATGTGACCCCATTCCCACAGCAATGTGATTGACTCTGCACAGCTTTCTGAAATAGTCTAGCAAGCCATTTAGTTGTATGAAAACTGCTACAGATACCAGATGGATTGCAATGCTCCAAGAAGGTGACTCACCACCACTTTCCCGAGGGCAATAACATATCGACAACAAATGCCACCCCAACCAGCGACATCCGCATCCCATGAAATAACTTTTTAAAACTGCACTTTAATATTAGATTACCTTCAATTAAGCAGCTAATTATCTGAAATAATAGCTGTAAAACTCAAGTGCAAAGATATAACTATCATTTATGCATAACTAAATAATTAAATCACAATTTCGTTTTTAATACATGTAATAGGCTAAATATACCGAACTTAGTAATCAAACTGACAGAAATAAATGTAATCCAACTGTTATAATATTTTAATATGAATAGTAATTATGTTAATTATTAGTTATCAATTAAAATATTCAAGTATTTAAAACTAAATCAAAAGTATATTATTTCTATGCATTATCAAATTACAAATAAACAACTATTGTACAAAACTATTTATTGTAAATAATAAAGCAAAGACATCATGAATCATGAATTCTATCTGTTACCCTCTCTACCCTGACAAAATATTCTGCCTCTGTGCAATGTTCTTAACCTTGTGACCAGGGAATAAAGTAAGCCCTCAGTTAAAGTGACAGTTGTTTTCCGGAAAATTATGACATTAAGTGAAACGCCTTTAAGTGAATCATAGCTTCCCATAGAAGTCAATTTCAAAGCTAGAGTTCTGTTCCTTTTGACATTTCTTGTTCACAAAAAGCAGCATACAGATTTGAAATACTGTATCACATGTAAGCAGCACTGCACATTCTTAGCTGAAATATCAAAGAAATACTGTATTATGAAGGGAAATTTTTGACATTTGCATGGTGAGTTTAAAAATAGGCATTACTGGTAATTCAGTGCAGAGCTTTTTTACTGAGGCAGCTTATCTGGAATACAAAGTGGGTGGTGTTTATGACAGTAAATCCAAAATCACGGCACAATGAATACGATAATATGAACAATTAATATTAGAGCCCCATTTCAAGAGGCAGAGTCAGGGAAGAGCCAAATGTGAAGAAAGTTGTACTTTTGGGAATTATGTGATTTTTTTTAATGCTGCTTTTGTCTTCTTCTGGGGTACTCTTTTCTGCTCTGCTTCATGTCTGCTGTTACTAGAAATCTAGGAGTGAGAAAACAAGGAGTCTCTGGTCTCTTCAATGACAGTTGCTGCTCCCTGGTCCCCAGGACATGATGAAACAGTGCCCTGGGACCAGGCCCTGACACCAAGAGTCAATGACTGCAGCAGTACAATGCCCACACTACCTGTAACTAGCAACACAAAACTGTAGCCTCACCGGCTCCATTCCTCTGCTCCACCAATCACTGCATATCCTCTGTTCTCAGATGATGAGACAACACAAGAGCAACATCTTAATCATTGCCTCTGCTAAGAAGTATCATCAGTACCAGTAACAAAGATAATGCTGCTTAGGCAGCAATTGCCTAGGAACGTGAGTGAGGATGTGAAAATGTCTAGTTCACCAGAAAGACATCCATGGAGGACAAACGAAGGCACCTATCTACTCACCAAGTTGAAGTAAACCACTTACATATTTGAACACACAAGTATCAACAAATTGAGAATGAAAATTTGCCTAAACAAAATAATGATGAGATGCATACAACTCCATGGAAGCCAAACTATGTTTGCAGATTCAATAAAGAAGAAATTGCCTGACTCTGAAATTTAAGATGCTGCAAAGAAAAAAAGCCTTGTTTTTATGGAGCCACCACTTTCCACAATGGACATTCACTAGATTAAAGGTCCCCTAAATTAAGTTACGGGCAACTACCTGATTTAGCAGGAAAGTTATTTTGTGAATGAAATTCAGGAGATTAAGTGTCTTCCAGATAAAGTGATGAATCAACTATCAAGTTTAGACAGAAAGAACATCCTCCATGAAGATATCCAAGAGTTAAAAGTTCCTCCAGCGGAGAAGTGATTTATAGACTGATCAAGGTCAATATCAGCATCAAGGTCAACAGTCTTCACACCAAAGGCTTACGAATTTCCTAAGTCCCAAGTCCAAAGAGACTACATTCTGGAAGATCTGTGAAACCTCCAGACTACCTGAACTTGTGAATTCAGAGACTTGGCGAAGTGGCGGGGGCTGGGGAGGGTGGAGTGTGGGCGGTAGAGTGAGAGAGAGAAAAAAGAGAGAGAGGGAGGAGGTCGTGGTAAATGTAAACAAAGGTATATATCCAAATGTACAAATGTTAAGAATGGAACAAAACGCTTGATGAAGATGTCATAGAAGGTAGTGGTTCTGAAAGGGCTAATGTTGGAGATGGCATTGAATTCCACCCTATCTGATGATGCCATACAGTTTTGGTTAGGAAAAAGAGGTATCTAGCTCAGGATCCAGAGACAGATGCATCATTATTGTCCCTGGATATTATTAGTTATTCTGTCTAACTAGCCAGTGTAACTTCTGCCTATTGTTATCACGTAATAAATTATATCTTGTAAAAATATGTATCTCTCAATGAGAATCACTAGTGGTTGATCCTGTCCCAGTATTGACCAAATAGGTACTTAGGTAAATAGGTAAATAGGTATAGAAACCACTTCTGTTGTTATGTCTCCTCTCAGGTGTCCACTGAGTTGGCATGTGTGGCACCCACTGACACAGTGGAAATCTTTAGGGACTGTAGGGCACTGCATGGGCTGGAGTGCATCATCACGCTGCATAACCACGCTTTGATTTAATTTTGGTACGTTTCCATTGCAGTTCTGTAAGTTCCTATTGACAATTTGGTTTTGATTTTATTAACAGTGCCTCACTAGGGACTTCCAACCTTTTGAAGTTTTATTTAAAAGTGTAGAAAGGAGAATTGGTAGCAAGCATTCCGACCCAGCCATTAGCTGGTAGTGGTTGGTTCCACAACACATATAACAGATGAGACATACCTTTCCATCTTTTAACTCACACATTGAAGCACAGCTTGTGCACTGAGATATTCTGTAAATATCATTTGTTCAGAATATGTAGATGTTAGAGTTCATTGTTCAGTGGTAAAAATATCCAGGCAGAGTTCAGGTTTTTGAGACAAACCAGGACCTTCATGTAAAAACTAAAATATTAAAAGACACATTGAATTTAGGTAATTATATAGTTGCGAACTATGTAGCTTTAAAAAATTCTTTAATGCCTTCATATATAAATTGAAAGAAAGTTGCAAAGACAAAATGGATGAAAAACATTTTCAGATGACAAATCTGTTTCAAAATGTCATTCAATAGCCAGAATAAGCAACTAGGGTAACATTGAGTATCAGTCTACTGGAAAGAAACTGATATCAACAGGTGCAAGTACAATTAATAAAGAAAACCCATTGTTAGCTCAACTTTTGAATAAAAAAAGCCAGAATGCACTTTTTTTGTTTTATTAATATTTGGATCTTTTAATGCTTATTCAGCATAAGGCTATTGAGTCTGACACCTGAGTTTCAACAAAAACAGAATAACACTCGAGATGCAGAAGTGCACATTAAATGTAAAACTTTGATGGTTAGATTGCTAAGTAAAAGGATGGATACGTCCATATGTTCCATATGTTTAGTAGCACTACTTCATATCACCATCCTCCACTACACGGTATAACAAATCCAGTCAAGTATATGCCAAACCAGATTATATTCATCAATTTAAAATCCTGCCTGTGCTGTTTTGGCATATGTCTTGACCAAGATGACAACATTTATGTTAATAGTTTACATGTCATGGTGAAAGCTTTTTGGCTAATTTAGATTTATGTCAAATCTGACAAACAATTCCTTCCTCAATTAGCAAAACAAGAAAAAGATTTGCTGAAGTTATATTAAGACAAAACGTTGGATCAAGGACTACTGGAATTCTTACTTCTTGCCAGGTTCAACAAACCATTCAATTGAATCTCATAAAATAAATGAAACAACCTACAGGCACGTATTGTCTAAAGTTGAAAAAATCATTTTAATATTCAATATTCTGAAGGTTAAATCCAAACATGTTTGTGCAATAGAAACAGATGAAAGAAATGTTTGAAAATCAACAGTAAAAAATTATTTTCCCAGAAGTTTAATTTGATTAGATTACCATGTTTTATTAATAAAGGGATGACGCATTATCCAAGTGTGTAGGGGTTGTTGTTTATTCGGACTTTTTATACAAACACTCCATCCTTGTTCATGCCTGTCTTTCATTATGTGCTTTGGCTGAAATATTGTGTATGCCATTTAACATTTTCCAGTATATAGGCCAAAGATTGTTAGTGTGAAAATCTAAATGTACTCCAAATTTTACACTAGGTACCAAATGTTCATAGTTTGTTCTTGTAAACTCTATATTGCTGTTTATATCGTGTTGCAATAGGCAAAATCCAGAAAAAGCAAACAAAATGACCCTTTAGAGAGTTAGATCAGATTTACCAGAATGTTACTTTTCAGTCAATTGCTAACCTTGATGTGGAGGTGCCAGTGTTGGACTGGGGTGAACAGTCAGAAGTCACATGACACCAGGTTATAGTCTAACTAGTTTATTTGAAATCACAAGCTTTCAGAGCGCAGCCCCTTCGTCAGGTGAAATATAACTATAACCTGGTGTTATGCGACTTCTGACTTGTTAATCTTGTTAATTAAATCCTGTCATTTTTGTCTCCTGTCTCCTTTACGTGACTGGGATCAGGAAAAAATGTAATAAAGCAAGTAAAATGTAGAAATATTTGGAATCTTGCATTTCCATGGCAACAGACACATTTTCTTTTTTTCCAGGCAGCTGAGTGCAAGAAGGTGCCAAAGATGAATTGTACGATTAATAATTTGCAAAAGGCTGTGAATTCTCAACAATGGCTTGCGTAGAGTAGAATGTTCCTGATCATAAACTGTTCTAGTGCACTCTATGAAAGACTTCATATTGGAATCTATGAAAATCAGAATCCTTTTACATCAAGATGAACCAGATGAAGTTTTTTTTCTGAAAAGGACAACTCTGAAGTGTTTTCACTGCATGAGTCAAAGTGGAAAGAATTTTTACTTTTCTAACTTCGCAAAAGTCAAAAATGACATCTGTAACAGATGTTCTACAAAATGGGTAGATTGTGGTGTGATTAAATGTTTGTCAACATTATTCCAAGGATATCAAAGGACTCAATATATATTTTAGTAATATAAAGCAATATAAGTTAGAAATGACTATCGATGTTGCTTCCATTTCAAATATTTAACACACTTCTATCATACAGTTCTGACAACTTCCTTGGTACACTTGCTAACTGCGCATTTTACATGAGCTAATGACTTTGCCAAAATAACAAAGAATATCATTTGAACTCATCATCCATTAAAACCAACTTTCATTTCCAAGCTTATACTGGTTACCAGCTTACATCTTAGAATAGAATCATCAAGATGCACTTGAATTAAAGTTCACAAGTTAAATATAGGAAGATGTTCTCATCAGTAAAAATCCTCCAAGCAAGCTATAACTTTATTCCTTTCTTTCCAGATATTCTCTGAAAGTATGGGAATAATACAATAACAAATCACAGCCACATTAGTAACAGCTTGTTGAATCACAAAGGAATTTAAATAACATGAAAATATCTCCAGCTAGACATGGTGAATGCCCAAGCACTGCTGCAAGATAAAAGGAGTGATTTAAATACATTCCACATCTAGCTTTCAAAAGCATGCTCAAATTTACCTGTAGATTCTTATTTTACAGAAATATCAGGTGGGACTTACAATGAATTACATGCTGTTGCATAAATACTATTACTATGTTGCTGGTCTCAAAAAACTAGTTTTAAGAGATAAATTTTTAAAAATAATTTATAACACACTTTATAACTCTGCAAGTAGTGTGATCACTATTAATTACACTGAGGAATCTGAAATTTTAAACAATCACACATGAAAAGAAGAAGTCTATCTACTGTACACAGCTAAGGACACATAAGTATAAACTGGTATAAGTTGCATTAGCATATGAGTCTACTAAACTGACATAATACAAATTAAAATACTGCATATATAGCTTGTAAAATACAACAGAAATCCAATACATATAATGCAACTGATCTCTTAATACAATGCTTCTATATCAAAAAACCTTATTTAGGAATTCATCTGACCAAAGTATGTGCTTCAATCTTTTGGTTCACATTATTACTTTATTTCCGCAATTTCTTCTTTGAGTAAACCAACTAAGTCTACCAACATCATCAGTTAAGAAGGTAGTAGAGGTGGTTGTAGAGATGAACACCTGGGTTTGGTTTACTCCATAATAAACATTAAGGAATTGTGAAATTTCATAATTTCCTATTTTGAGACGTCATTTAAATATATAACTACATACAGTTAAGTTTAATTCCTATGACTAAATGTTTCAGTTAGCACCTCTGTTGAGAACTGCTTTTGCTCACTAAAATGAAGTAGTAAGGTTAAGTATAAAAAAATGCCAGATATGTGACCTTCTGTCTTGGAGTCCAATGTTCAGCTGCCTGAAGTACAATGCCATTATTGAGTTGAATTTTTGTAATCAGCTGCAATATTTACTATTTGCTATTTAAGTTTAAACAAAACAGTCTCATATCCTCAAAGGACCTTCTCAGGATATTATTAAGAAATATCACTTATGAATTTGATTTACAATATATTAATGCTTATTAGAAAATTATCAGCAATGAAGCACTATTTCTGTAGAATCACATAATATATTAGCCAGAATTCATAGGAATATAGTGGAAAGTTTATGTGTGGCCCTTGTCCAGCAATTTGTTTCGAGAAGAGATAGACCACACATTGTCCTGTGAAAAGCCTCGTAAAACATGATCTCAATATCAATGTTCTGTCATTTTGAAGAAGCTGCTGCATTTGCACATTAATTATTAATTAAACTCAACTTGGAAATTTGTAGCTGGAACTTAACAGTGTAAGATTTTTTTAAAGAAAGGCTTTATGTTCCTGCAATGCAACTCAATCTCTTCAGCCGGCAAAGGAACACTTGAAACTGGGGATTCTCATTTCTGTAATGAGTAGAGATTTATACATTTTAAAACAAAGCTTTTTTTTAAAAAAAACTTTTTTCACTTTCTCTTCTTGGCCTTTAACTTTTTTTTCCCAAACGTATCATTCTTAACATCTCTTTATTCCTCTATCTGTGCTTATCTTGGCGCTAATTCGCCTTATTTCCTTCTCTCTCACTCCTTTTTTTTATTAATCCTCATATCTCATTTACCAATGATAAACTGTTGGTCCCATTAGTCACCGAGGTCATAGTTGCTCCACTGGCCTCACCATGCCTTTGCCAGCTGGCAACCACAGCAATTTGCATTTTAAATATTTCAGGACTGAAAGATGAGAGCAAAAGTCAAACCAATGAGGTGAGGCAACCAAATATCCCACTCCAGCAAATTCTGGACCTTTTGAATTTCTAGATTTCCTCCTTACCAAGAAATTGTACATAAATTACAAAAAAACAGTGACAAAGACAGATCTTTGAACAATATTTCACAACAGGAAATATTACATTTTAAAAGTCATTTAATGTGGAGTGAAAATAGGCAGACCATAAACAGATAGGAAAGCAACATTGTTAAATGTTAGCCAGATTTGAGCCAAGGGAAAAAATTATTAACTTATTTTCAGCCTGTCCTTGCACAACTCTGACAGGGTCCAACAAATAATTTTTCCCAACACAAATATAAATTTGAGATTATTCTCCGTTGTTCTTTGTTTCCTTTCTTTGTTTTTACTTTTCTGTGTTTCTTGCCTCTTTTCTTGTGGCTAGATTGATGAGTACTACACCTTGTGCTCCTATTCAACTGCTAAAAGATGAAGGGAAGATAATAATTAATTCATGCAAAATTTGTATGGGTATATTTATGTTAGATAAAAATATCATCGAGTAATGTAAACTTTGAAATTTCTGTGTAGACACTGCCTTCAATCTAGAAATGGATGCTACTTATAACAGATTAGATGAACTACACCGTTTACACCCAGAAAATGGAAGCAATGTTTCAAATACTGTTGAACTGTGGCCATTTTTGTGCTGTATACCCAAAATAACTAAAAACACAATTTACATTGGTTGTGCTAATTGAAAACTAGTCAGAACAGGGATTTAGAGCAGATAGAATAAATTGACTGTGTTAAAAGGAAGAAAGAAACTGACCCAATGGTCTTATCTGAGATAGATTTTTAATCAGTTAGGTAATTAAGGGTTATGGGAGAAAGGATTATCAGATCAGCTATGATCTCATTGAATGGTAGAGTAGACTTGATGGGCTGAACGGCCTACTTATACTCTTGTGTCTTATGGCTATGCCAAATAGATCTAATTATTCAGCTCAGTCCATCAGTACTCTGTGACAACAGTTAACAGTTTAGAGGTTTGTCTTCAATGTATATGGAATAAAGTACAGGTACAGGATTTATGAACTTTATATTCATCTTCAAACACAACCTACTTATACTATTTCAGGTATAATTATAATAGACCAGATGCTGTCATAAACTGCAAATCTGCTACATCTGTCAGGGTCTTTTTTTTAGGTCTCCCAGGCTGCTGCCTAAAACAGGTGATGGGTAATGATTGCAAGGAGGGGGAGGTTGCAATTTCTATAAATAAGTACCTATCAATGAGATCCTTGACAAAACTACATTGGTGAAGAAGGTGAGATAACAAGGTGTAGAGCTGGATGAACACAGCAGGCCAAGCAGCATCAGAGGAGCAGGGAAGCTGACGTTTCGGGCCTAGACCCTTCTTCAGAAATTG
>NC_063350.1:29030875-29074090 GCF_021869965.1 Rhincodon typus | reverse complement strand
TTCTGATGAAGGGTCTAGGCCAGAAACGTCAGCCTCTCTGCTCCTATGATGCTGCTTGGCCTGCTGTGTTCATCCAGCCCTGCACATCAAATTCAGTGGCTGGTTTTCCCACTGTCTATCAACCCATCCATGGCCAGTCTGAAATTTTATAGGCACATGAGGGAGGTGTTGGGTCATCTGCTTATTGATGGTCAATTGAGGCTTCAACAAAGCCAATTGTTGGCCAAATTTTAGGCCCACACTGTTTCGGAGATCCAGCAACTTTGTTGTGCAGTCTGGTTGTTATGCAAGGAAGCTAGATCTTCCTTTGCAGATATTCTCGTTGCACTGGGGGCAGCCCACCAAGGTGATCCTCCTGCTAACCCTCCACCTAGACACTTTAACTCAGCCCCTTCAACACCCCAGTTCCTTCACTGATCTCACCTTCCTCATTGAGTCCCTAAAGCCCAGACCTCAGTGCGATGGAATTTCTTATAGTCCCAGCAGTGGTCACTGCTCCTGTTTGGCACTGGTGGGACTAAAGTGTTATGAACCCAATCACTGACAGCTTTCTCTGGTGAAACTTCTTCCTGAGGCAGGGATAGAGAAGTCTTGCCTTAAAGCAAATAATGCTGCTCCCAGTATATAGTTGGTTTGGGGCATCTGTCAGCCAAGATCATGACCATTGTGCCTCTTAATGATCCAACACTTAATGTCCATGTATCTATTTGATATTGAGTTGATAAGGAATTGAATTCTTCTTCAGTTCATATCAATTGCTGAAATTATTGAATTCAGTTCATCAGTAATGTCATTCCTCCACCAACCTCCTCACATTCTCTGGCAATTCCTTGTTTCATGGTACAACCTTTTGAGTTTTCTTCACCCCGAGCTCCTCACTCTATTGCCAAAGCAACAGCTTTATTATTGTTATGGTCTGCGTAGGTATTGATGACATAGTTAGGACTAGGAAAGAGGGTTTGCTGAGGGATTTTGAGCAGCTTGTGGTTAAATTAAAAATCAGAACCACAATAGTAATGTCCAGATTACCACCTGAGCCAACTACAAATTGGTGTAGGGTAAATAATATGAAAGAGGTATATGTGTGGCTCAAAGATTGGTGTGGAAGAAATGGGCTCTAAATCATATGGAACTGGCATCAATACTGGAGAACAAGAGAATATAGAACAGTACAGCACAGTACAGGCCTTTCGGCCCACAATGTTGTGCCGACCTATTATCCTAGTCTAAGATCAAACTACCCTGCATACCCTACATTTTACTATCATCCATGTGCCTATTCAAGAGTCACTTAAATGTCCCTAATGTATCTGACTTCACTACCACCGCTGGCAGCACATTGCACACACCCACCACTCTCTGTGTAAAGAATCTACCTCTAAATCCCCTATTCCTTCCTCCAATCGCCTTAAAATTATACTCCCTTGTAATAGTCATTTCCACCCTGGGAAAAAGTCTCTGGCTATCCATTCTATTTATGCCTCTCATCATCTTGTACACCTAAGAGAGCTGTTCTGTTGGAAACAAAAATAGAGATTGCTGGAAAAGCTCAGCAGGTCTGGCAGCATCTGTGGAGAGAAATCAAAGTTAACGTTTTGGATCCAGTGACCCTTCCTTAGAACTGATGGTAGCCAGGACAATGTCAGTTTATATGCAGAAGATAGGGTGGTGGAAGGGAGAAGGAGTAAATGATAGGTGGGGATACAGCCTAAAGAGAGAGAAGAACAGTTGGACAGATAAAGGAGTGGATAATGATCTGGTAGGAGGATGAATAGCTGTTAATGGAGACTGTTAGTATCTAACAATAAGTAGTGTGTAATGTGACAACAAGTCCTAATATGTGGGGTTGGGGGCTAGGACATGGGAGAGTTTAGGCCCTAAAATTATTGAACTTGGTATTGAGTCCGGAGGGCTGCAGGGTCTCCAGGCGGAAAATGAGGTGTTGTTCTTCCAGCTTATATTGAGCTTTTCTGGAACCCTGCAGCAAGTCTGAGACAGAGATGTTGGCCAAGGAACATGGGTGGTTTGTTAAAGTGGCAGGCAACAGGTAGTTCAGGGTCTTTTTTGCAAGCAGAACATAGATGTTCTGTGAAGCAGTCACCCATTCTGTGCTTAGTTTCCCCAATGAAGAGGAGACCACATTGTGAGCAGTGAATGCAGTAGACTAGATTGTGTGAAGTGCACGTAAAATGCTGCTTCAACTGGGAGGTACGTTTGGGCCCTTGGATACTGAGGAGGGGGGAGGTAAATGGGCAGGTGTTACACCTTCGGCATTTGCAGGGGAAGGTGCTGTGGGGGGACATTGGAAGTGAAGGAAGAGTGGACCAGGGTAACTCAGGGAGAACAGACAAGGGATGGGAGGGGAATATGTGTCTGGTGATACATACATGAAATAACAGCTGCTGATCTTCTGGATATGGATGCTGGTGGGATGGTAGGTAAGGATAAGGGGAACCCTATTGCTTTTGTGGAACAGAAGAGAGGGTGTGAGGGTGGAAGAGCAGGAGATGGTTCAGACCCGATTGACGGTTCTGTCAACAATGGTGCTGGGGAATCTCAGTTGAGGAAGAAAACTTGTCCATTTGGATGGGCTTCATTTGAATCGTGCTGGGGCCAGTGTTACTGGCTAATTGTATGAATAGAGTTGTGGATAGGGTTTTATTCTAATGAATGCAGGCAAAGGTTAAATTGAAGGAAAGGTCAAAAAATAAATGAGAGAGCAGAGGTGCAGGATGGCGAAGAAGCAAATGATTTTCAAGATATGGTGAAAAGGCATAGAAAACATATATAGAACATTACAGCAGAAATTAGAACCAGATTAGGTAATAATGGTAAACAATCAAAGCTCTTTATCTCAATGCATGCAGTGTTTGTAACAAGATAGGTGAGTTGACAGCACAAATGAAAGTAAATTAATATGGCTTCAGGGCTATTATGGGGACATAAGAAGCAGGGTGACCAAGACTGGGAACTCAATTTTCAAGGATATTTGACCTGCAGAAAAGAAGGCAAAAAGGAAAAGGAAGTGGAGTAGCTTTATTAATAAAGGAAGGTACCAGTGCATTAGTTATACAGATGCAATAAATTGAGTTCCTTACTGTAGGACGAAGTATAAATTTGGAAATAATGGAGGTGCTTACGACAGACACTACAATTAACAAGGGTGATTTTAATCTACATATTGATTGGATAAAGCAGATGGACAAGGGTGACATGAAAGAGGAATTTGTATAGTTTGCACAGATTGTTTCTTAGAGCAGTACATTGCATAACCTAGCCAGGAACAGAAATTGCTGGAGAAACTCAGCAGGTTTGGTAACATCTGTGGAGTGAAAGACGATTCCCTCCAGGACACCCTGGTTCACTCCTCCTCCATTCCAACACCTCCCCTCACCCCCTTATGCAATCTTCCCATGCAATTGCAGAAGATGTAACACCTGCCCATTTACTTCCTCCGTCCTCACCATCCAAGGCCCTAGACACGCCTTCCAAGTGAAGCGGCGATTTATCTGGACTTCACTCAAGGTTGTCTATTTTATTTGCTACTCACAATGTGGTGTCTTCTACATTGAAGAGACAAAATGCAGGCTGGGAAACTGCTTTGTGGAATACTTGTGTTGTGTCTGCAAAAATGACCTGATATTTCCAATTGCCTGCCATTTCGACATACCACCGTGTTCCCTGGCCAACATCTATCTTGGGCCTGCTGCAGTACTCCAGCGAGGCTCAGCACAACTTGGAAGAACAGCATTTCATTTGTTGCTGGGGATTCTGCAGCCTTCAGGACTCAATATCGAGTTCAATAATTTTAGAATCTGAACACCTTCCTCTATGTCTTTTATGTACCATCACATCACCAGCCCTGTCATGATATGGGCTGCTTTCAGCATAGCCAACCCATTTTCACCCACTTATGGTTCCCATTGTCACCTTTTCTTCCTCTGAGGAATACTATCATCCATTCCTTTGTCTCCCTAACTGTCATTATCTTTCTCTCTGGGCCCTATCTCCACCTATCCTCTTACTCCTTTCACTCCTACCAGCCTGTTTTCAGCATATATATCATCTTTACTTAGCTACTATCAGGTCTGAAGAAGGGGCGCTGGACTTGAAACATTGATTCTACTTTCTCTCTACAGATGCTGCTGGACCTGCTAAGTTTCTCCAGCAATTTCTGTAATTGTTTCAGATTTCCAGCATCTGCAGTTCTTTATTTAAGTGTTTATCCAGGAACAGGCTACTTTGGATCTAGTCATATGTAATAAGGTAGGGTTTATAAGAGATCTCAAAGGGGGAGGTAATAGCTTAGTTGTATTATTGCTGGACTGTTAATCCAGAGACCCAGATAATATTCTGGGGACCTGGGTGTGACGCTATGGCAGATGGAATTTGAATTCAATATAATTTGGAATTAAGAGTCTAATGATGTTGGAAAGACTATAGGTTCGTCAATGCCACCAGTCTTACCCGGTCTGGCCTACATCTGCTTCCAGACCCACAGAAATGTAATTGACTTTTAACTGTCCTCTGACCAATTAGGGATGGACAATAAAGTGCTGGCCTAGCCAGTGACGCCCTCATCCCATGAATGAACAAAACAAAAGTTAAGGATTATCTACAGGATAGTAAACACAACATGATAGAATTTCAAATTCAGTTTGAAGGAGAGTAACTTAGATCTCAAAGTAGTGTCTGCAACCTAAATAAGGGCAATTACAGAGGTATGAGACAGAGGTTTTCTGATATAAGGTAGGGAAATAGATTAAGGTGAAGGTCAGTGGCTGAGTAATGGCAGGCATTAAAGCAAATTTTTCATAAAACTCAGCAAAAATTTATTCTCATCAAAAAGAAGGACTCGATGAGTTGGCTTAACAAAGGTGGCCAAGGAGATTACCTAAAAAGAACGAAAGCATACAAAGAGGTAAAGACTACTGGTAGGCCAGAGGATTAGAATTTTTTTAAGACTCAGCAGTGGATGACTTAAAAACCAATGAGGAGGGAAAAGTTTTATTTATTCATTCTTTCATGGCTGGGCCAGCGATTATTGTCCATCCCCGTTTGCCCTTGGGAAGGTGGTGGTGAGCTGCCTTCTAGAACTGCTGCAAGTCCATGTGCTGTCGGTAGACCCACAATGCCGCAAACTCAGGATTTGACCCAATGGCCATACATTTCCAAGTCAGGATGGTGAGTGGCTTGGATGGGATCTTGCAGATGGCAATGTTTCCATCTGTCTACTGCTTTTGTCCTTGGATGGTGGTGGTTGTGGGTTTGGAAGGTGCTGCATAAGGAACCTTGGTGAATTTCTGCAGTACATCTTGTAGATAGTTGCAGCAGTGTGTACTGAGTGGAGTAAGTGGATGTTTGTGGATGTGATGCCAGTTGGGAAGGCTGCTTTGTCCTGGATGGTGTCAAGCTTCTTGAAAGTTTTTGGAACTGCACTCATTTAGGCAAGCAGGGAGTATTCCATCCTAACTTGTTCTTTTTAGGTGATGGACAGGCTTTGAGAAACCAGGAGGTGAGTTACTTGCCACAGGATTTCCATCATCTGTATTTACATGACTAGTTCAGTTTTTGGTAAATGGTAACCCCTAGGGTTATTGATCGTGTGAATTCAGTGACTGTGGTACCATTGAATGCAAAGGAACAATGGTGAAATTCTCTTCTGTTGGAGATAGTCATTGCCTGGCATTTGTGTCATGCAAATATTATTCGACACATTTTTCAGTCCGAGCCTAGATATTGTCTTGTTGCATTTGAACATGGATTGTTTCAGTATCTGAGGAGTTCCAAATTGTGGACATTGTGCAATCACTGGCAGACATTTCCACTTCTTACTTAATGTTGGAGGGGTGGTCATTGATAAAATAGCTGAAGATGGTTGGGCCTCGGATACGTTATGAAAATAAATTGACAAGAATTATAAAAATAGATAGTGAGAGCTTCTATGGGAATATAAAAAGAAAGTGTTGCTAGAGTAAGTGTGGGATTGTGGAGGACACACTGGCAATTACTAACACTTTCAGAGGGAAAATGCTAACAGTCTACTTGTGAGGAAGTAATAGCAGGATATTAAAAAATCAAACAGAGTCAACATGGTTTTATGAAAGGGAAGTCATGTTTGACAAATTTGATAGAGCTCTTTGATGATATATAATCACTAGAGTTGATAAAGGGAACTGGGAAATGTAGAGTATTTAAAATTTCAAAAAATAATTCAATAAGGTACCAAGGTTATAGCACAAGATTGGATCTCACAGTATTGGAGGTCATGGATTGAGGATTGGTTAACACACATGACCATGAGACAGCATTAATTGTTTTGCAGTTTGGAAAAACACAAACAGTGGAGTGCCATAAGGATAAGTCTTGGGACCTCAATTATTGACTATCTGTATTAATAACATGGAGGCAACACAGTATAAAGTAGCTAAATTTACTGACAATACAAAAATAGGTGGGAGGCTGCATTGTGACAAAGACATAAAGAATCTGCAAGTGGATATACAGATTGAATGAGTGGAAAAAACATAATAGATGGAATTTAATCTAGGAAAATATAAAGTCATGCACTTTTTAGTAGGAAGAATCAAAAGACAGACTTTTTTTAAAATGGAAAATGACTGCAAAAAGTGTTGTGCTGAGGGATCATGGTGTTCTTGTGTATGAAACACAAAAGGTTAGCATCTGTGTGTAGCAAGTAATAAAGGAAGCAAATGAAATTTTGGCATCTATTTATAGGGGCAAAAAGGAAAGTCTTGTGACAACTGTAAAGGGTGTTGATGAGACTGCACCTGGAACACAGTGCACAGTTTTGGTCCCTGTATTTAATAAAGTATGTACTGGCATTAGGGATGGTTCAAAAAAGATCCATTAGCTGATTCCTGCAATGAAGGGGTTTACTTATCGAGAACAGCTAATCAGGTTAGGCCTTTTTTCATTAGAAATTAGAAAATTGAGCAGTGATCTTATTGAAATATCCAAGATTGTGAGGGGGCTTTACTCATTTACAGGATCAAGGTGTCACTGACTGGGCCAGCATTGATTGCCCCTCCCTAATTGTCCAGAGGGCAGATGAGAGTCAACCACATTGCTTTGGGTCTGGAGTCACATATTGGCCAGGTAAGGATGCCAGTTTCCCCTCCCTAAAATGAACCAAATGGGAATTTTTTTTCCTAACAATCAACATTGGTTTCATAGTCATCATTGGACTCTCAATTCCAGGCTTTTATTGAATTGACATTCTACATCTGCCATGGTGGGATTCGAACCCAGGTGCCCAGAAAATTACGTTTGACGGGGTAGATGTTGAGAAAATGTTTCCTCTAGTGGGAATCTTGATCCAGGAGACAAAGTTGCCGAATAAGGGGGCACTCAGGTAAAACTAATATGCAAATATATTTCTTCTCTCTGTATTGAATGTCTGGAATTCTCCATCCCAAAGAATTGTAGAGGCTAAATAATTAAGTATTTAAAGCTGAGGTAGGTTGATTTTTGAAATATCAGGGAGATGAGGTCAATGATGTTTTGGCATGGAAGAGGAGTTGAGACCTGGTGTGGATCAGCTGTTGAAAGGCAGGACAAGCCTGAAGGACCAAATAGATTGCTTCTGCACCTTTTTTTTAATGCTGTTATACCTCTGACATTTCTTGGTTATACCCTACTTCTCCACCACTTTTGCACCCAAAACTCTCAATTTTGGCATTTCATTTGATAACTAACTTCAAAATTGCTTTGATCCCCAATTCCCCTACTTCAACTTCCACAGATGTCAACTAATCTATATTGTGTGATTCAACTTCTGTTTCACATTAAGTCCCATGTCACCTTTACTGTTTTGCAGCTCCCACAAATGATTTAAAATCACGTCCTTAAATTCAGATCCAGTCTCACTTTTTTGAGAGATTCTGTTCACCTGTAAGGTCTGCAGAATACCACTTATTATTGACTAGCCCCCAGTCATTGCCTTGAATTACTTTGTCTTACTAGCTGTCTCTCTGCCTTCAACAGTGCTCTGAAATCCTAACTCTTTAACCATGATTTTCAATCTGAGAAATTGTTTTAAAAGAGCAGTACCATAGAAATCCAAATAGATGCATTAGGAATTTGAAACATACATTGATTAAATATCCTAATACAAATTATATCTATGTTTATTTTAGAAAAGCTATTCTTTTATATTGCATTATTTACAAGAATGCTTGAAATTGATCATTGAATGTAATAGAAAATAAATATTACATTGTACCTTATTAGATCGACAACTAAACATTTTTGGGTGTTTCAGCATTTCATTGTTTTCAGAAATCCCTGTGATATTTTTCTGAAAAAAATGATGGAGATAGTGTAAATCTGGTTATTTAATTTAGTATTTCATAATGATCATAAAATCCAAAAACTTTCATGTACATACTAAGCTTCTTAATTCATCAAACATGACTGCTTTATAATTCTCTAGGATGACACCAATCTTGCACTTCTTCCCTTTGCACTTGCATGTGACTGAAGATATCAGCATCAGCAGCAGAAAAACACTGGTCACAAGCCTGGGACAAACTAGAGAAAAGTAACACAAGAAACTGTCAGTCTTTCACCAGGCAATGCTTTTTCAAGACAGCACATAATTATTAAGAATGCACATATATACATGACAGTATAGGAGCACGCCATTTAGCATGTGAAACTTATAATGAACTAAATTTTCAACTGGAGTTATTTATCCCACTTCCATGTCGCTGCTGTTTTCCAGTAAACTTTTACATACTTCTTTATCAAATATTTATACAATTTCAATCTGGAACAGCTTACTTGTTCATGGAGAAGTTGTGCTTGTTTTGTTTTACTTTGTTGCCAACATATAGACAGAATAATACAAATTAAAGTAGATTAACCACCTTTTAAATTCATCTTTGAATATTATCTTTGCAGTGAGTAAGATGAGAGTTGGAAACAGTAAACTAGTTATAAATGATTTTTCTTTTCAAAGGATCTTCTTGGTATTTTAATCATAAGATCATTGGAGCAACAGGAAGCCAATCAGTCTGTCGAGTCTGCTCTACCATTTGACAAGATCCAAACTTGTCTGATTATAGCCATTAGTTCACTTCGCTGCCCACTGGCCTGATTTCCAATGCCCCCACATCTCTCTGCACCCTCCTTTCAACCCCAAAAACCCTTGACTGCCAGGGATCAAAAACCTGTCCAGTACAACTTTCAATATATTCAATGATCCATCTCCATTGGTCCCTGAAGAAGAGAATTCCAAATATTTACAACCCTCTTGTGAGAAGAAATTCCTCCTCATCTCTATCTTTAATGGGAGACTACTTATTTTTAAAACTCTGCCTCCTATCTCTAGAAGGTCCATTCATAGAAAACATCTTCTTAGCAACTACCTTTTCAAGCCATTCAGAACCTTGTATATTTCGCATTCATTCATCTAAACTCCGATGAGGAAAGGCCCAACCTGCTCATAGGCATTTCAGGGATCAGCCTAGAGAGTCGTCTTCAAAATACTCTTAAAGAATTGAAGTCTATTCACTTCAGGTATTTGCTTCACTTCTGGGTCAAGGCCTCCTATCTTAATTCGACTTAGAGTGCAGAGCCTTATTTTGTTCTTGTGTTAAAAGGTCAAAATACCTGTTCCCAAAGAAAGAAAACTACACCAAAGAAAAAATGAATGCCAGTGACATTAGTCAGATTAAAAGGCTCAAATGACATTTCACATTTCATTATTTTAACAAAGAGCATTAATCTAATGGCTCCATTAAATAACATACAAGGGAGTATTGCATGTATGTTTAAAGCATTTGTCCAGTAACACCATAGATAACAAATTTTCACATATTTTAACAAACTGTTTTTTTAAAGTGCAGTTGTATTGTACAATGTGGTGCTTAAAAACCTAAAGAAATTAAGTAAGTCATAGTATCCTGAAAATTCAGCAAACTATTTGTAATTTATTTAGCACAATCCATAAGTCCTTAGCTTTCTCACAGTGCAACTTAGTTAAGGAAGAAGACATCTTTCGAGTTAAACACTCATCCATGAGACAACTTCCCTATTCTGCTAGTGGCTACATGAAAGCAGTAGGACTTGATGAACAGCCATGTATTACTGTAATTACTACCCTAGAGGAATTGCTGGATATGTTAAATTATTAAAATAACTTTTTTATGGTTTTGATTGGCTTTCAACCTAAATAATGTTAGTACAATAGGATGTATTTGATTGGCAATTAATTAATCATTGCTCCGATATTTGAGTGCCAAGGTTCCCTCTGATGGCATCTGAACAGCTGAGCAGATTGTTACATTTAGTCCTACTCAGTCACCACAGCTCAGCTTTTCAAAGTTTATTTGTTGGAGCTGTTAGTGTTGCACTATTTTGAAATACCTACTACAAAGGAAAATATTGGAGGTCGATCATTTCAGTCCCAGGACATCAGTTCTGGTGTTCCCCGGGTAGTGTTCTAGGCTCAAACATCGCCAGTTACGTTATCAATGACTCTCATGCTGAGATATGCTGATCATCTGCCATGATCATGCTTTACGTTCTCTCTAACTATTTCCTCTGTGCAGATCTCCAAGGTCTGTGCACAGCAGCGACTATCGAAACCTGAGATTAATGCTGGGAACAACGTTGGCATGCCGATCAGTGTGCGCAGACTTTCCGAGGGTTGCACAGATTAGAGTTAACAAGATTCATAATTCAAACTTTGATCTGATGTTTGGAAGGCTTTTCGACTCATCCTGATCTTGTGACTGTATACCCAGGTACATGTTGTTCTCAGTTGCTCTTTATTGACAACTTTGTTGTCTTGCTACGAGTTGCTGTCACTCAGCATCATTGCGCAATCATTGTTGCGGTTTTCTTCCTTACATTATGTATGTCTGATTGCCGTGCCATACATAGGTCTGAGCTGACTTCTGTTCCTTAGCAATGCAACACCATGGTCAGTATAAATTAATACAACTTGACTGACTGCATATCTTAGAAACCATTGCAGGTATCCAGGTTTTGGTGACAGGAATTCAGCTTTCAGCTCTATTTCCCATGCACAAGTACTCTATTTCCCATAAATAGTTGAGGTAGTTCTCTACCTGCTCACTGGTGGTATATCTGTTTCATTTTGATCTACTTTGAAGAGGGAAGTCCTGTAGCTCTTTCATTCTCACCACAGTGAATGTGGTTTGGATCCACTGAAAGGTTGCAATGTTGACATCTGTACATAATTGTAGTCCTGATGCTGGTCAGTCATTGGTATTTACCAGGTGGAAGATGTCAGGAATTCAATACGCTTTACAATGAGCCTTACAATTATTTGGCAATGATCATGTCTAACAAGAGATAAACTATTTCCTTTGGCATTCAAAGGTATTATTATAGCTGATTTCTCCTCTATCAACATCCTGGAGTAAATGTTGACTAGAGACTGAACTGGATCAGTCATTTTAATATTGTGGTTACAAGACCATGTCAGAAGCTAGGTATTGTGCAAATAGTAACTCACTTCCTCAGTCCCCAGAGTCAGTCCACCATCTACAAGACACAGGTCAGGAGTACAATGGAATACCCTCCACTTGTCTAATGAGTGCAGTTCCAACATTGCTCAAATAGCTTGATACCATCCAGATCAAAACTTGCTGCATGATTGCCAATCCATTCACCACCTTCATCATTCACTCCCATTCACCACTGATGCACAATAATAGCATTGTGTATCATTTGTAATTATTTACATATTGGAACTTAGTGTGATTATATCACTGCTCACAATTGATGATCTGTTGTGCCCTGTGAGGTGGTCTTTTGTAGATGGTACCTTGGATTTGTTGGGGTATGTGTCTTTTAGGATGCGCAGCAGTAATATGTTGTCAATAGCTCCTGTATTAGTTTTGATTTTCAGGCTATGTCAACCTGCCTGTTGTGAACTTGTGATTTTGTTGGTTATAAAAACTTCTGCTCATCTTATACTGTTGATGTAGTGAGTGATGTTGACAATCTGTCAGATTTGGTCATCTTTTAAAGGTTGCATTTCAGTTTTTTGATTGTTCCCTTCATTGATATGTTTGTGTACATGTGGATGACTTTCTGTCTGACAGAATTGTGGTGTTGAAGCACTTCGTGGGCACCTTATTCAAATGCCAAACCAGGCCCCAGATATGAAGTTTGATTTTCTGCTAATGTGTGCGTAATGTCCTTTGGGGCTATAGGCTTTGCATATGTGAGGAAACAGCAAACAATTTCTCTAAAGATATGACAAGCTGCATTCATGATAGATCTTGTTGGTTTGGTACACTTTGCTAACCATTGCAAAAGTGTTATCTGCACCCATAACTATTTGGGCCTGCCACTATGGCTTCATTCTGGCATTCATTTTACACAAGGCTAACGAGGTAAACAAACTATTTCCTCTTGACATTCAAAGGCAATACTGTAGCTGATTTCCCCACTATCAACATCCCGGTGTTAACATTGATACTGAACTGGATCAGCCATATTAATACTGCAGTTAAGTAAGCATATCAGAAGCTAGGTACTGTGCAGTGTTCAGTTCCCAAAGTCTGTCCACCATCTACAAGGCATAGGTCAGGAGTACAGTGGAATATCTTCCACTTGTCTAATGAATGCAGTTCCGATAATGTTCAAATAACTCTACCATCCAGAACAAAACAAGCCACTTGATTGTGTCATTCCATTCACCATCTTCATCATTCACTCTCATTCACCACTGATACACACTGCTATTATTGTATATCATTTATAAATGCACTGAGGCAATTTACTAATACTCCTCAGACAACAGCTTCCAAACCCATGATCTCTATCACTTAAAAGAACAAGGGCAGAGAGGCACAGGAGTTCCATGACCTGTACGTACTGCTCCATATCACATGCCTTCTATCGTTCTCTGCCATTGAGTCAAAATTGTGGAATTTCTTTATTAACAACATGTCCCTACACCACATGGACTGACGCTGTTCAAAATGGCAGTTTACAATCACCATCTGCAGGACATTGGGACGGGGCAATAAATGCTGACCAAGCCAATTATGTCCATGTCCCATGAACAAATAAAAAAAGACTTAGCAAGAATCTCTCAGAGCTGTGCTCTGAACAAGAAACTACAACCCTTACTTCCTGAACTAGGGGCAATTGATACATCACATTTGTTGAGAATTTCATGATGCATATCAAACATTCAAGTCTACACATGCAAGGTAACGTACAAGAATGTAGTCACAAATTCAGTGAGCTGGAGTGAGTTCAAAGCATGTGTAGTCTCCTACCAAGTTTTATAGTAACAATAGGCTTAAAAGGGATGTATGTCTGTGTAGTGCTCTTATTCCTGAAGTTTTAAGGACAGAAATATTAAAGTCACACAGCTTCCATTTTGTGAAAAATTGGAAAATAATGCAATACCTTGCTAGGAATTTTCCATCAACATGAATGTGTAAAATGGAAACAGTTATCAAATGATCCAGGGTCATACTTAAATGTTTTTAATGAAACGAGTTCATAAAAGCAGACAGTACCACATTCTATTATTCAGACATGGATCTGAAGAATGAAAAATAACTATTTCCCATTGCTGTTGAACAGATTGTCCATAGAATTTTAAGTGATTCATCATCTGAAAGGTTAATCTCAGGACAGTGAATCCAATTATATCAATATTTTGGTCATCATGTATGTTACGGATCAGCACATTTTTTTCAGGTCTTTTCCTGAAGAAGCCAGATGTAAGGAGCCATGCCATGCTATGATGTCACCAGTCAATGTTAAAATTAAGCTGCTTGGGTACAGGCTAAGCCATGATGCTGGCAAGATTTTCAAAAGATAGAAACATGTAAAACTTGTTTCTAAAGCCTCAGAACAACCAGGAAGTATTTAATACAAATACTGCAAATGCATACAAGTGCCAAAGTTAGGCCCGTATTAAGAACTAGTAGAAATTAGTACTCTCACAACAAAAGATATAATAGTTCATCTTTGATCATAGTAATGACAAATAATTGAACAATGGTAATCATGTTTGACTATTCTTTATTAAAATAAGCTGTATAAAAATCATTATCCCAAAGCTTTGTGAAATTAAGTAATTTATCTAAGTTCACGAACATATTTGACAACAGCTGCACCTCTTGTTAATTGTGCAGAGTGAAAGACATCTGTGCAGTGGATTGAATTTGCTTTGAACTTATTCCAACAGAGTGCATTTGAATCAAGGCTAGATATTTTTTCACAACCATGCTAACTGTTCCAGTTAACTATTCTGTTGAGTTGTTTTGTTGCTCTAATTTTGTGGTTTCTCTGTGTCTAGATAAAGAAATAAGTTATTTAGATAAACCTAATTTCCTCATACAGGGCTCAGTTATTGGACTGTATTTACAAAGACAACTTGGATTATGTTTATATAGCTGCCAGAATATTTTTATCAAAACAAGTTGCATTTTTTTGTCTCATGCAGTACATACTTTTAAACAGCAGTCAGGGCACAACATAAATGCAGACAACTCAAAAAGACACAGCATGAAACAATTAATACAAACAACATATTTGATTTAGTACATAAGATAGAAGACCACTCATCCTTTTAAGCCTGATCTGTCATTCATCTGGTCATGACCGTTTTATCCCTCAACTACATTTACTCACCATTGATGCATATCCTTTGATACACTTACCCAACAAAAATCTTTCAATGTCGGTCTTGAAATTTTACTTAACCCAGCTTCGAAAGTCTTTTGGGACAGTGTTCCAGATTTTTGCTACCCTTTCTGTGGAAAAAGCGTTCTAATTTAAAAATGTACTCCCCTTGATCTGGAGCTCCCAGCAATGGAAATGATTTACCCTTGTCTACCTTTTAATCCACTTTATCATTTTAATCACTTCTATTAAATCAGCATTTCAGATTCAAAGAAATACAGGTCAGATTTATGCAACCTATCTTCATAATTTAACTTGATAAGCCCTGGTAGAATTTTGGTGAATCTACACTGTCTGAAGCCGATATGTCCAAAACTAAATACTGTATTCCAGTTGAGACCCAATCAAAGCTTCCCTATTCTCCCAGCTTTGTATTCCATTCTCTTTGAAATAAAGGCCATTACTTCATGATTTTTGGGTTTTTTTGTACCTATGCATTTTTAAAAATAATTTTTATACGTGGGCACCCAGATCCCTTCACGCCTCCACAGCTCCTATTCTGTCATTATTAGAAACTGTTTGACTAGTCACCCTTGGACATTAAATTGAATGCCTTGTGTAAACATAATTTTGTTAAATATTTGCCCTGTACACATGTTCTGTGTATGCCTTTTTGTACCTTGCTGCTTCCATCTATACAATGTACTGGGCTTCCCAACATAAATTATTTTATAAACTTTATGCAGCATTACTGACTTGGGTGAAATAGTAATGTGTTATGAAAAGCTGAAGCTGCAGTACAGTTAATTCACACATTCCACAAATCCGAGCACATTCTCCACATCTATTGTCTCATATATCCCAAACAGGTTCTTATGCATTTTAATTAAGTCTTAATTCTGACACAAAGATTAGCCAGGTGGTTGACAATGAGAAAGAAGATCTTAGGTTAAAGGAGTGTGCTGTATAGATGGATTGGTCAGATGGGCAGTTTAGTGGTAGATGAAACTGATCAGTGTGAGATGATGCACTTTGGAAGAATGTAACAAGGCAAGCGAGTACTCATTGAGTGGTAGGACACCATCTACTTTACTGAGCTTCCTAGATCGTAGAATCCCTACAGTGTGGAAACAGGCCATTCGGCCCAACAAGTCCACCCCTCCAAAGAGCATCCAACCCAAACCCATCTCCCTACCCTTTCCCATGTCTAATCCACCTAATTTACACACCCCTGGACACTACAGGCAATTTAGCATGGCCAATCCACCTAACCTGAACATCTTTGTGGACTGTGGGAGGAAACTGGAGCACCCGGAGGAAACCCACGCAGACATAGAGAGAACGTGCAACCTTCACACAGACAGTTGCCTGAGGGTGGATTGAATTTGGGTCCCTGGTGCTTTGTGAGGCAGCAGTGCTAACCACAGAGCCACCGTACCGCCCATAAAATGAAAAACCATCATGGGGTGCTTGTCCACAAATCACTGATGGTGGCAGGACATGTTAATAGGATAGTTAAGAAGACATGTGGGACACTTGTCTTTATCAGTCAAAGCATAGATTATAAGAGTAGCGAGGTTACAATGGAGCTGTATTGAACTTGTGGTTAGGCCACAGCTAGAGTACTGTGTGCACTTCTGGTTACTATATAGAATGGATGTGATTGTGCTGGAAGGGGTGCAGAGGAAATTCACCAGCATGTTGTTTGGGATTAAGTGCATTAGCAATGAAGGCAGGCTGGACAAGCTCAGGTTGTTTTCTTTGGAGCAGAGAAGGTTGAGTGAGGAGCTAATAACAGTGAGATTATGAGGAGCATGGACAAGATGAATGGAAAGCAGCAGTTCCCCTTAGTTGAATGGTTAGTAACAGGGTTACACACTTTTATGGTGGAAGGCAGGAGGTTTAGATGGAATTTGAGGAAATGCTTTTTCCACCCAGATGGTGGTAGGGGCCTGGAATGCATTACCTGGGTGGATAATTGAGGCAGGTGACCTCACAACATCTTAAAAAATACTTTGATATGCACTTGAAGTGTCATAACATTCAAGGCAATGGCTTAAACTGGAAAATGGCACTAGTATAGATTTAGCATAGCTTTTGCGGTACAGATTAAATGGGCCAAAGGGTTTCATTTGGACTGGATAATTCTATGATTCACATCACAAGGCAATTCCTACCTCCACATAATTTTTCTGTAACCTTCTCAAATGTTTATTTGCTAAGATTATTGCCATTTTTCAATTTATGGCCATGATCTTTAGTTCAACAAATTGTGTTAGATATTATATTTGAATGACTGGAATGATCTCCAATTTTTAATTATAAAACTTGGCAGTAGTTAATCACATAACATTTTTCATGATTTACCCTTAAAATTAAGAACTGAATCATAAGTAAACCTAAGAGGTGTCATCAGTGCAAAGTCTCTAATTATTGCTGAAAAAATTACAAAAGCTTTCCATATAGTTGTACTCTGGTAAATAAAATTAGTATTGTACATCAAGTTAACATTTTCAAGTTATATTTGGAAAACCGTGGCGAGCAACATGCTTGCTAGTGAAGTCAATATGGTAGAAAGGGAATATAGCTCTGCAGTTGCAGATATGCATGTGCTGTGGCGTATTGCAGATTATTCAGAGTCCAAGTTGCTGTGGCAACATGCACTTTTACATGTATATTGTAGGCTGACTGCATACATACATACGCATTGTTGGAATCCCTAGTTGGAACTGAATTTGTTCAGCAACTGTTCTAAGATTGTCAAAATAACTATGTTTCAACATCTTTATATTGTCTGGCTCCATATCAAATTCTGACTGCCAGGATAAAGTTCTGCACATGTGCACTTAAGGATATATAAATGGATATCTATTAGTGTACATAGAGACCAGGAAATTTTAGATGCCGATTTGCAACAGTACACAATCAGCAGTATATCTGGACCCCAAAGAGCAACTGTATCTTTAGAGATGTCAGGATGTAAGTACTCCCCTTTTGAAGGGGAGATTTCCACCCATGTTCTTTGAAGGCAACATGAAAGATCAGATAAAACAAAATCTTGAATAAACTAAGGATGAGGCTCACAATCAGAAGTCAATACATCTGCCTTTAATTTTATGTTGCTGTGCTAGTAGATTTTGGCAACATGCCTTCCTAGTTCAGTTTTTTAACTGGAGAGATCTCTTTTTTTTTCCAAAACTAATGCGATTTACATTAATTCTAGTGCAAATGTAAACCTAAAATTGTAATGCATTGGTTGAGACATAAAGTAGCTCTACAGATCCAATGTTCAATCAAGAATATCTATACAAGCAAATTACATCTTTCCAAAAAAGGAAATCAATTTCTAAAAGTAAAATTAGGCAGAAAGTCAAATTTCTTTGCTTACCATTTAGCATGGTATACTGAATAATCCACAATATTGTAAATCGATGGTCAAGAAGTAATTACTGGTCATTGTCAAGCTTCTCTGATGCAGAAGTTTAATTTCCACACCTCCTTGTCCATTTTTCCCCCAAACAAGCATGCATTTATGCAGATCATTTATACATTGATTAATCCTCTTTAGTTAACTTCATATTGAACCAGCCTTGATCGCTGTTACGCATTAAATGCCATGACCAGAGAGACAGAATTCTCTGCTTACCCTCGATTTCATTCAGCTCAAGCTTAATTAACTTCAACAAACTTCCGTGACCAGTTGCCAGACTTTCACTTTCGTCAAACAAAAAAAAACTTGCTATCAAATTCTTCAACAATTCCTTGGCAAGCACTTGGAATAGTTTATCTGCACTGCAAAGCTTTCAGTCACTGGTATTTTAAACACTGTGTATGCTGTTAGGCTTAATATTTCATCTATTAACTAAGCAACACAAACTCATGATTTTAAAAATTCTAAAAGTTGAAAATAACGAGGCTCAATCAAACTTGCAAAAATGACTAATAGTTAAGCATCCAAATGAAGATGTGATGTTTGAGAAATGTGGTCTCTGAGTTATGTTTGAATTATTTTATACATGGATTAAAACCTCAGGAGTAATTTATACAATGGAAAACTAAAATAAACATGAATACTTTTTCCGAGTAATGAGTGCAAATCACCCTATGGCTTAGATGGTTTTGAAATTAATTTGAAGCCGTTTGAAAACCTGATACAACTGTATGGGATTGTGACACTTAGAAGTACCTGCACACAAAGAGAAAGCCTACTATTTAAAGCTCATTTTTCATTATAGCTGTACTAGTAATAACAGAGACTTGATTCAGAGAAGGTAAAAATTGGAAACTTACTATTCCTGGCAACCAGATATTCAGCAAAAGTGGGGGATGAGTAAAATGAAGCAGTGGATTGGCAGTATTGATCAAATAAATTATTTTACCGCAGGAGAAAGATGGCATAATCGAGGGATCAAGGAAAAAACTATTTGATTGAAATTCAAGGATAATAAATTGTTCCTTAATTCCATTCTACATAAAAAAGTAGAACCTTAAAAAGTTGTCTCTGTATCAGTCTCAGTATTATATATGAAAAGAATTAGAACAAGATGGTTTAAAGGCTCGGGGTAGCAACAAGTTGCAGGAGGGAATGCTTCAGATTCCTGGGATTTTGGGACCAGTTGTATCACAGATAGATTGATGGGTTACAGTTAAACAGATTAGCGATTTATAACCCTACAAGAAAATCAACAGCTGCTATAGTGTCCTAATGTGGCAGAGAGTTGGACATCAACATTTATTATGAAAATGTTGAAACAAAGTGCAGACAGGACTGGGAAAGATAGTTAGAAATATTATAAAATGAGGTAGGCTAATTTGGGGTGCATCAAGAATGATAGATGCAGAATAGATTTACCAGTATTGTACCAGGGATCAAAAACTACAGCTACACAGAGAATCTTCAGCTGGGGTGATTGATTGCCTTGAATCAGAGATGGTTTAATGGAAATTTTATACAGTTGTTCCTGATCATGAACATTTTTTATAGAATAGAAATGGAGAAACTGTTTCTAGTAGCACAGGAGTCCATAACCAGAGAACATTGCTGTGGTATGATTTCTAAAAGAACTAGATGATGCCTGTTTTCATGCAGCAAGTTTTTGTGATCAAAAATGCACTGCCTGAGAGGGTGGGGAAGCAGATTCAATACTAAATCTCAAAAGGGAATTGGATAACAAAATACTTGAGACTTTGTAAGTAGGACTTTGGAAATGGAACAATGGGGTGAGAGTATTTGGTTAGCTACAAGCCAGCATTCTCTTTTTCTGTGCTATAATGTTCTATGATTTCTGAAAGGAGACCACTTCTAAGACACTTTGGAAAGAATATTCATGCCATGCAAGAAGATCAAAGCCATTGTTAACAAAAGCTAAATCTTCCAAGTTTACTATCAAACTTCTCTTCAATTGTTGGTAAAAGCAAAAATATAGAACAATTTAAAATTTGCAATGATTAAGAGCAAATATTACAAATTTGCTCTCCAATTTATTTATCAATTCATGGGATACGTGATTGCTGGCTGGGCCAGCAATTATTACCAGTACTAACTGCCCTTGAAGGTGGTAGTGAGCTGTGTTTTTGAACTGCCACTGTTTGTTAGCCACCGATACATCACAATGCTGTTTGTGAGGGAGTTCCAGGATTTTGACTGTGAAATTGACACGGAAGCAAGAGCAATACACTTCCAAGTCAGGATGGCGAATTGCATGGTGAAGAACTTAAGGATGGTGGTGCTGTATTATACTGGTTACCCTTATCCTTCTAGATGGTGGTCATCATGTGTTTGGAATATGCTCAAACTGTATGTTCGCATCAAAAGTGGAAAAGCAATACCATAATTTTGCATGGAAAAATGACAAAGGTTTGTCACCTGTTGTACTAATCAATTGGAGCAGCTTACATAAATAACAGTGCTGAACAGAATGAGGATGTCCCTCAGATTGGATGGCAAATTTCAGAATGAATACTTGGCTGTATATCTTGTGGAGATTTTACATTTGTTTGCTGTTAAGTCAAGCTATTACTTTGTTTCAATTGGGAACACTTTTGATGTCACAACGTTTGATGTTACATCACCAATCCTACAGAATTATATATGGCAATAATGTGCACTGCAATTGAGGTGTTGTAAGTGTACTTAAGAACTGAGGGAAGAATTAGCTTTCTGGACTTTGAAAGGACTGCAGACTGCTCACAAAAAGCAGACATTTCAGTTCCAGGACTACAGGAGCTGAAGAGGGTTGTGGGGGATTTTACAAAGGCTGTTATTTCACAATCTAACAGACAATAATGAAACACAATTCCTACTTGCTTATGATAGCCAAGATACATCCATGATACTCCTCCTGTACTGACTTGCTCTCTAATGTATACCATGAGTTCAGATGAAACATCACTTAATGCAAGTGCTGTGCATTTAAATGCCACAAAAGAGCTGGTTCACTTACTCAAAGATGCTGAATACTGATTCTGCACAGTTTCTGGAATCATTTGCTGACAACAGCTGTCTTCCCCCGTGGCAAGGATATTCCAATCTCAAGCTGAGGTGATTGTACAAATTAAAGGTAGACTGGAAACCTACTGGAAATGTTTTCTGCAGTGTAACAATAGCCATATTCCATTATTATTCATATTAACTACTAACAGTATTCTGCACATGTAGGGTGCATAGATAAGTTAATTTTTTAAGGGCTCTGAAAAAGTGATGATTTGTCCAGGATCCATAATGCAAATAGTTAGGTTTCATTGCAGCATATTGTCAATATTGTGGTTTAAGAGTTATATTCTGATCCCAGCTGATATTCTTCCTAGGCAAGTGAGGTTGCAGTCTGAAATCTGGCTCAATAGATCATTGTTTTGTTTTGGTTTTAACGAGGTGTTCTCTCACTGAGATATAAGCACACAATGTTGCCATTTGGTTTTAACAATAAAGCAGCTGTTTATCTCACGCAAGAAATGAAAATAGAATAGGATAAACCCAAACTATTAATACACAAGTTTAGACATTTTGAAAAACAAAGTAAAATAGAATTCCATTAATCCCCAAAGCACTTCTTTACAGATGCCAAAAATATCCTTGTACAAAACTGGCACGAGAGAAAAAGTCTTTTCTACTAATACTTCAATGGGTTTAATATAACTGTAACTTTAAATCCCAGTCTGGAAAATTTTATAGCTTTTTTTCTGGTATCTTTCATATGCCTGCATTTAAATGTTCTTGGCCTCAAATAACCTCTTCAGGGTCTTATTCAAACACTTCTGGTCTGGAACTATTACACAACTCCTTACTTTAAGGTCATCTATCTTTACTGTCTTCTCCCTCTCTCAGGAGTCTGCTTTATATGTCTTCATCCAAGGACTCATATAGAACTGCCCCGAACTGAAACTAGCCCTAGCTATTTCCCTAAGCTTAAAGGTCCAGAACTTTGTCACATAACCCATGATGCACGCATATTTACCTTGTTCAGTTGGAAACTCTCCTAATGTACACAAAAAAGCCATTTGTTTTGAAAGTTACCTGTCTATCAAGTTGGTTAAAAAAAATCACCATAGCTAAGGAAATATTTACTAGGTAATAATCAGATTTATAGATGCAGAAAAATCCATGTCATTAATTCAAAATTAAAAACATTATTATACAATCTTATCATAGAATCCCTACATTGTGGAAGCTGGCCATTTGACCCTTTTGAGTCACCAGTGACCCTCACAGCATCCCTCCCAGACCCCCCCACCCCCACCCCCACCCTCACCCTCACCCTCACCCCCACCCCCACCCTATAACCCTCTAATCCCATCTAGCCTGCATGTTCCTGGATAGTATGGGCAACTTAACATAGCCAATCTTTGGACTGTAGGAAGAAACTGAAGCACCTGAAGGAAACCCATGCAGACACAGGGAGAAAGTTGCCAGAGGGTGAATTCGAACCCAGGTCCCTGGCTCTGTGAGGCAGTAGTGCTAACCATTGAGCCACCATGCTGTCCTAATTCCCATTCCCTGATTGGGAAACAAACCTGGACCGCAGTGGTGAGAGCACTGAATCCTAATCACCAGACCACCAGGGAAAGTCTAAAATATATATGAATCACACACTATATCATAGTTACAACAGGGTGAATTAAATTCAGTGCTTTCCAAATGATCCGATATCCGAGTTAGCTATCATCCCTTATATATTGGATTTATACAGATCTACTCATTTTTTTTGATACTCGAGTCAGTTCAGCCTCTAGCAATCCCAATACAAAAATTGTAATTTATCTAAACATATCTTTTGTAATTGATTTTCACATTCTGAAGATAACTCTGTTCATTTGACTCAATGTTAATTTCACTTTCTTTTCACAGATGCTGCCAGACATGGTAAGTTTCTCCAGCAATTTCTGTTTTTGTTTCCACAGTTTTTTATTTTAAGATAACTCTGAAGTTGTTAGTGGGTCAATGGTAATAGAGTGTTTGAAACCAGTTGTGAAACATCTGTATGATATCACTGTTAAAGCATGCTGGGCCTATATCATCAATGCAAAAGAGTGAGAGTGGCCCAACGGTCGACCAGCAAGGACTGAATGGCTCTAGGGAACTAATAGATACATATTTCTGGGGAACCAGTCTAGGACGCCAGACAAATTGGAGGGCTAGGGTGCCTGGAGTAAAATGGAGCAGGGGAGGTGCAATTTCAGGGATAGGGACTGATTTGCTTTATAGATGGGGCAGCAACTGGAACTATGCACATGGGTACCATTTTACTGAGGGGAAGTTATCTATTTTCTTTGTTTCCAAATGCAACCCGTGAGGCAATAATTTGTCTCAAAGTAGCCATCAAACGGGGCTCCGACAAGTGTTAATTTTTTTAATATGCATAGACAATGCATCTATCCTTTGTTGCAGGCATGGATAAAGGGTGTCTCCTCTTCACTCTTACACAATATGCCAGACAATGCACTTCCAGCCAGCTGCTTTAGAACCTCATGTCTTAACATTGCTGTTTTAGACTTGAGTCTACCATACACTGCAGAATTTGGCACGTGTAGCCTAGTCATGACAAGGTGAAAGGTTGACCTCCTTAAGCATAGTAAATTACTTAAGAATTTTTAATGCAACAAATAATAGTTTTCATTACTTTTTTTCTGGTACTACCCTAGAAATATTGCACATCTGCTATTGTCAGACTTGAACTCTCAAACACTTCATTATTAATTTCGTACCTTAGCCTCAGTGCTATCCTAAACATAACATATGCAATTGAAATAATCAAGTGTCAATATTGACTTTCTACTACACTATCTTTGTAACCCAACAAAGCAACAATATAACTGACAAAAAGTCACTCACCTTACGCTTATCTAATTAAGGCAACAACTTCATTAGGATAGTTCTACGATATATTTCACAACTGTAATCATGGCTATAGCTTGCATCAGAGCATATTCCCTTTAAGTTGAAAACCATCTCTACACCTTATCCTACAACTTAGAAACATCAATTGTTAATTTCCAAGTTTCTGACTCGAGGTTACAATATAAGCATCAATCACCAATCCGGTATACATGGGACTCCACTATAACTGGGCAACTCAAAGTAAGACATGAGTAGTTAGTTGCTCTACTTAGTTAAGGGTGGGGGTAGAAAGAGCCATAGTCTTGTTATTGCTATAAGCACAAAGGTGTTGGCTGATGGACACAGCTGCTCTGCAGTTTGAGATATCAAAGTTGTTAACAATGATCCTGGTTCGTACTAATTCACATTAGAAACAGAATGCTCCTGAGCTTTCTTAAGGATAAGGCTGTTCCATTTTCATTTCTACACTTGTCTTTTACTTCCTGTCCAATTACCATAGGATGTTGTCACTTAACTGCTTCTGTCCATCAGACATTCCCTTTCAGCACTTATCATTTTTCTTCTCTTCCAATTCTAATTAAAGGTCAAATGTCTACTGTTTCTTTCCAGATGCTGCTTGACTTAACATTGTGTTTTTACTTGTCAAGGGTTTGTTGCTTGATCATTATTTCATTGCTCCTGAAAGCCTACTGTAATTGCCTGAAGCAATGATTGCTGCAGCATTCCTACAATTTCCCCACACGTGGATTGTTGAAGTGATAGTTCTGTTGCAGATCATGTTCAACGTAAGTGTCTCCAATACTAAATAATAATTGCCCAAGTATTGACCCATTTCCACTAATAGCCCAGAAGATTCTGCTAAATTAACAAATTTTAAATTACACCCATGACTGACGTGTAAATTGCCCAGTAACACAAGCAAGATTTCTGTTCCCCAAATGGTGGTACCCAAAAGATAATTTAAACTATCGTACTGTATTCCTATAAGTAGTAAATCATTACTAGCAATTTTTAAAATAAACATTATTACAGCCCCTTTGGCTTTTTCTTTATCTTAATCCAATCATTCACTTTCTGGTGCTCATTTGACTAATTCATTCAGCTTCTCAGCCTTCACTGTTTCTTTCTCAATTCTCATTAAGGAAGTAAACTGGGAGGCTCTTCTACTCTCATCCAAATTTTCAGCAAATTCTCCTTGTATAAAAGTATGCAGGAAAATATATACTGGTGCAGTCAGCATGATGCTCCATTCTAGCAAATCTGGGCCAATATGTTTATAGGAAATGATAGCAGAAAGTACACACTCATTTGCTGCTTGACTTCCATACTCCAGGTTTGACTTTTCTTTCTGATGATTGATCTTCAGAGGAAATAGTGGATGTAGTTATTTAGCCCAAATGCTTTTTAGATGGGTGTGCCTTGCCTACCATTAAAGCTGTTGCTTCCTTCACTTCCATTATAGAATCATGGAATCCTTACAGTGCAGAGCCATGCCATGCAGCCCACTGGGTCCACACCGATGGTCAGAGTATCCCACCCAGATTCAGCCCTCCTACCCTATCCCCATAACCCTACATTAACCGTGGCTAACCCACCTAGTCTACAACATCCTTGGAATACTTAGCATGGCCAACTCAACTAATCTGTACATCTCTGGACTGTGGGAGGTACCCACTTAGAATTCAACATTCACTGTAAAAACAACTCTGGATGTGTTTGAGCACAAAGTAACTCATCCTAAAACTGGCATTTTAAGTTTGCTGCCACTCCCAGAGATAGTGGTTTTCGCAGCAAAACAGTAGGCATGTGACATTGCTGTGTAACTTTCAAATTATTGTTACTACAATGTGCTAATTTTAGAGCAGATGTGCGTGCAGTGCCTACATATGGAAATAGCATTTTGTACTGTTAGTGGGCACTTGATTCAGTCTTCATTCCAGATGGTTTTGCAACCACACACTAACAAAACTGAGTTTAGAAATGTTAATTGCATACAGTATAGAAATGGGAGTTATAAAAGGAACACACAATGCTATCCTTAAATTCAAAACAATTTCTTATTTAGGATAGCAGAATTGAGTCGATACCCATAACTCAGTGCCATTTTCACTTTATTAAAAAGTATTCAGACTGAACAGACTTACAAGTTCTTGTAGATATAACTTGGTAATTTAAACAACTTGCTCGAATAACAAAAACTTCTCATCTGTAATTTTTCTCTGGCCATTTATGCAGGTTTCCTGTATCCATGGGATCCATTTATTAAGATTTCTATCCTCCAGTAATAAACAGCTCCTACACTACAACTACCATCGGTTTTTAAAAAATATATTATCCACTGCTTAAAACTACGATGACGCTCAGTTTATTTTAAAATAGTATTGTACACAATAACAAGTAGTTTCCCAACAGAAAATTTTAGAAGTTGCATAAATTACATAGGGAAAGGAAGACAGAGAAGATACAGATTTCTGCAATGAAGTATTAAGCTATTCTAAAAGAAAAAAAAACAGCCAAATCTTTAGATACAATATCTTCACACAAAATTTCAAAATGTATTTTTTATCTGAGCAGCTACAAGCATAAGAATCTCTCCGATCTTTCTTTGCCAGTTCTTGATGTCTTTTGACACTTCACACCATAACTCTCCATGTCTTGGCTCTGCATTTTCACACCGCCTTTTCACATCCTCATGCTGTTCCTGTAAGGGAAGATAGATTAAAATGCATTTGAAGCTTGGATACTTTTTAATAAAATAAATCAATGTGAACCCAATATTCAATACTATTTACTGTGAAGATACAGCATCTACATATGGCTTTACTTGAAAGTTGTTCAGTCCATTTCTGAATTATTGAACAGTTCTGATCTAGGACTGGGCAATTAGTTATCCTATACTTAACGAAGTTTAACAGAAGACTATGCACCTTCATCTTAACTTGAAAATGTATTTAGGCAATTTTAGTTTTTTTTTGTACAGAATCAGGAGCAGAGTATATATTTAAAATTACTGGTTAGTAAAGATAATATCCAAATGCTTTATTATTAAAGGTAGATTTTTAGCTTACAGTATAATGTTTAATAACCAGGTTACATATTCAAGTTGTTTCAAATCGCTGTTTATGCTAAATATTTGTTTTTTCAATTCTAGAAAAGCCATACTCCATCCAATGAAATTGTATTATGTTAAATAAAACTTAAAATATTGATGCAACCAGACATATTGTAAAACTTACTGCCTAAGATTGAAGATTTCTGGCTCATGCTTATTTGTTTATTCATCATTGTTCATACTACTTGTGGTTAATGAATATTAATAACTCATTGGAAATTGTACACTAACTTTTTAAATTTTGATAATCCGTTCCTTGAATTATAAGCAGTCTTCATCTGCACCTTTTTAGCACTTGGGGGTCATTAATTTTCTATTAATCTGATTAACCCACACTCTCTTTATAACCTGTACTTAATAGTAAAAGTTCCAAAACAATTCTGGAACAAAAACTGAAGTTGCTGGAAAAGCTCAGCAGGTATGGCAGCATCTGTGAAGAAAACTGAGCTAATGTTTTGGGTCCAGTGACCCTTCCTCATTCTGGCTGGGTACTGGACTATGAGCACTTTTCTAGTTAAACAAAATCCTACCCAATATGCACAATATCTATGGTAACACCAAACACTTACCAACATGCCCAAGTGCTGTACATGCAAGTTATGTTCAATCAACTACTTCCATTTGGGCAAACCATAGTTTTAGGTTGAGATCATCTTCACTATATTTCAAAGTGTTATTGATTTCTACATCCCATTTCTTTTGTACTGCAGAGCCAAAGAGGTGCTTGTGAATGGACAATAAATCAACTTAGCAGCAATATTCTCATCTCCCATTAGTTTACTTCCACCAGTCATGCAATAGATCATGCTTCAGACCAGAATGCTGGGAAGTAACCAATTCCAACAGATGGAATTACACTTTCATCTGGCATACAGTGATGTATTTGGCAGTTTCAAAATGGGAATAGAATCACAACTATGCATCAAAACAAATCTCTCAAAAATAGAGTACTGATCCAATGAGGTTCAAAAATGACATCAAAGATATAAAGGTGGACACTTAATTAATTATTTTCAGTTCTCATGTTTTGACTGCATTGATAACTTTTGGTTACCTCAGTACCATGCTGTAGCTCAAATTTGTAAAACAGAGCCCAAGCATCTCCAAGATCAGGATCAATTTTCACAGTTCTGTGGAACCACTCTCTCGCCTTGGTTATTTTACGTTCACTCCAAAACAGTCTGAAATACAAAAGGAAAGAAATGCAATTTGAAAAGTAAAAGTACTTGCTATAAAGAGATGATTTGGTCTTTCTAATTATTTTAATGCCATGCTCTGACAAAATAAGCAGGGAAATGAATACCTTGTTAGTGAATACATACATGTGATAGGGTAACATTTTATAGCTTAAACTGGAAGAACAAAACACACAAATTACATAAATATCGAGAAATACTCATTCATTTTGAAAGTATTCAAAAAACAGAGATTAATATAAGTTATGTTAGAATTGATGGATTTAGTCTTCACTCAAATGATCTGAAACTTAAAATTTTTGGCACATTAGTTCTTATTCCACTAATTGTTGGCCATGTCATTTTTAAAACTTATATTAATTATAATAACAGTAAGTGAATCTGAACATAATTCATTTAAATAGTATCACAAATTTAGCATGAAACTATTTCAATCTCTCTCTTTAGTAGCTTGTGTACATACTAGAACTGACATGTTTCAAGCAGGAAATTCTTATGTTAAATGCATTAAATGTAGATTTAATTTTGCTTTTTACACCCTATTAATCCTGGGGTAGATATGAACCGCACATCTGGGGACTGTACAAGTTTTAGTGAAAATCTACGGTCCTCCTTTGTTTTTTTTCATTGCACACATGTCCAAGTTCTAGCTGCTGCAGATGGGACTAGATGTCAACACATCAGCGCCAACGTTCTCACTGAAATGTGCTGCTTTGCAGTTGCTCCAAGGGTTCACGCCAGGCTTATTGGCATGCTGGCTCTTGCTGACGGATCCAGTTTTGGAAGTTGCTCATGGACAGACGCTAGAGGTCTGCACTGAAGAAAAACAACAAGGGAACGTAGGCTTGCATGTGACTGGTGTCTGCGGAACCTCTAAGCAGCTGACTGACTGCTTATCTAAATGCAGAATTACAGTCCAAACAAATTCATGGTGAAATGGACTTAGTGTTGGTGCTCCAGAAACGACGCTCAATTTTAGTACTGGTATCAGATTTAGGCTGTTGATATATGAAACAGTGAATTAGTTCACTTTGCTGCAATGCTATGGCAATACGAGGCTTCCACATGTCATTACTTCTACATTTAAGCAAAAGACTCAACACAGCAACTTACTTTGCTACCGCGAGGAGGACATGAGGATCGTGCTCACATTTCTTCAGAGCATCTACACTTTTGGTCTTTCTTTGTGGTCTTGCTTCCAGGAAAACAGCTTCAGCCCAAAGAATACCTACAAATAAAACATTTCCAATACATTAACTGGAACAATGCAAGTCTTTTATAACAAATACAAAGAAAACATATTTATCTTGTGTACAAGGCACTCATTAGGCCTTAGTTGAAAAATTGTGTACAGTGTGGCTACCACATTATAGAAAAGACATGAATGCATTAGAGGAAGTGCAGAAACGATTTACAAAAATGGTTCCGGAAATGAGAAACTCAGTTCTGAAAACAGACTGAAGAGGTTGGGATTGTTCTCCATAGACAGGACAGGCTGCGAGGAGATGTGGTAGGGGTTTCAAAATCATGAACAGGCTGGATAGAATAGACAATGAGAAGCTATTCCAGCTCGTAAAAGAAAAAAGTTAGATTTAGTAATAAGCAAAAGAAGCAAGAGCAATGTGAGAAGAAAACATTTTTATGTAGCAATTGGTTAAGGGTATGGAATGCACTGCCCGGAAATGTTGAAGAGGCAGGTTCAACAAGGTATTGGACAATTGTTTGGTTAGAAATGCTGTAAAGGGATAAAGGGGAGTTGGCAGGAATCTATCATAGGTCCATTTCCTGTCACATTATTCACTAGTATTCAAGGATTTGGAGTGTGGTTTAGGATATGTCATGTTCTTAATACTGTAAATGTGAGTGATTCAGCCATTACTACAAAACAGTAAACTTAAAGCAATAAATCATTTGATCTTTATTTTAAACCATGTTGATGTTTGAAATACTGGGCAGAACTTTTAACTTACCTCCAAAATGAAAAATATCGAGTGGTTGTTCAATGGGTGGCCAATCTGACAATTCTAAGTTGATTCTGGATTGCTCATCAGTAATTCTTTAATTTAAGGTTAGGGACATTCAGTTGTTGAACATATTTAAGGTATAGATTGATCCATTTAGAATTTAAGGGAATCAAAGAACATGGCAAGAAAATGGATGATCAGCCATGATTTTGTTAAATGGCAGATCAAGCACGAAGGGCAAAATAGCCTACTGCTGCTCTTATTTCTTGTTCACATAGATCCCATATTTCCTGAAGAGGGCACTACTACGCTTTAGCTCTAAGTTATAGTAAGTTTCAGCAAAAAAAATCCAGAAAGGTGTATGGGCAAATACAAGTGCCAGATCTAGCAGAGTTAAAACATTGCCGAGTGCAAAGTTTAAATGCTGAATCACTATGACTTCACCTGACGAAAGGGCAGTGCTCCAACAGCTTTTGATTTCAAATAAACCTGTTGGTGTATAACCTGGTGTCGTGCGACTTCTAACCTTGTACACCTCAATCCAACACCGGCACCTCCACATCACGCCTGAATCACTGACAGCATTGCTACTATGTTGTATAATATACTGTTAAAGAGCATATCACCTTTTCTATGGTGCATCCAATATGAATTCAACAATGATATAGTGCTGAAAGCTGTTTGGCCCTTCATACCTCTACCCGTTTCTTGGTAGAGCCACCTTATCAAACTCGTTCTTGGTCTTTCCACTTGCCTTTTTTCACTCAGATGTTTATCCTTTTAATTATTACCAGAAATACAAGTTCATTGTGAATTTATTTCAAACAACTTACAAAGGCACAAGTTTTTGTCACAAAGGGAAACAATTAGTTTTGGATAGGCAAATTTGACAGGAATACCCAATGTTCTTGCTGTGTTTGCTCCATCTCTCTATTTTCAAAACTTCTTCATCCTAAACCTTTGAAGCACAATTAACAATTGATATCTGAAAGAATATAAAAGCTGTGAATTTATCAGCACTGCAGCTGAAAATTCACTAAAATGACAAGTTGAACATGTGCTACTGGTAGGATTTGAATCTGGGGTCCACCATTAAATTAATTTTCAGCATTAATTTAATCATATCACTGAAACTGCAACTTATTGTCAAATCAGTTTTAAGCCTGAGAAATGCTAAGGCATTGGCTTCGAAAAAATATTAAATAATCATTTGTCAACAGGTTCTCTGAAGCTTCCTGAGCATCAAGTTAAATGAGATTTGGCTGACACCTCAGAAGCCCCAAATGGGTCATTAACTGCAGGACATTTTGATTGTGACAGAGATCTTGATTGATTACCATAAATACGTTGCTTCACTAGTATTCAATTACACGCAGCAAAAGTAAACCAATTTCCCAGAGGAACAGAAAGAAAACCATTCTAAAATGCACCTAGGTGTAACCAGCCGTACTACTTACTGACAGGCAAAGTGGACAAAATTACCCGACAGGGAAGCCAGCACTGTCACAGTAATAACAGGCTAAACTATAAACTGAATTTATTTCTTGAAGAGATTTTCTTTAATAAAAATCTAATTATTCTGATTTAAAAACATTTATGCTGTGTAAGTTTGTCAATAAATGTGTCTTTACTTAAACCATGCTATTTGACTTAATGTAGAATCGCATTTAGGGGTCAGTTAGTTCTGTTGTTTAATTGGCTAAAGCACAGTGCTGTGTAATGCCAACAGGTTTCACAGGTATGCAGGTTCCATCTTTGCATAGGTTGAAATAATTCTTGTGGCTTATATTTTGGCTTTATTGTTTAGGCCACGATTAGCAATCCCAATGAGGACATTCAAGAGAGAGAAAACCTTTGTTTTATGGCAGATAAATTTTAATGGCTTTCTGCATATTATATAAATAGCTGATGGAGCTGCTAAGTTAAAACAGGAGTTCAAACTGAGGCTTTTCAATAAGACATGTCATTTCAATATTCAAATGTTGAGCTGGAATTGGAAAATACACTACTTTTGATTAATGAGCGTAATAGCAGAGCAGAGATGAAAAGTTGATAGAAAACCCTGCATTTTCTAAATGCAAGATGACTTTGAATATAAATCAACGACTGAGCATCCATTGCTCTCTGCATTGAAAATTCCAAAGATAGACAATCCTTTGAATGGAAACATTCCTCTTCAATTGTAAATAGCTGATTGTTATTTCTGGAGACTAAGACCTTCAGTTCTAGACTCCCTAGCCAAGGGAAACAGTCTCACACCAACTAACCAAGTTCCTTATGAATTTTATGTTTTAGCAAGACCACATCATCATTCTAAAATCGGGAAGATATCATCCTAGTCTCTTTCATCTCTCCTCATAGGACAATCACCTCATTCCAGGAATGAGTCCCAAGAATATTCATTGCGCTCTAAGACCCTAATTCTACCCTTAGGGAAGGTGACCCCAAATTGTATACACAATACTGGATGTCTTACATAATTGCAATGAGACTTGTTTATTCCAATCGCTTGGCAATAAAAGCCAATCTGTTATTTGCCTTCCAATTGTTTGTTGTGCCTACATGTGAACACTGACTCATGTACAAAGCACAGTCAGATCTTCCTGAATAATAGTTCCCAGCCTTCCACCATACAAAAAAATTGTTTTCCAAATTTTGTGTCATATAGTGGATAATCTTACATTTATCCACATCATATTCTACATGGTACAGTTTTTTCCCCCCACCCACAACCTAAGTTATTTTGTGGTTGTTCTGCATCCTCCTCACAGCTAACTTTCACACTTAAACATGTATGATCAGCAAACTTTGATACAGTATACTTGGCTTTCTCATGCAAATTATTGATATAGATTACAAACAGCTGTGGATCATGCAATGGACCCAGCAGCACTCCACTTGTTAATGCTTATGGTGCATTAACTGATTTTTATGCTAATATATTACTCTCCGTCCCACAAGCCTAATTTTGTGTGATAACCTCAGGTACAGGAACCTGTCAAATAACTTTTTGTAATCCAAACAGATGAAATCCACTGGTTTCAACAACTAACATTTATCAAATTGTTTGAAGAATCCTGTAAACATGTCCCCAGTAAGAGATTTGTGCATTTTCCTATTAATGATACTAGGCTACCTGGTCTATAGATGCACATTCTTTCTCTCTCTCATTCCTTGAATAGTAGGGGTACATTTGCCAAGTTCCATACACAAGGACTAGTAAATTCTCTAAGATCCAAAACATTGCATACAATATCTCTATCACCTCTTGAAACCGCAAGATTTTAACTCCATTAACTGCTCCAATGCCACTACTTTACTAAAACAAAAAGACTTTAAAACGCTAAACATAACTGAATGTGTGTTCAGCAATGGAAACAATCCCATTATTATCTACTGCAATGTGGCAAAGATCTGCCAGAGATCAACTGAAAATGGGAAACTGGGCAGATATAATTTAAGGGTTAATTTAGGTGAAAACTAGGTGTTAAATATGGGAAGCAAGTAATCACTTTTGTTGGGAGTTTGTGATGTATGAAATAGAAATAAAATGTTGACCAGCAAACTACATTATTGGACTCTTGCCAACTCTGGCATTTAGCAACCTCACTGAGCACTATTTAAAGTGACAGCAGGTTACACTACTGGTTGTTTTGCCTGCTTATGATTCAATAACTGCTTGGAGCTCTCTATGGTTTTCAAGCAAATGTGTATTGGGATTGCTGGTGTAATAAGTGAAAGGCTTTTTCTTAACTTTAACATTTCTGCACAAAGACGTTGTTTCTGGATGTAGGCATGCACAGCATGAGCCAGCATTCCCTTTGGAACGCGGCACTACTTGAAAGAATGAACAGAGACAATGCAGAGTAAAACAAGCTGATGGACGTGAGAGCTGGAGGAGGGAAACAGACATTCTGCAGAAGATCGTACATGTTTAGGGAATAACTTCCCTACCTGAGTCTCATGACGGAACAATATAAATTATATCTATACTTCAGATGTCCTCACGTGAAACGTGAACTGTTGCTGATCTGTTTTGTATTTCACTCCTTCCAGACTGGAACAACTGCCTTGCAATTTGCTGTTGATTGTCACACACAAAGGTCATCGAGAGGCTCCAATAAATGACAGCATACCAAGTTATATTCTCTTACCAGAGAAAGCAAGTCGAACAAGCACATGATCTCCCTATGGCATAGGATGTTACTGGCAGCACACACATCATATTGTAGAAACCATATGTCAACTACTTAAAGAAGCAAAAAGTATTTTCACTCCCTGACTGGGTAGCGAATATTGCAGGTCAAGGCTGGGATGCCTGGTAACACTATTGATAACACCTTAATTTTGCTCCAGTTCGTTGTAGACATCAAATCTAGACAGCACTCTTCTAGAGAGTTAGACAATAGAACGGTACAGCACAGAAACGGGCCCTTTGGCCCACAATATTGTGCCTAACATGACAGTCGTGGCTGATAAATTGGCAGTGCATGCAAGGCTTGAAATATGGATGAGAGGCTTGCAGTAGTGTTGAGTACATAAGGGTGAGGTGGGAGTATATGAATGTTCATTATAAGCTATGATTGAGATGGTTGATAGACAAGTAATGTGGTCGTGGTAACGTGGACAATAGCAGGGGTTAGTGGTGCAGTCAGCAGAATATGGCATTTAAAGATGCATCTACTGACTTTGACCATTTGCATGAAATCACTGTACTACTTGCAGCACTGTATTCAGGTCTTCAAGGCACAACTCTTATCTTTGATCTCCTGTTTTTGGTGCCATTGTTTTCTCAGCACATCTGGACTGCGTCTTGTGGATTGAGGATATAGGTCCTCCTTTCTGCCTCCTCCACCTAGGCCTCCATTGCAGCATGAAAAACTCTGGCGTCCACTCTCTCCCAAGATGTCACTTGTCCTACAATGGCCAGGACCAGCCAACTATAGTGCACCTCTCCTTTTAAAATCTACATGTTACTATTAAGCAGTGCTAGGAAGTTAGTTTTCGATCTCCCTGCCCGAGTGATGAGCACAGCCAACCAACACTGAACTGAGCAATAACTACCTGAAGCAACTGTGGAAATGACCATCGGCACAAAGTTGACATGTTGCCTGCCACTGCACTGAATGCATAGTGATCCATGTGTCCTTTCTTGGGACTATGTAATAATTTTCTTTCTGGGTTCAACAGCAATGCCAATAATTTCAGTAGCAAACTGATATCAGTTTTTGGTCTCTAATGTTTTTGCATGAAAACATTAAGTCAAGAAAAGAAAACATACTAAAACATCAAAAGGTAACCAATTTGAATGAAGGCTACAGTTAGTAAGTGGAAACAGCAGGCACATTGTTTGCTTTATTTCTGAAGTCCATGAAATGAACTTACCAGAATTGGAACATTCTTGAAGAGCCTTTGCCATTAAGGTATTTGAAATATTTTTCAAACCAGCCCTGTACTCTAGTCTTACAGATTCCAACCTGAGAAACAATGGAAATATTTTTCCAGAAACAAGTTACTCAGTGTACAAATATCAAAAAATCCAAAACTACCCTAAGTAAACGAAATTAATGGAGCAAAATACAAGTGCTAGCCATGGAAGCCTTATCCTGGCTCTTAAGTAGAATTTTTTTAAAAATCAGGCACTTTTAAAGACTTGGTGTGCCATTTTAACTTTACAAAACGGTTACGTATTACACAGGGTCAATACAGTGTGGAGTGGGGTGAACACACCAGGTCAGGCAGCATCAGAGGAGCAGAAAAGTCGATGTTTCGGGCCTAGATCCTTGATCAGGACTCATGAGGATTCATCAGAGTCCTGATGAAAGGTCTAGGCCCTAAACATCAACATTCCTGCTCCTCTGATGCTGTCTGACCTGGTGTGTTCCTCCAGCTCCACACTATTGACTCTGACTCCAGTATCTGCAGTTCTTGCTGTCTATATATTGCAGAGGCACTTGTTAATTAAAGAGCTATACGTTGCTAATTAAAGCCTTGCACTGCTTTACTTCATACCATAATTCCGGATTTTGTGGATTTTTCAGCCGTGCCTTTTCTAAGATAGCCCTTGCCCTTGTAAGATTACCAGCTTTCTCTTCAAGTCTGGAAAGAAGCAACCACAGGGGACTGGAATGTGGACATTTCTTTAACTGTTGAGAAAAAATATGCAATACAAAAAAATTAATGGAATATATACAAAAGCAGCATTACATTCAAATAAAAGTTATATAAAATAATTTTTAATTAAGGGGGAGATGATTTATGCATCATTTCAGAAATTTAAACAAAAAAGGTGAATTCTGTCTTTTTATGAAAGTGGATTTTCTTTAAATGCTCATAATTTATTAAGCCATTTATATTTAATTGTTACCAAACTTACACACCCCCTGATTATAAGATTCACGGGCTTTCTCGGTATTTTCGACTTGGTCTTCAATTTGACCCTTCATCATCCACAGTTTTGGGAAGTCTTCATAATGTTTTAGTGCTTCATCACACAACTCTCGAGCTCGAGGAATGTCTCCCAACACCCATTCCAATTTCACTGATTTCATGAATACCTACAAAAAGCAGAGAAAGATTAATAACCATTACTTTGTCTAGAGTGGGACATGAAAGAAAATTAAATGCCTGAAATATAAAATGCAGACTTCCATAGACAATTTTTCAGTGTCCCTTTTTACTTTCACACGATCAAATATACTTGAATTAGGACTTGTGTGTGTGTTTTCCTACGCTTCGAATAAATTAGTCAAATTTTAGTAACTGGGCGGCAAGTTTGTGCATTTAAAATGAGAGCTATATTATTCTTACGTGCCTGCTGTGGAAGTAAACAAAAACCTGATGCCTTACTCATACGATTCACCTTCATTATTGTTGTTAAGACTGTGACAGGAGGAATAAAATGGCAATCAAGCCTCATGACTCCTTCAGTCACACCATTAGTATAAATCAGTTGATTCTGTCACCAAAGTGGCTAATTGTCTTTCGCCTCTTCTATCCAGAATAAACATAGAAGATAGGAGCAGGAGGCGGCCATTCGATCCTTCAGGCTTGCTCTGCCATTCATCACAATCATGGATGATTGTTCAACTCAATAGCCTAATCCTGCTTTCTCCCCATGACCTTTGATCCTGTTTGCCTTAAGAGATATATCTAGCCGCCTCTTGAATACACTCAATGTTTTGGCGTCAACTACTTCCTGCAGTAATGAATTCCAAAGCCTCACCACTCTTTGGGTGAAGAAATGTCTCCTTATCTCCATCCCAAATGGTCTATTCCGAATCCTCAATGTGACCCCGGTTCTGGACATGTCGACCATCAGGAACATCCTCCTTGCATCTAACCTGTCTATAGTCCTGTTCAAATTTTATGTCTCAATGAGATCTCCCACCCCCTCATTCATCTGGATTCCAGCAAAATCAATTCTAACCCAGTCAATCTCTCCTCATATGTCAGTCCCACCGTCCTGGAACCAGTCTGGTAAACCTTCGCTGCACTCCTTTGAGATTGACAGCATCCTTCCTCAGAAAAGGAGGCGAAAGCTGCACACAATATTCTAGGTGTGGCCTCACCAAAGCCCTGTATAACTGCAACAACACATCCCTGCCCCTGTACTCGAAACCTCTCGCAATGAAGGCCAACATACCATTTGCCTTTGCTAGCCCCTGCTGCACCTGCATGCTTACCTTCAGTGACTGGTGCACAAGGACACCCACGTCCTACTGCACACCCACTCTCCTAATTTACAGCCATTCAGGTAGTAACTTGCCATTTTGTTTTTGCTTCCAAAGTGAATAACCTCACATTTATCCAAATTATACTGCATCTGCCACTGATTTGCCCACTTACCCCATCTGTCTAGATCATGCTGAAGGATCTCTGCATCTTCGTCACAGTTCACCTTCCCACCCAATTTGGTATCAGCTGCAAACTTTTGAGATGTTACATTTTGTTCCCTCTTCCAAATCATTAATATATATTGTGAATAACTGGGGTCCCAACACTGATCCCTGTGACACCCCGCTAGTTACTGCCAGCTAATTTGAAAAGGACCCACTAATTACTACTGTTTCCTCTCTGCCAAACAGTTTTCTATCCATCTCAATATACTTCCCCCATCCCATGCACTTTAATCTTGCACAATAATCTCTTATGTGGGACTCTGTCAAACGTTTTCTGAAAGTCCAAATATACCAGTGACTGGCTGCCCCGTCAACTCTACTATGTTACATATTCATAGAATTCCAACAGATTTGTCAAGCATGATTTCCCCTTCATAAATCCATGCTGACTCGGTCTGATTCTGCCACTGCTTTCTAAATGATCTGCTATAAAGTCCTTGAAAATGGATTCCAGAATTTTCCCCACTACTGATGTTCAACCTGTTCGAGTCTTTAGAATCCTGGAAGATGACAACCAATGCATCCACTTTTTCTAGAGCTACTTCCTGAAGTACTCTGGGATGTAGATTATCAGCCCTGGGGATTTATCTGCCTTCAATCCCAACAATTTTCCCACCACCACTTCTCTACTAATATTGATCTCCCTCAATTTTCATTCTCACTAAATCATGCATTCTCCAACATTTCTGGTATCTGATTTGTGTCCTCTTTTGTGAGGACAGAACCAAAGTATGTATTCAGTCGCTCAGCCATTTCTTTGTCCCCTATTACACATTTCCCCATTTGTGTCTGCAGGGAACCTACATCTGCCTTCACCAATCTCGTTCTCTTCACGTACCGACAGAAACTCTTAGTGTCAGTCTTTATGTTCCCTGCAAGCTTACTTTTGTACTGTATTTTCCCCTTCTTAATCAATCCATTGGTCCTTCTTTGCTGAATTCTGAACTGTTCCCAATCGTCAGACATATTTTTTCTTGGCCGACCTGTATGCTTCTTCCTTGGATCGGATACTATCTCTAATTTCCTTTGTAAGCCATGGATTGGTCCTCTTACCCAATCTGCTTTTCTGTCAGACAGGAAAAAATAGTTGTTGCAGTTTCCCCATGCGTTCCTTTTATCCCCATTGCCTATCCACTGTCATCCCTTTAAGTAACTCTCTTCAATCTATCAAGGCCAACTCTCACCTCATATCTTCATAGTTTCCTTTATTAAGATTCAGCACCCTAGTCTCTGAATCAACTATTCAGATGGAGAGTGAGGTAAAGAAAATTCTATCATATTATGGCCCGCTCATCCCCAAGGGGTCTTGCACAGCTAGATTGGCAATGATTCCCTTCTCATTACACAGTACCCAGTCTGAGTCTAATAGGAGAGGCTTCCACCAGGATTATTTAACAAACCATTTATTTTAACACAATGTGTTCTTAAAGCAATTGGCAAATGTGTAACATTGTGGGTATAATCAGAATTAGATGTATATCCCTTTAAATCCGAACAGAGTCAGAGACGCATGCACACGACACAAAAGACAGCAGTCTCTGCAGAGATGATGTTTCTAAAAAGGTAAACAAAAATAAAAATAGTCTTTGATGGCCAAGGGTCTGAAAGCAAATGATATAATTTGATAACTTTTTGTTGTCCATCAGGTTTCCTATTGGCAAAACTGAATTGCTGACAGCTATAGACAATGAAAGATCTTCAGTTCATATTCAGAAACCGAGCTGGTTCTGAATTTTTGAAATGTAGCCACAGTTCAGCATTTCAGTTACTGACATTTGAAAGCATTTAGGATCCCAGAAACCTCAGAGGGGGAGAGAAAATTGTAGCTCCTAGTATTTCTTCCTTACTTAATTTTCTTTTTATACACAGCCAAGTCCAGAGAGAGTTAGCAGACAACCATTAGCTGAGAAATCCCCATAAGCTTTTTAAAGCCAGAATTTCCAAGTATTAAGGGCCATAAACTCTATCTTTTACTTTCCTAAAAAGAAATGCTTGCTTTTTTCCCCCCGCCCTCGCAAAGTCACGACTTTCTGTAAACAACAGGTAAAACAAAGCATACATTAAACAGTTGACTTAATTTCAATGAAATCACATGGTTAAAAAAATACCCTTTCAAGGTACAGATGAGATAGGAAGTATAGAAAGGGGAGCGAGGCAGTAGAGGGAGTGGCATTTTTGATTAGGGATAACATTACGGTTGTACTTAGGGAAGATATTGCTGGGAATACGATCAGGGAAGTTATTTGAGTGGAACTAAGAAATAAGAAAAGGGATGATCACCTTATTGGGATTGTATATAGACACCCCACCCCCATATCTGTCAGCGGGAAATTGAGAAACAAATTTGAGAGGAGATCTCAGTTATCTGTAAGAATAATAAGAAGTGGTTATGGTAGGAGATATTAACTTTCCAAACACAGACTAGCACTGCCATAGTGTTAATGGCTTGGATGGAGGGGAATACAGGAAAATTCTCTGATTCAGTATGCGTATATACCTACTACAGAAGGTGCAAAACTTGACTTGCTCCTGGGAAATAAGGCAGGCAGGTGACCAAGTTGTCAGCGGGACCAGTGACCATAATTCTATTAGTTTTAAAATAGCAATGGAAAAGGATAGACCAGATATAACAGTTAAAATTCTAAACTGCAGGAAGGCCAATTTTAATGGCATTAAGCAATAACTTTCAAAAGGGTGTTCACAGGTAAAGGGAGGCTGGAAAATAAGAAGCCTTCAAAAATGAGATAAATGAGAGTCTAGAGGCAGTATGTTCCTGTTAAGGTGAAGAGCAAGGCTGGATGACTAGAGAAGGAAGCATATGTCAGGTACAGACAGCAGAGATCGAGTGAATCCCTAGAAGAGTACAAAGACAGTAGGTATGTACTCAAAAGGTAAATCAGGAGGGCAAAAAGGGACATGAGATAACTTTGGCAAATGGGGTTAAGGAAAATCCAAAGGGATTCTGCAAATGTATTGAGAAGGCTGAGGATTGAACATGTGGAGGTTTATAAAATCATGAGGGGCATAGAGAGGGTAAACAGTCAAGGTCTTTTACTCAGGGTGGGTGAGAGGGGCAAGATTTAAAACAGACCTAAGGGGCAACTTCTTCATGCAGAGGGTGGCACATATATGGAACAAACTGCCAGAAGAGGAGGAGGAGGCTGGTAAAATAACAACGTGTGAAAGGCATTTGGATGGGTATACAAATATGAAGTGTTTAGAGGGATATGGGCCAAATGCTAGCAAATGGGACTAGATTTACTTAGAATATCTGGTTGGCATGGGCAAGCTGGGCCGAGGGGTCTGTTTCTGTATTGTACACCTCTACAACGAATACAGAAGATATTCAAACAGTTCTATATCTTCCAGTCTACCACATCGTTTTCAAATATAACTATGTATGCCCAACACTGGGAGACTGGGACACATTATTTTCATCTCAAGCCAAGAAGCAGACAGCTTTTTATTGATTTTTGTACGTGTTCAGGCATGTTCTGTTATTTTTGCTTCTGTAACAAAAGCTCAATGAAATTACACAAGTATGCATGTGGCTTTAGTTTTAGATTAATTTAATGAATGCAAGTTAACATCTGTCTCCATAGAAGCTAATACTTTATCCAGAAAATCATTGAAATACTTACTGACTCCTTTCGGAAGGGGATTGACAGGCACAATCTCAGACCTGACAACTCTGTTGAGGTGATGTACTGTAATAAACAGTTAGGTAGCAAGAAGACAGGAAAGGGTAATTTCAGTCCCTCAAAAATATTACCTTCATACAAGTTAACCATTTACTTTCTGGTTAAAAATTTGGCCTCCTACTCAACTTTTCCACTAATGCATATGATACTCCCTAAGCTATGTCGTGGTATTGGTAAATTTTTGTAATTCTTTAATCTTGAGTCTTGACTGCTGAATTACAGGTAGCTTTATAAAAAGGTTTTAGCTGAACTCCAGTGTTTTGATAAAATCAAACACTAGTTTGAGGTTACTGCTGTTTATAATTAAATAATTTTATTTGAGGTGGGAATATTATTAGTAGGTCTATGCTTTTGAACTACAACTTCAATGTAACAGGTAAGGACATTAATTCACGTAGAATGGTTTGGTTCAGTGGATAAAGATGATGTTGCTTAACACAGCTAGAGTGTCAAAGAAATAGGCATATTGATCAAAAGTCCAGATTACAGACCAACTGACATTTCTTGAAATAAAACTAAAACAAAAGACATTTTGTAAAAGTCTAAATGATTCTTTACCCATCTCTACTCTTAAATGTTTTGGCTCACGATTGCGAGCACTCTATGAAAGTAATTGGAATGTCAGGATGTATAATTAAACCAGAAGACAGGATCTTTGGAGTGGAGCCTTCAATTTTTGTGCCCCTGTTGCAGTAAATGTAAAACTATTACAGGGAGTTGAAAGGTGTATGAGACAGACTTCTGAAGTAAGGGTGGGGGACTATTCCCCAGCCCTAAAAGCTTTCAAGATGATTATAAGTGTCCTTTTGCTAACTGCTGTAATGTAAGTACACCCCACAGTCTTTGAAGACCCTAAGACAAAAGAGAAGTAGGCCATTCAGCCCATCGAATCTACTCTGCAATTTAATGTCATCATGACTGATCTGATAATCCTCAATTCCAATTTCCTGTTTTTTCCGTGATGCTTGATTCCCTTACTGATGAAAAATCTCTCTACTTCAGCCTTGAATATGCTTAAGGCAATATTAAGGCATACTATTTGCATATGCAAACTCAGCCACAACGGCTGTCTGCAGTAAAAAAATCCACAGATTCACTACCCTCAGAAGAAATTTCTCCTCATCTCTGTCTTAATTGTGCAATCCCCTATTTTGAGATTATGTCCCCTGGTCCCAGACACTCTCATAAGGGGGAAAACAACCTTTCAGCATCTACAAGGAGCAGATCCAAAATGCCTCCAATGCCAGTCTATCTTCCTATAAATAAGGGGCCAGAAACTGTTCACAGTATTCCAGCTGCAGTCTGACTCATGCAATGTATGGATTTAGCAAAACTTCCCTAATTTTATACTCCGTTTC
>NC_063350.1:29021403-29030375 GCF_021869965.1 Rhincodon typus | reverse complement strand
GGGAGTTGAAATGGTTCGCGACCGGGAGGTGCAGTTGTTTGTTGCGAACCGAGCGTAAGTGTTCTGCAAAGCGGTCCCCGAGTCTCCGCTTGGTTTCCCCGATGTAGAGGAAGCCACACCGGGTACAGCGGATGCAGTATACCACATTGGCAGATGTGCAGGTGAACATCTGCTTGATGTGGAAAGTCTTCTTGGGGCCTGGGATGGGGGTGAGGGAGGAGGTATGGGGGCAGGTGTAGCACTTCCTGCGGTTGCAGGGAAAAGTGCCGGGTGTGGTGGAGCTGGAGGGGAGTGTGGAGCGGACAAGGGAGTCACGGAGAGAGTTGTCCCTCCGGAAAGCAGATAAAGGTGGGGAGGGAAAGATGTCTTTGGTGGTGGGGTCGGATTGCAGATGGCGGAATTGTCGGAGGATGATGCGTTGGATCCGGAGGTTGGTGGGGTGGTACGTGAGGACGAGGGGGATTCTTTTTTGGTTTTTATTGCATGGACGGGGTGTGAGGGATGAGGTGCGGGAGATGTGGGAGACACGGTTGAGGGCGTTCTCGACCACTGAGGAGGGGAAGTTACGGTCCTTGAAAAACGAGGACAACTGAGATGTACGGGAGTGGAATGCCTCATCCTGGGAGCAGATGCGGCGGAGGCGAAGGAATTGGGAATAGGGGATAGCATTTTTGCAGGAAGGTGGGTGGGAGGAGGAGTATTCTAGGTAGCTGTGGGAGTCGGTGGGCTTGAATTCTAGGTAGCTGTGGGACTAGCCTTACAACATTTTAATGTTTATGTTGCAAACAATGTATCAGAAACAGTCATGTACACTGATCACAACACTTTGACATTTTTGGAAAGATTTAAAGATTAGAACACCGGGCTATTTTGTTGGAGTTGTATGTTACAAGCATTTAATTTACAGACTGTACATATTGTGGGCTGTGAAAATGTTATTGCAGATGTGTTATCACGGGTTTAAAAGAAAAATATGCATATAAGATAAAACCGTCGTGTTCAAGGTTATGTATGTATATGGATTTAGTGTGAAATGTGTAACTATAGATTAGTGACCTATGGATTTAGTAATAGTGACATTAAGATTTACAGAAAAAAAATGAAGCCATCTTTTCTTCATGATTGTTCATTTTTTTCTTCAGGGGAGAGTTGTTACGAGGTTGGGTAGAGTACATGTGGATTGGAAGGCATGACATTAGAATTTGTTTGTAAAATGATAGGAGGAAAGACTGCATGGTCCCTTTAAAAAGTGACATTTTTTTTGATGCTTGGAGATTAAGAAAAAGTGCAGATGCACAGAGAGCTCCTGAAATTGAAATATTGTATCAAAAGACTATGTGGTTAGCAACCTAGGCAGTAGTTGGACAACCAGTCACTTAGAGACTTAGAAAACCAATTAAATTTAAATCTGATGGTTTTGACAAGCTAGGATCAACCCTTTTGTCAGAAGTTGATAGGCCATCGAGGGTATAAAAGAAGAGGGCATTTGAAAATTGGTGTGAGAGCAACTGCCATCTGATAGAGTTAACAACCGTCAGCTCTAAAGAGAAAATCACTGGCTCTTGCAGAATTCTCTAAGCTCTCAGAAAACCATCATCCTACAAAGGTATAGCAGCACTCCTTGGAAAATTCCTGACACAAGAATTTGATGGAGAGAGGTGCTCCTAACACAAGAATTTGATGAAGAAAGACATTTCTGACCAAAGAACAGCAGAGAAGGCACAGAACATTCCAGAAGAGATATCTTGGCTTTAATTTTGAGAGACTAAGTTTTAATTAATTTCTTATATTATTTTGGATTATATAAGTGGGACTGTATTTATTAGAACAGCATACCATTAGAGTTTTAGGTTTTACTCAGGAATAATTAGTAGCCAAGGGGGAATTGTTCAGTTTGTTAACAGTTCAGTTAATTTGTTCATTGTTACAGTTAGATAAATAAATTGTTACTTGTTGATTAGAAAGTGAGTGAAAGGAGTTAATTTCATTTAACCACCCCTTTATAACAACTTGATGGTGACAGGCAGGTTATATCACTTTTCATACTTCTTTTTACAGATTATAGGGTGAAGAGAGCCTCTCTAGGTGTTTCAGTTTTAGTTATCGTGGGGGGAGGAGGGTCAATATCCATTTTATAACACTGTTACCTCACAAACGGGAGCAGGAGCAAAACATACCTTGCGCCTTGGAACACCCGGAAGGCCTGCCAGAAACTGCAGATGCTCCCCCTGTCTAGTGTTGACAGAACCTTAGAGTCCAAAATAGATTTAGCTTCAATATCGTTACCACAGGAAGAAGAGGAGGAAAATTTCCTGAGACATTCTGGATGCGAGAGATGGACCACGATCCAGTACACGCTGCCTGTGTCTCAGTCCAAGTCAGAGGAGCCAGATCTGGGGCAAAAACATTGCAAGTGAAGCTACCAGCAGAAGACTAGGCCTACATCCCCTGACTTAATGGGGGTGGGATGCAACCAGGTGGACCTTGTTGACTATGACGTTCTTAACTGGGGTTATTAACCTGGACCAATCAGGAAAGCCTTGGCTGACCAATATAACCAGGAGATTAGAATCTCCTCAGTTGAGGACTGAGTCTGAGCTGACTGGCCACAGCCAGTGTATCGTGTATGAGTAAATAAAGGGCGACTTGGTGACAGGATAACAGCCTCTGTGCTGATACTTCACTTCAATTCAATTCAATTCACCTCACAATGAAAATTATAACATTTTAATTGCTTTCCTAATTCCTTGCTATACTTGAAAACTAGCCTTTTGCAATTCATGTGTTAGAACACTGAGATCCTTCTGCACCTTAGAGTTCTGCAATATCTCATTATTTAGATAATATGCTTGGGAAGGAGGTGGTATCATGGTGATGTCACGTTAGAATCCTGCCCTAATGTTCTGAGAACATGTTCAACTTCCAGTATAGTGGATGGTGGAATTTAAGTTCAATTTTTAAAAAATCTGACATTAACAGCAAGCCTAAGAGCATCCAATATTGAGAGTTATCAAAATCCATTTGGTTCACTGTTACACTTTAGAGAAGGAAATCTGCCATTCCAACCTGGTGTAAAGACCACATCTTTTTATTTCCTTTATTTCTGGACTTAGAACCAAAGGAGAGAAGGTACTACAGGAGACTGTGTAATGAGACAGGTGCAGTTTTACAAATGTTTGCTGGAACACATTAAGAGTTGTATACAATGTTGCTTTTGCTTGGAACAGTGAGAGCAAAAGCAGACACCTTGGAGCTGATGGATTCTGAATTAAGGAGAATAATTGCTCGGCATCATCATCTTGATAGGCTGTTGACCAGATGATCATGGCTTGTGTGGGGTCAGTGCAGGAGAGAATCACCTGGTCAGAAAAGCAAAAGCATCAATAAAATTTGTGTTCCTCATTCTTCTTTAGAAGTATGAAAAGACTTCATTTACAGTTAATTGTCTTTCACTCATCCCGCCCCCTTGACCTGTCCGTCCTCCCTGGACTGACCTATCCCCTCCCTAACTCCCTACCTACACTCACCTTTACTGGCTCCATCCCCGCCTCTTCCACCTGTTTGTTTCCTCTCCACCTATCCTCTCCTCTATCCATCTTCTATCCGCCTCCCACTCTCTCCCCATTTATTTCAGAACCCCCTTCCCCTCCCCCTTTTCTGATGAAGGGTCTAGGCCCGAAACGTCAGCCTTTCTGCTCCTATGATGCTGCTTGGCCTGCTGTGTTCATCCAGCCCTGCATCTTGTTGTCTTGCACAGTCTCAGATTACAGAATAGGCCATTTCGAACTGAGATGAGGAGAAATTTTTTCAGCCAGAGAGTGGTGAGCCTTTGGAGTTCTCTGCTACAGACAGAAGCTGAGGCCAAAACAGTGAATGTTTTCAAAATTGAGTTAGATACAGCTCTTAGGGCTAAAGATCAAAGTAGATGGGGAGAAAGCAGAAACAGAATACGGAGTTAAATGATCATCCATGGTCATATAGAATGTCCAAGTGGACTTAAAGGGCTGAATGGCCTACTCCTGCTTCTATTTTCTATGTCTCTATATTTCCCTTTATTCTCAGTACACGTAAATTCATAAAAGAATTCCAATAATTGGTTAAATGTGAATGGTGAAGATTCTAGTAGAAGTATTGACATAAAGCTTTGGAACAGAAAAATGACAAGGATAATTTTATTATGGAGAAAAGGAAGGTTATAAAATTTAGTTCTATCAGCAACTACTTATTAATTTATTGGCTGATGATGGAATGTTGGCTAAGACACTCATATGCGTTCTGTTCTTCTTTGACATCATGTAATGTTCAATGTTCCTGTGAACAAGTAGAAGGATTCAAAACAACTTTTTTTATTCTTTGTCTGGAGATGTTTTCCTAACTTTATGGCCCTTGGTCAAGCATCCAAGCTTTTTATTATCTCGTAAATCATTATAAAATTCCTTCTCTTTGCAAAATTGAAGAGTCCTAACTGCTTCAGGATTATAAGACAACTCAATCCATTAATGAAAAAGATATTTATGTAACTCATTAAGATTTGATTAGATAACTGCCAATAAGACTAAATTAAGAAATCATTAAAATGAGAGTGAGAAAGAGGAGGGCCGAGTGACCAGCGCCTGAAAGCATGAGAAAGAGGAGGATCCAGGGTTCATAAACAGCAGGAGAGCACAGGGTTAGCAACTTCATAAAAAGAAGAGCAGATGCATGTGAGAAGGGTAGCCATGCCAGTGGGAGATAAAAACGAAAGCCCCTTCAACCTGTTGAATAGTAGATAGCATAATTAGGGGAATAGATACTGTTCTGTGCAGCAAAGACGGAGATTTCCATAGGTTGCATTATCTACCTAGTGCCAAGGTTCAGAATATCTCGAGAGGTACCTTGAAAAGGAGGGGAAGGATCCAGTAGTTATAGGTACTGACGACAAAGTTAGGTCTCAGAAAGAGATTCTCCTGAGGGATTATGAGAAGCTCAGGGTGAAATTATAAAGCAGAACCACAAAGGTAATCATCCCTGCATTATTACTTGAACCATGTGCAAATTATCATAGGGTATATAAAATTAGAGTGGGGAAGGTATGACTAAAAGTTCGGTGTAAGAAAAATGGGTTCAGATTCAGTATCTGGGAACGAGAAAGCTGTTCTGTTGGAGCAGGGGGTAAGACAGAGGGTTCATTTGAAGGAAAGTTTAAAAAAATCAAAAAGAAGTAGGAGAGTAGAGATGCAAGATAGTGAAGAGCTGAATGAAAAATCAAAGTGTGACAGGAAGGGATTGAAAACATATGTCAAGGAGTGTAGCAGAAATCAGAAGCAAAATAATAATGGTAAAAAGTCAAAGCGCAAGACTCTATCTGAATGCTCACAATGTCAGTAACAAGATAGATAGCACCAAGTATGAATAAATGAATATGACTTGATAGCTTATAATAGAGATGTGGTGCAAGGTAACCAAGGCTAGAAACTCAATCTTCAAGGATATTCAGTGTTCTGGAAGTACAGGTGTTATTAAAGAATGATATCAGTATGGTGGTGAGTAATGATATAAGGACAATTGATGATGATGATCAGTTTGGGTGAAAATAGAAATAGCAAGAGAAAGAATTCATCAGAGGGTATTTATAGACCCTGAAGGGTTATCTTACTATAGGACAAAATATAAATCAGAAAAGATTGGAGGTGTATAAGAAAGGCATTACAAATGTCATGGATGATTTTAATCTGTATATTGACTGGATAGATCAGATGGGCAAATGTAATAGGCAAGATGAATTTGTCGAGTGGATAAGGAATTTTCTTACAGCAGTATGTTGCAGAACCCACCTGGGAACAGGCTATTTTAGATTCAGTAATGTGTAATGAGTTGGATTACTAAGAAACGTCATATTTAAAGGTCATCTAGCGGGTAGAGATCACAACATGCTAGAATTTCAAATTCAGTTTGAGGGAGAGCAACTTAGGCTCAAACCAGAGCACTCAACTTAAATAATGGCAATTAAAGAGACATAAAGAAAGAGTTGTCTAAAGCTGGCTGGGCAAATAGACTTAGGGGAAAGTCAGTGGATGAGCAATTTAACTGCTATTTCATAATGCTCAGCAAGAGTTTATACTGGTCAAAAAGAAGGACTTGATGAGAAGGATCAATTACCTGTGGCTCATAAAGCTAGTCAAGAGGAATATCCAGTCAAAAATGAGAGAATGCAAAACAGTAAACAAGTGGGATACTACAGGATTGGGTTTTTTTTTAGGAAAAGGCAATGGATGACTAAAAAGTTAATAAAGTGGGAGAAAATTAATTATGAAAGTAAACTAGCAAGAAATATAAAAACTGCTAGATCTTCTCTGTGTATATAAAGGGAGATTTGCTAAAGTAAGTGTGGGATCCTTGGAAGGTGAAATTCGGCAGTTAATAATGAGAAACAGAGAAATGACAGATAATTTAAACCAATATTTTGCACCAATCCTCAGGGTGGAGGGCACAATAATAATCTGATGGGTAACACATAAGGAAGGAGCTAATGGGATGAAAGATCTTGTGACAGTCTCTACCATGAGTGGCAAAGTATTTGACAATCTAATGGGATTAAAGGCAAATTAGTTGCCAGGACCTGACAGCCTGATTGGAAGGTTTTAAAAGAAATAGCTTTAGAAATATTGGTCAAAATATTTTAGAACTCACTGTATTACAGCAGGGTTCCAGTGGATAGGAAATCCATTAATATAATGCTCCTGTTCAAGGAGGGAGGAAGACAGAAAGCAGAAAGCTATAGCCCAGTTAGCCTAACATCTGTTGTTGGGAAAATGTTAATGTCTATTATTAAGGAAGGAAATAGCGAGGCATTTAGGTAAGCCTACCACAATCAAACAAAGTCAACATGGTGTTTTGTGTAAGGGAAATCATATTTGACAAGTTTGTTAGAGTTTGTTAAGGGAATAACAAGCAGAGTTGATAAAGGGGAATCAGTAGATACAGTGTATTGATTTCCAGAAGGCATTTGAAAAGATGTAACATAAAAATCACTGCACAAGATTGGAGCTAACAATATTGGGTAATGTACAGTAATGTATAAGGATTAGTTAACACACAGGAGACAGAGAGTATGGAAAAAATGGTTATAAAGGCACAATTCACAGATCCCACAAAGATCAATCCTAGGACCTCATTTATTTACTATCTACATTAGTAGCTTGGAGGAGGATGCAGAGTGTAATGTATCCAAATTTGATGATAATACAAAAACAGTTGGGATGCTGTGATCAGGACATAAGGAATCTTTAGTGGACATAGACAGGTTGAGTGAGTGGGCAGACACTTGGCACATTGAGTTTAATGTAGGAAAGTGTGAAGTCATACACTTGGTAGGAAGAATCAAAAGGCAGACTATAATTTAAATGAAATCAGGTTCCAAAAAAGTTCAGTGTAGGGGGATCTAGGCGTTCCTGTGCATGAAACACGAAAGGCTAGCATGCAGGTGGAAGAAGTAATTGAGAAGGCCAATGGAATTTTGTCATTAGAGAGAGAGTGAGAGCAAGAGAGAGAGAGAGAACATGGGATCTTTATGGTAACCTCAGCTGTAAGGGAATTGAACCTGTTGGTGTCACGTTACATTACAAACCACCTGTCCAGCCAGCTGGCCTAACTAGCCCTCGGTATGAAAATAGAGAATAAAACTGGAAGAACTGTGGATGCTGTAAATCAGAAACAAAAATATAAATTGCTGGAAAAGCTCAGCAGGTTAGCCCTTTATTCATTAGAGTTTAGAAGAATAACGGGTTGTCTTATTGAAACATATTAGATTGTGAGGGAGCTTAACAGGATAGATGTTGAGAAGATGTTTCCACTAGTAGGGGAATTTTAAATTAGGGGATGTAGTTACAGAATAAGGGGACAATCATTTAAAATTGAGAGGTGAAGGAATCTCTCCCCCCCCCAGAGAATAGAGAATATCTGAAATTCCATATCCCAGCGAATTCTGGAAGTTAGATCACTAAAAGCATTTAAAGAGGAGGTAGATGATTTTTGAGATAGCAGTAAGTAGAGGTGTATGAGGAGCTGGCATGAAAGAGGAATTGAGGCCTTGAACAGATTAGAAATGGTTTTGTTGAGTGTCAGGGGCTTAATGGTCTGCTCCGCCTACTTCTTATGTTCTTAGGAATATATTTTATTGTTTAAACCAAGAAAAGAAAGTAAGCAAAATTAACTTTGTCTCCGTAAGTGTGATGTTTTCTAACTAAGTCTTGTTTAATATCGATTACAGGATTACTGAATACCACCAGAAAACAAATGCTAATTTAAGCATAAATTATAAATGTTTTCATTTACATCTCAATGCTATGGTTATATCTCAGAAAATGGTACAAACACATCCATACCATACTCCAATTTTCAGAAAAGTGTCACTGCTTTGCACGGAAACATCACTTAGTCGGAAACTACACCCATCTCTTACAGCAATTTGTTATCGCACTTCATTGTGTGCTTTTCAATTATTTTTGTTTTCTCAAAAATGATTTAATTCAAGCAGTTAATTGCTGAGTCTATATAGGCGGAACAAGTGATAAATTATGATACATGACTCCAAACAAACTAATAGGTTATTAGAAACAAAGAAAGAAATTGCTGGAAAGGCTCAGTAGGTCTGGCAGCATCTGTGGAGAGAAATCAGAGTTAACCTTTCAGGTCAAATGACCCTTCCTCAGAACAGTAATAGATTATTATACACCTAAAGGTTTTGAGCAATACTATAGGCATTATGATATAACTTGAATTTAATTAAATATATTCAGCAATTGCAATTAACAGGTAGGGTGATACTCAAGATGGGAAGGAACTAAACATACTGCTGCAGAGATAGTAGGAACTGCCGATGCTGGAGAATCTGAGATAACACAGTGTAGAGCTGGATGAACACAGCAGGCCAAGCAGCATCAGAGGAGCAGGAAAGCTGACGTTTCGGGTCGAGACCCTTCTTCAGAAATTCT
>NC_063350.1:29017495-29021303 GCF_021869965.1 Rhincodon typus | reverse complement strand
TTCCTGCTCCTCTGATGCTGCTTAAACATACTGCTGTCTGTTTTCACTTGTAAAATGAGAAATAGTTCTGTGAATTTCAACTTAATATCCATATATAGCCAGATCTGGACCATGTTAATTTATACCTTTAGTCTTCCACAGTGTCAGCTAGAAACATGCATTAGGCTTCTTAAATAAGCCAATCAGGAACTGCTGCTGGTTGGAGGAGTTTCAATGAGAGATTCAGTTAAATTGGAATGGCTTGATCAGCTGTCCTTATATGTTCTGCTGAAAGCTGCTTGAGAAAAGGTCAAATGTATTTTCAGTTATTTGTCACAGATGGAATTTACGTGTTCCATTTCACTATCTGTAATCAGTCTGTTTTTGTATATAAGAACTGCTTGTGTTTTCTTACCGTCAGATTGGTATTGTATAAGGTAATGGTCTTGCAAGGATTAATGTTGGAGATGCCAGTTAATCTGATGATGTTACAAGGACTTAGTTGGTAAAGACAAAACATCTTGGGATCTGTTGGATGAAAACATAAATCTATATTTCCCAATTGTCTTTGTAACAATTTCTAACTTAGATTTTACCCATGTAATATCGAGCAATAAGCTATTTCTTGTTTAAGACAGGTGCCTTTCTTAAGATTTAAAATGGTTTTCCTCTACCACTTTAAAATGAAGTAGATTCTTAGATCCAGTCAAGTATAGAAGATGGTGGCAGCAAATGATCCCAACAATAAGCTGGTATAACAAGGTGTAGAGCTGGATGAACACAGCAGGCCAAGCAGCATCAGAGGAGCAGGAAGGCTGATGTTTCTGGCCTAGACCATTCTTCAGAAATGGGGGAGGGGAAGGGGGTTCTGAAATAAATAGAGAGAGAGGGGGAGGCGGATAGAAGATGGATAGAGGAGAAGATAGGTGAAGAGGAGACAGACAGGTCAAAGAGGCGGGGATGGAGCGAGTAAACGTGAGTGTAGGTGGGGAGGTAGGGAGGAGATAGGTCAGTCCAGGGAGGATGGACAGGTCAAGGGGGCGGGATGAGGTTAGTAGGTAGGAGATGGGGTTGGGGCTTGAGGTGGGAGGAGGGAATAGGTGGGAGGAAGGACAGGTTAGGGAGGCGGGGACAAGCTGGGCTGGTTTTGGGATGCGGTTGGGGGAGGGGAGATTTTGAAGCTTGTGAAGTCCACATTGATACCATTGGGCTGCAGGGTTCCCAAGCGGAATATGAGTTGCTGTTCCTGCAACCTTCGGGTGGCATCGTTGTGGCACTGCAGGAGGCCCAGGATGGACATGTCGTCTGAGGAATGGGAGGGGGAGTTGAAATGGTTCGCGACTGGGAGGTGCAGTTGTTTAATGCGAACCCAGCGTAGGTGTTCTGCAAAGCGGTCCCCAAGCCTCCACTTGGTTTCCCCGATGTAGAGGAGGCCACAACGGGAACAGCGGATGCAGTATACCACATTAGCAGATGTGCAGGTGAACATCTGCTTGATGTGGAAAGTCTTCTTGGGTCCTGGGATGGGGGTGAGGGGGGAGGTGTAGGGGCAGGTATAGCACTTCCTGTGGTTGCAGGGAAAAGTGCCGGGTGAGGTGGGGCTGGAGCGGAGTGTGGAGCGGACAGGGCAGTCATGGAGAGAGTGGTCCCTCCAGAAAGCAGATAAGGGTGGGGAGGGAAAAATGTCTTTGGTGGTGGGGTCGGATTGCAGATGGCGGAAGTGTCGGAGGATGATGCGTTGGATCCGGAGGTTGGTGGGGTGGTACGTGAGGACGAGGGGGATTCTATTTTGGTTGCTCTTGCGGGGACAGGGTGTGAGGGATGAGTTGCAGGAAATGCGGGAGACACAGTCGAGGGCGTTCTCAACCACTGAGGGGGGGAAGTTGCGGTCCTTGAAAAACGAGGACATCTGAGACGTTCGGGAGTGGAATGCCTCATCCTGGGAACAGATGCGGCAGAGGCGAAGGATTTGGGAATAGGGGATGGCATTTTTGCAGGAAGGTGGGTGGGAGGAGGTGTATTCTAGGTAGCTGTGGGAGTCGGTGGGCTTGAAACGGATATCGGTTTCTGGGTGGTTGCCAGAGATGGAGACAGAGAGGTCCAGGAAGGAGAGAGAGGTATTAGAGATGGTCCAGGTGAACTTAAGGTTGGGGTGGAAGCTGTTGGTGAAGTGGATGAACTATTCGAGCTCCTCGTGGGAGCACGAGGCAGCACTGATACAGTCATCAATGTAACGGAGGAAGAGGTGGGGTTTAGGGCCAGTGTAGGTACGGAAGCGGGATTGTTCCACGTAACCTACAAAGAGGCAGGCATAGCTTGGGCCCATGTGGGTACCCATGGCTACCTCCTTTGTCTGTAGGAAGTGGGAGGAATTGAAAGAGAATTTGTTGAGGGTAAGGATGAGTTTGGCTAAGCGGATGAGGGTGTCAGTGGAGGGGGACTGGTTGGGCCTGCGGGACAGGAAGAAGCGGAGGGCCTTTAGGCCATCTGTATGGGGAATGCAGGTGTATAGGGACTGGACATCCATGGTAAAGATGAGGTGTTGGGGACTGGGGAATTGGAAGTTCTGGAGGAGGTAGAGGGCGTGGGTGGTGTCACGGACGTAGGTGGGGAGTTCCTGGACCAAGGGGGAGAAAATGGAGTCGAGATAGGTAGAGATAAGTTCGGTGGGGCAGGAGCAGGTGGAGACAATGGGTCGACCAGGGCATTCACGTTTGTGGATTTTGGGAAGGAGATAGAAGCGGGTGGTGCGGGGTTGGGGAACGATGAGGTTGGAGGCTGTGGGTGGGAGGTCACCTGAGGTGATGAGGTTGTGGATGGTTTGGGAGATGATGGTTTGGTGGTTGGGGGTGGGGTCATGATCAAGGGGGCGGTAGGAGGAGGTGTCGGAGAGCTGGCGTCTGGCCTCGGCGATGTAGAGGTCAGTGCGCCATACTACAACTGCGCCTCCCTTGTCCGCAGGTTTTATGGTGTGGTTGGGATTGGAGCGGAGCTGGTAGTTGTTAGCATCACAATAGCTACGTGAGTCTCTTAATTAAAACAATTCCAATTACAATTTTTTTTTAGTCTTTAATTACATTCATTTACTATAACACTTGCCCCAGATTTTAAAATGTGATGTCTCACACACTTCTCACATAAAAACACAAAGATTAGATTCTGATGAAGACAAAACGACATCACACTGGAATATATGTCAGGTTTATTATTAACACTCCAACTGCAAGGGTAAAGGTTCATAAAAATTTTAGCTCTCTACTGGCTTGTTCAAGGCTTTGCCACCATTCCAATATTACCCGACGCCATACCTTCAGCATATTTGTTTTCCTGGCTTTCTACATGAGCAACAGCTGATTTCCCAGCATCTATTACAAACAAGTTGCAGCTGACTACCTGTTTCATGTCCACAGCTCATATGTGGAAATTAACTGAGGTGAAAGCTATATTTAGTTCGGGCTCAGTACACAGCGTGGTCCCTGCATTATCTTCATACTTGTGTGGACAAATCTGATGGTCTTCATTACCTTTGCCTTTTATTTTATATTCATAAAATGTAAAACTCCTCCACTTTATCAGGGTAAAATTTGTGAATGCATCTAATCTTTAATAATAGAGATGGGAAATTAATTTAAATTAACATGGCATATTCTGGTTACAACTTAAAAATCATAAGTTTTACCTTTTCTCAGTCCTAATGATTGTTTTGCTGTTTTGTAGGCCCCTTAATTCTGCTTTGTTCAATGCAGCCAGGAGATGAACCCAAACCATAAGCTTCTGCATTATCAGCATCAGCATTGCTGATTAGATTGTTTGTTAGATGATAATCTAA
>NC_063350.1:29002977-29016995 GCF_021869965.1 Rhincodon typus | reverse complement strand
GTGTGTTTACATTTGTGTGTGTGCCGCTTGTATTCATTTGTTTGTGCGCGCACGTGCATGTGTTTGCATTCGTGCGTGAGCCTGCATACGTGTTTGCGTGTGCGTGTGCATTAGTGTGTGTATGTTTGTGTGTGTGTTTGCGTGTGTTTGCGTATGCGTGTGTTTGTGTGTGTTTACGTGCGCGCGCGCATGTGTGTTTGTGTCTGTGTTTGCGTGTGTGTGCGTTTGCATTTGTGTGTTTGCGTGTTTGAATGCGAGTTTGCGTGTGTGTGCATGTGTTTGCATGCGTGAGTGTTTTTGCAGCCGTATGTGGGTGTGTTTGCGTGTGTGTTTGCGTGTGTGTTTGCGTGTGTGTTTGCGTGTGTGCACGCGTGCATTCATGTGTCAGTGCATGTGTGCCTGTGTGCACGTGTGTGTGCGTGTATTTTTGCGTGTGTGTGCGCGTGTGTGTCTGTGTGTTTGCATTAGTGTGTGTTTGCATTAGTGTGTGTGTGTGCACGTGTTTGCATTCGTGTCTGGGTGTGCACATGTGTGTGCATTCGTGTGTCAGTGCGTGTGCCTGTGTGCGCGTGCATGTGTGTGCGCTTGCATTCATGTGTTTGTGCGTGCATGTGCGTGTGTGTTTGCATTCGTGCATGAGCCTGCATACGTGTTTGCGTGTGTGCGTGTGCATTCGTGTGTGTATGTTTGCATGTGTCCTGAGGTTTTGATCCAAGCCTTACTTTTCCGTTACATAAGGGAAGGAAGAGTTAAGATCCAAGGATAGATTTTTGCGTGATTCTAGTATTAACAACACAGGGTGGATGAGAAACTACGAACAGAGTTCTCTTGCTAGGAAGTATGTAAGAGTGAACCGAGCAAAGGGTAACCCCATTAAGATGGGCTTTTAAAGTCAATGGCATGAGTGGCCACATCTATTGTTACAGAGGATCAAGAAAGCCAAGGGATGTCACAAAGGATGTCATTTGTGAAATTAGTTACAGCTATTTCAGTGTTGTGGTAGGGGTGATTACTTAACTGGAATGGTCCAACCAGGGAGCCACATAAGGCTGGAAATAGATTTGTGAAGTTAGAACATGTTCAAGGAATTTAGACAGGAAAGAAAGAGTGGATACGAAATGGTGGCTGCAAGGACTGAAATGTCAACAGTATATTGAGAAGGAATGATGATGGCAGTTTTGAATAGGAGAATTACTGAATTAGGGTGAGGGAGGGAAGGGGGGAAACTGGCTGGCTTGGGGAGGCTTTAATTATTACAAGAGTGAAGTATCTGAAAGAGCAGAACAGATGGAGTTAAGTGTAATTACAAAAAAGGTCCATGAGTTCCTTGTACTTGCTATTGGACATGAAGATGGTGGAGCAAATGACGTAGAAGACAGAAGGATAATGGGTTTAGGTAGCAGTTGCTGGAAAAGGAGAACATGGTTTATCTTTGCTAGTAAATTATTTTGCTGCAGGAGAGGGTGATAGTACTTCATTTCATGCAATCAGATATTGCACTGGGTGGTTAAATTCAGACATGCTCAGGCATAAATATTTCTGGCTACAAAATGATCAAAAGTGATAAATTATCAGAAGAGGCAGAAATGGGGAAGTGACGGCCTAATGGTATTATCGCTAGACTATTAATCCAGAGACCCTGGTAATGTTCTGGGACCCGGGTTCGAAAACAGCCACAACAGATGGCAGAATTAAAATTCATCAAATATTTGGAATTAGGAGCCTAATAATGACCATGAAAGCACTGTCAATTGTCAGAAAACCCACCTGATTCATTAATGCCCTTTAGGGATGGAAACTGCTGTCCATTCCTGGTCCTGACTGCATGTGACTCCAGACCCACTGCAATTTGGTTGATCCTTAACTGCCCTCGAGGTAATGAGGCACAGGTAATAAATGCTGGCCTGGCCATTGATGCCCACATCTCATGCAGTAATAAAAAGAAGCCTTATTAATTAAGGACTTGTTTATAGCAAGATGGAGAAAAACTGTTTATTGATTAGTTATGCTCAGACAGAATTGGGTTAAGAAAAAATAGAAAAAACTGTGATGTGAAATGCTTTTACTAACAGTGATTAATGTAGTAAAGAGCTTAATACGTTAAAATACATTTGGAAATTCATGTAAGCATCTTTCTAAAAAACTTCTTCATCAATTGTTAAATTCCTGATATGTACACCTGATACATGTTGCTCTGTTTACAGAGTATTGCAGAAAAGAAAACAAAAAGCTTGCATAATAGCATTTCAAGTGTAATTTGAAGAAGAAGACTATGAAAGGATAGGAAAAAACAACAGGGCAAAGATACTGGAGTAGATAGCTACAGTTTAAGCAGCATCAGGAGTGAGGCGGCAGAATGTCCAATTGTATAATTAATATGATCTATTGGGCAAATATTGATAAATAACTGCGTATGAGCTCACAGCTGTAGCATTGTTTTGATACTCTGGAATCTGCACTGTAACATAAATTATGTAGGTTTCTCAGATATGGCACACTTAAAACCGTTCTGCAATGTAAATACTAACCCACTCTGGATTTTCATGGACAAATTCACTCTAGCATATTGAACTTACATTAAAGTCCAATAACAATAATAATTGATTGTTGAACAGTTAAGACATTTGACATTTTGGCCAAAAAATTTAAAATGCTTGAAAACACACCATATTCTTTATGTCTGTGTCTAGAAGATGCACAATATATCTTTTACTCTGATTTTTCTCACATTCTGTTGCATCAAAGCATTGTTGTGGTAATGCAATACTGTGAGCATTTTAATTACATGCACAATTTTCTCCCTTTGTATGAGTTTAGAGTGAGTTAGAGGGGTTTTTAGCAAAAGTTAAATGATCTATGTAAACAACCTAAAGTACTGTACTGCAGTTTCATGCAGTGTTAACTTTTAGCCTGCCAACCATATCCTTCTATCTATATGTGTACTTACATGATAATTGGATTCTTTTAGCTGCAACATTTTTCATACTTCCACTGAATATGCAGCTTCACCCTGAAATAGAGACTTGCTACTTCTTCATGCTGGCACTGTTTTGTTTCCTCTGAGCTATGGCTTGGAGCAGAAGGGGCACTGCTAACACCTTTGTTTCATTTGCATTATTTGGCATTGTATCAGGACGGTGGGAAACCTGCAGCAACTTGAAATATTTCCCCTGATGAAAAGAGCTGCATTTTAAATGCAATAAAAAAAATTCTTGAGACTGATTTATAACAGTAATATTTTTACACCATCGAGAGTGTACATTAGCAGATGGAGAGAGAGAAAAGTAATGCTAGTCAATTTTTGAGAAAGAGGTCTGACTATTGCTATTCATTTCAAAAGAAATCAGTGGGGAAAAAAATGGACTCAATACTTTTGTTTCTTTTATAAAAAATACATACACACCGAGGACTTTAGCAGGAGATGTTTCTGAACTTGTCAGTATAAAGAAGTTTAATGAACATACACACAGCTGAAATGGTAGTGATGGAACAAAACTCCAGATTAGTGTGCCCATGAAGTGTAATTTCATTCCCTTGTTCAGACAGATCCAGAAACCCCTCCCATTCAGTATCCCAATGAGCATTAATATTTAAGTACATAAGTACATTAAAAAGACATTAATCATATTACTTTGTACATTTTTGTTTCTAAAAAAAGGGATTAATGTTGTGTCTGGTTCGTTTAAAGCAAGTGGAATTTTTCCTAAACCAAAACATTCTTAAATTGCTCTCACTGGGAGCCCACCTATCAAGTCAGTAAAATTCCATTTATATTATCCACGCAATCTAAGAGTGTTTTGGATAAACCATTTTGTATCAAATTAAATTGAATTTGGAACCTACTTGCACTGTAATCTCTCATCAGGGACTTCCTCCAAAATAAATGTACAACTGGCAACCCACTCTTGTGCAAATCATTCAGCAATTCCAATTAAAACCATGTTAAAATAAAGCAGAGACAGTCTGGTTTACAGGTTAGTTGTAGTAATACATGCAAAGAACCAAAGGAACGTCCAAAATATGTTTGAGGTCATATCTTAAGTAGTATTTGCAACTTCAATGTGAGGCATGCACACATTGCTACTGTAATATCTAATATTAAAGTTCAATTTGGTAGGAAATTCTGATTAAAACAGATGATAGCTGAATCTCTAAACTGACAAATAGAGTAGATTTCTCCCATTGGAAAAATAATTTAAAAAGAATTGTGTAAAATGTGAAGTGATTCCAACAATGAAAACATACGTCATTTAACAGCTGACAGCTAAACATCTCATTGGACATATTAGAGTTTATAGCTATATTGTAATACAGTGCAGCATCTAATTTTAACTAGCTATGAGGCAAGGCTACAAGCACACAGAAGCATCTGTCACCTGGATTATTAATTGTGATCCTTTTTCATCATCTTCCTTTAAGTTACATATTGTAACATAGACACAGAAATTAGACAGCAGTAGGCCATCCAGCCATTTGAGCCTGCTCTGTCATTCACCACATTCGTGGCTGATTGACCAACATAATACCCTGTTTTCACTTTCTTCGCATACCCTTTGAACGCTTTAGCCTTAAAATCCATGTCTAACTCGTCCTTGAAAGCATTCAATGTTTTGGCCTCAACAGCTTTCTGTGGCATTGAACTCCACAAGTTCTCCATACTCAAACAGAGAGTGGTTCATGTGTGAAATGAACTGCCAGAGGAAGTGGTAAATGCAGGTACAATTATAACTTTTAAAAGACATTTGGATAAGTACATGAATTGGAAAGGTTTGGAGGGATGTGGAATTATCGTCTTCTCAAACCTGTACATTTCGAAATTCGAGTATAATGAAGTAACTCTGCAAATGTACTGAACTTCACTCATAGGTGCTATATGAACCTGAAAAGTATGCTATAGTAACCAGCAGGATCCAAAAGAAATCAGATGTGCAAGAGACCTGCTCTTGTGGACATCACCATCACAAATGCCAATTTTCAGTCAATTTGATTCACTCCATGTGATGCTGAGCACACTAGATAGCAAAAAGATCCTGACAACATCCCATTTCAGAGTTCAAGACTGGTGCTCCAGAAAGGGCGTTCTCTTAGCTGAGCTGATCCAATACAGTTACAACTTGGTATTCACCCAAAATAGAAAAATGTCCAGGTATGTCCTCTCCATAAAAAAAAAAGGACAGATCAAACTTGGCCACGTTTTGCCTAACCAGTCTATTCTCCATCAACAGCAAGTTGATGGTCGGTGCCATTTGTTGAATCAGCAAGTAACATTTTCTCACCAATGACCTGCTCAATAACACAGAGTTTGTGTGCCGTGAGGACAATGTGGCTCCAGGTCATGTTACTGCTTTGGTAGACATAAGGAAAAAGAAGCTGAATCCCAGAGATTATGTAGGAATGAGTATCTTGACATCAAGGTGGCATTTAACTGATTGTGACACAACAGAACGCTGGTAAAATTGAAATCAATAAGAAAGTCCAAGTGTCGGTGTGGACTTGTTGGGCCGAAGGGCCTGCTTCCACACTGTAGTGATTCTTATAAGAAAGCTCCCCACTGACTGGAGTCCAAACCCATGACCTTTACCAATCAGAATGACAAGAACATCTGATTTGAGAGATTGCCTCCACCTGTAATTTTCCCTCCAAGCCACAGCATTTTGACTTGGAACTATATCACCAAAACTACACTGTAACTTGGTCAAAATCCCAGACTCCTTTCCTAGTACCACTGTGAATGTTCCTGTACCAAATGAACTGCAGTGTTTCAAATGGCAGCTTACCACCACCTTCTCAAGAGCAATTAGGGATAGGCAATAAAGGCCAGCCTATCCAGTGATGCCCATGTCCCATGATTGAATAAAATAAAGTCATAACTAGCAAAACAGAAGATTATTGCAGATGCTACAGGCCAATCATCTCAGCCCCTAGTCTTCACTGTTGGTGTTTCTGAAGTCAGTTGCCTTGGTTCAACTATATTCAGCTTCATCAAGGGCCTTACCTCCAATATAAAGTGCCAAGTTAGATTGCTTTCTGTCCATGGATGTTACCTGGCCTGCTGTGATCTCCAGCAATTTTTGTTTTCGTACAGATTCCAGCATCTGCTGTAATTTGCTGCTGGATCACAGTCAAGCTTGGGCTGTTAAAGTGCCAAGTAATATTAGCACCACACGAATGTTCAGTTCTATAGTAAAGTTTATTTTCTTTGTCCAAGATCCTGGAATCTTTTATTCCCTTTGTTTTACGGTCTTTGTATATACCTAGGATTTTACATTTTGTCTACTTTAAAGAATAAAATTAGTGATCTCTAACAAGATCATAAAATAAATTTGGCAGTCTCACCAGGATTTGTAACAAGCTGCTGTGTGGCCATTCAGCTTAAAGGGGTAATTAGCCTTACCCCTCAAAGCCTTCCTACTACTTGCAAAGCACAAATCTGCCTTAGTGGAATTTCTCCACGCAGCTAAATGAACACAGTCCTTACAGTGGAGAAATGCAACTGCATTCATTGCAGGAACCAAAAAATATAAACCAGGAGTTGACCATTTGGTCTTTCAAGCCTGTTTCACCACTCAATATGATTGTGACTGATCAACTGATTCGGTACACTGTTCGTAATTTATCCTCATACCCTTTGATCCATTTAGACCTAAGAACTATATCTAACTCCTTCTTGAAAACATTCAATGTTCTGGCATCAATGTATTCCTGTAGCAGTGCATTCCACATGTTCACCACTGTATGGGTGAAGAAATTTCTTCTTATCTCAGTCTGAAATATCCTACTCTATATCGTTAAACTGTGATCCCTGGTTCTGAACTCTCTGGTCATCAGTAATATCGTTCCTGTGTTTACCTTGTTTAGTCCTGTTAGAATTTTGTAGGTTCTTACGAGATTCATCCCCCCCAATCTTCAAAACTCCAGAGAATATAGTCCTAACAGATCTAGTCTCTCTTTATACATCAGTCCTGCTGTCCCAGAAATCAGTCTAGTAAACCTTTGTGCACTCCCTCCTTAGCCAGAGCACCCTTCTTCAGGTAAGGATATCAAAACTGCACACAATACTCCAGGTATGGTCTCACCAAGGTCCCACACAATTACAGCAAGACATCCCTACTCCTGTACTTGAAACCATTTGCTTTCTTCACCTGATGCACCTGCATGCTTTCAGCAAACAGTGTACAAAGACATCCAGGTCTCGTTGCACCTCCACCTTTCCCATTCTCTTGCCATTCAGACAACAATCTGCTTTCCTGTTTTTGCTTCCAAAGTGGATAACCTCATATCTATTCACATTATACTTCAACTGCCATGTATTTGCTCCTTCACTCAATTTTTCCAAACTACACTGAATCAGAGTCACACTTGTCCAAATACGTGCAGCACCTTAAATATTCATTCCCTTTAGCATCTGTCCAACATGGCTACATGTCACAGGATGTACTCCAGCAACATGCTGAGACTTTTTCAACAGCACCTCACAAACTAGTGATCTTCACTGCTTAGAAGACCAAGGGCAGCAAATAAATGGGAACAATGCAAATTCCCTTCCTAGTCACATTCCAACCTGACTATCACTGTGCCTCCACTACTGCTGGGTCAAAATCCTCAAATGCTCCACTTAACAGTGCATGGTAGAATCTTGACACATGGACTGCCCTGCTTTGAGCGAGCTGTTCATCAATACTTTCTTGAAGAATTAGGCATGGACAATAACTAACTTTGCTGATATTTGAATATATCCATATTATACAGAGGAACAAATACAAACTCAAAAGTGAGAAAATGACATGAGAAGACTCCAAGTAGAGAAGAGAATGAACCAACTACCCTTTTGCATTTGTTTGAAAGTTTCTTTGTCGGGGTTTCTCCCGCCTTGGGCTTCCCTTCTAACCCTCTAAGTGCTAACCTTATGAAGAGGTCTGTTTGCTTGTGTCTCTGGGTGCCTGGATTATGGGAGTGCTGCCTCTATGCAAACGTGACAGACGAAACCACTGGAGCAGCAGTGTTGTCACTAATGGAGCAGAAAAGAGATGGTCAACGATGACAAGATAGGCAAGAAATTATGATAAACATGATTAGACAACAGACCTTCAGCTAGTAAAGGGGTGTCATTTGTGACTTTATCTGGAGAAGGGTAGACTAGATTTTCAAGTCATAAACATGAAACGGTGGCTAGGTAAGGAAAATTGTTCCACTACTTTTTGAAAAGAAAAGGAATTTTAGTTAAAAGTTGAGGAGATTTGATGTGGAATTTTGTGGAGTGTGCAAATGGTGAATGCTTTGGAATAGACAGCATTATCTAGGGGCAATGCCATTGACTAGTGGTAGGTCATTCAATTAAACTTGGAGGGGTCTTTAATTTAAAAAAAAGCAGTGGATATTGAAGGTGACATTCAGTCATGAAAAAATAGTGAATGGGAAAAGATTCCCAAACCAGTTGAATGTAGAAGTGCAGCTGTGAGGGCGGGCTGGGGATAGGGAAAGTGAGTTGAATTATGATAAAATTGAAAGTGGAAGTCAGCCTGGAATCAGCACCAAGGACTAAATTTAAAAAAAAGACAAAGGGGCAAATTCAGAGGCTTCATGTTGTACAGGTAGTAGTAGTTAGCCTTTATTTCAAGAATAGTATTGACAATTAGGCTTGCCTATTTAGCCACTTTTTGCCTAACCAGTCTATTCTCCATCAACAGCAAGTTGATGGTAGGTGCCATTCGTTGAATCAGCAATATTTTCAATATTTTCAGTATGAGGGCAAATGATTGACGGATTTAACTGTTTCATTTTAGAACATATAAATGAGAAGGCAGAAGACCACTTTACAGAGTGCTCTGTTTTCTTGAGAACCATTTCGTATTTTACTTTGTCAACATGTACTTCAGCAGCAAAGCGGTTACAAGTCCTAAGGGATAGTACTCTGAGGAGTGAGTTGCCAAAAGTAAAATGGAACAAAAATGACACCACTCATTGGAAATGATTATAAAGGACCCATGAAAAATCTAACAGGTACAAATACATGCTTAAAACATGATACATTTGGAGTCCTTTTTACTTCTTCCCTCTCCATCTTGTTAAAGGTTTGCTTAGCGCTCCTTGCTGATTATTTGGTTTGGCAATCCACTCGATTTTCCAGCAATTAGCATCAGGCTGATCCATTGCCACACGGCATTCCACAAAAATTAATGATCTGCGTCAAGGAAGTCCTGGTGGTGAACAGTTGTCAAGCAAATCAGCCTTTGATGGGATTGTACTACAGGCCTCCAAAGGGCCAGCAGGTGATAGAAGCACAGATAGATGGACAGATTATGGAAAAATCTGAAAAAAACAGGTTTGTTGTGGTGGGTGATTTTTAACTTCCCTTGCTTAATGTCAGGTGCTTGGACAGGTGGGGAGTTGGAATTTGTTAGGAGTGTCCAGGCCAAACTTTAAGAACAATAGTCCAAACTAGGGAAGGGGGCTAGTTGTCCCCAACAGGACAATAGGGACAATTACCCCCTTTTTTTGTAATAGTACTGGGGGATTTGTTTTTTTCTATTCACTCAAGCAGGCAGATGGGTTGGAGCCATATCCAAAATATTCCTTCCATTCTGCAACAGAGCGTCAGCCTTGATTTTTGAGCTCAAATCTCAAATGGAACTTGAACTCAGACCCATTTGACTCAGAGATAAGAGTGCTATCAACTGACACACAGCTTACAGCAACATATAAAATTACTACAAGTTTTATGGTTTGTTATTTTCGGTACTTCACTTAGCATGAGGCTAATTTTTGACAGATTAAGCTGGATTTTCATTTCCGAACAGTGATGGGAGTCAGGTTGCAAAATACTGAACTCGGATCTCCTTTGCTGGAAAAATAATTTTCCTGTACTGCCTTGAAACCTGTACTATTTTTGTGTGGCCTTTTGACAAGCTAGGAAGGCCTTGATGCATGGGATATGTCTTCAGATTGGAGGCTCTAAAGTGCACGGGTCAGGCTTTCCCAAGCACATTGGAACATAACCCACTAGCCAAATTGTAAACATAATTGAATTAATTGAGTTACAAGTTGAAAAAAGAACTTGACCTCCAACATAGAGGTTCACGTTAGCTTTTTACCACAGAGAGACTTGACTCAACAAATATCAAAAGGGTTTTATTGCTTACACCCACAAACCTAATCAAAAACTAAGGGGAAAGTCACGGACAAGGGTCAATCATGACCACCACGAGAATTCATCATGTTGTGATTCATCATATCCTTATCCTCTTTTCACTTTATTAATTCTATCTTAGCTTGCATACTCTAAATGACAAACTACAACTGCGTACAACAGCCTGTTCTTTTGTTGCGTTCTTTCATTCTAAAAGCTAACCCTTGTCCCTCTTATTCATTTCAGGAGCAGAAAACGTTAAGGCACATCTACTACTTTAGAGAAAAAATAATGCCAGCCTTCCTCAAGATGCATCATCTTTCAATTTGGACCTGGCACCACAAATTTTAAAGGACAGTCCCCTGCTGGCATTTTTCAATCTCCACTTCACCAAGGTTTGAAATTTTGCCTGCAGTTTGCTTATCTTCTAAGTAATGTTGCTGGTGTTATATAGTTCTGAGGTTCTGCCAAAATTATCAAAAAAAAAATCCACTTGTGGCCCTACAGCAGAAGTAATTAATCAGTACAAGAGATTTCAAAGAAGGCAAAACAGTGGTGGTCTTAGCCACTGACCCAGTGCTGTGTGTATACAGGGCTGATGGCAGCATATATTTCAATTGGATGCACTTTATTTTTCCACATATATCTACAACACAAGCAGTTGACCAAGCACGGGAGCTTAAAATAAAAAAAAGTATTATACCTAAATACAAATGCAAGCTTTCAGTTCCTGCTGAGTTTATGATAAACAAAAAGACATGTTACAGAAACCATCTGCTTTCTTATGATGCAAAATTTGTCATTCACTTCTTTTTCTTAGAGTGTCATTTCAGACAAGTACAAATTATAGTAGAAATTATTTTTCTCCAAACATATTCCACTGATTAATTTTAGATAAAGTCCCCTGAAGGTGGAGGCACTATGATCAAGTATACAGCAAACACAGCTCATATCATTGCATTATAATAGTGCATTCTAACAGCAATATTGTTCTTGTTGAAGAAAATCAGTTTTTATATATATATATAAAACTATATATTTCCATTTGATTGAATTAACTGCTTAAACAAGGTTATTCCACTGGATGTTTCATGCATTGAAGCTGTTCTGCCTGCCCTTTCCAAGTCTTTATCAATTCAGTTCATTACCCCAGAATAAAAAAAATGTATCCACTGTAGGATGAGCATCTGCGCTGCAACGCTACGTAGTAAATGATCATTTAAAATGTCTGTAAGGTCACCTACCCAATGAATTTCTGCAAGATCACCTCTGACAATAGGACAGATTCTGTATGATCTTTATGGAAGTATTTTCCTCTCAGGCAATCACTCTTACTGTTGTAAGCCAGACTTTTTGTTCTGGACAGTTAGGGTAAACCAAAGGCTGAATTTACCTCATCAAGCATTTGTTATTATATACAAACAACCACCTAATGAAGTTACTGCTCAGTTATGTAGCAGCGTATATTTGACGAGGGGTGACGTTTCACGAGTTTCCTATGACCTCTGGATTCCCAGAGATGAGTGGCAGTGATTAGCGGTGGTTGCCTTTATCAATTCAGTTCATCCCTAGAATCCTAGGAATGGTCATCTCTGGGACTGCTCAGACTCAGTGGACTGGACCGCATTCAGGTGTTCAGGAGAAAACCTAGACAAGTACGACACCACCGTCATGGACTTCATTAACAAATGCACGTAGGACTGTGTACTAAAGAAGTCAATCCGAGTGTTCCCCAACCATAAACCTTGGATGAACCAGGAAATCCACTCCCTACTGAAGACCAGACATGCAGCATTCAAATTGGGTGACCCAGTCCAATACAGAAAATCCAGATATGACCTCCGCAAAGCAGAGGCAGTACCAGACCAAGTTAGAGGCCCAGGTCTACCAAACATTCTCCCACTGTCTATGACAAAGCCTAAACAACATTACGGGATAGAAACTGAAACGGTGTAAGGTAGTGGACAATGACACATCCCTCCCTGACATGGTCAATGCTTTCTATGCTCGGTTCGAGCAGAATACCACCGTGTGGCAATGCCTGCCCCGACAGCCCCAGACACACCTGTTCCCTCTGTCACTGCTTCAGAATTCAGATCGGTCTTCCTGGGAGTCAACCCAGGGAAAGCAACGGACACAGATCCCTGGCCAAACACTCAGATCCTGTGCGACCAAACTGGTATTCACCGACATCTTCAACCTCTCCCTCCTACAAGCTGAAGTCCTCACCTGCTTCAAGAAGACCACCATCAACCCCTACCCAAGAAAACACATGCAGTGTGCCTTAATAACTGCCACCCAATAGCTCTGACCTCAATAATCATGAAATGCTTCGAGAGGCTGGTCATAGCCCACATCAACTCCAGTCTCTCAACCTGCCTCGATCCTCTACAGTTTGCCTACCGACACAGCAGGTCCACGCCGGATGCCATATCCCTAACCCTGCAGTCATCCTCGGAACATCTGGACAACAAAGACACCGAAGTCAGACTCCACCTCGTTAACTACAGCTCCACCTTCAACACCATTATCCCCTCACGATGATCTCAAAACTGCGTGACCTCGGTCTCGGCTTCGCCCCCTGCAACTGGATCCTTAGCTTTCTGACCCATAGGCCACAATCAGTGAGGATAGGTAACTGCACCTCCTCCACAATAACACTCAACACTGAAAACCCCCAACAATGCATCCTCAGCCCCCTACTGTACTCCCTGTATATATACAACTGTGTTGCCAAATTCTGAACGAGCACCATCTACAAAATTTGCTGATGACACCACCATAGAGGGATGGATATCTAACAACGACAAATCAGAATACAAAAGAGAGACAGAGGGCTTGTTGACGTGGTGCAATGAAAACAATCTGTCTCTCAACATTGGCAGAACTAAAGAACCGATCATTGACTTCAGAAAGATGGGAGGAGAACACACCCCCATCTACATCAACAGAACTGAGGTTGACAGAGTGAAGAGCATCAAGTTCCTCGATGACCTGTCGTGGACTTTCCACATAAATGCGTCAGTCAAGAAGGCACAACAACGCCTCTTCTTCCTCAGGCGGCTCAGCAAATTTGGCGTGTCCATAAGGACCCTCACCAACTCCTACAGATGGACCATTGAAAGAATATGGTCCAGGTACATAATGGCCTGGTATGGCAATTGCTCTGCCCAGGACCGTAAGAAACTACAGAAGGTGGTGTGCACAGCCCAGACCATCAGGGAAGCCAAACTTCCATCCATGGACATTTGATGACAACTCGTCTACTGAGGTAGTATGGGCTGAGGTTAGAACCAGGAAAGGAGAGGTCACCCTGTTGGGAGTTTTCTATAGACCTTCGAAAAGTTCCAGAGATGTAGAGGAAAAGATTGCAAAGATGATTCTGGATAGGAGCGAAAGTAACAGGGTAGTTGTTATGGGGGACTTTAACTTTCCAAATATTGACTGGAAACGCTATAGTTCGAGTACTTCAGATGGGTCAGTTTTTGTCCAATGTGTGCAGGAGGGTTTCCTGACACAGTATGTAGATAGGCCAACAAGAGGCGAGGCCACATTGGATTTGGTACTGGGTAATGAACCAGGCCAGGTGTTAGATTTGGAGGTAGGTGAGCACTTTGGTGATAGTGACCACAATTCGGTTACGTTTACTTTAGCGATGGAAAGGGATCGGTATATACCGCAGGGCAAGAGTTATAGCTGGGGGAAAGGAAGTTATGAGGCGATGAGGCAAGATTTAGGATGCATAGGATGGAGAAGGAAACTGCAGGGGCTGGGCACAATTGAAATGTGGAGCTTGTTCAAGGAACAGCTACTGCGTGTCCTTGAGAAGTATGTAGTACCTGTCAGGCAGGGAGGAAGTGGTCGAGCAAGGGAACCGTGGTTTACTAAAGAA
>NC_063350.1:28977477-29002477 GCF_021869965.1 Rhincodon typus | reverse complement strand
CTGTTGATCTGCATATAAACAATATGTACAAGCTTAAGTCAAAATTAAATACAAACAAGATTAAAGATATTTCAGAACTTTGTGGAAAGAAATAGAAATATTAACAACAGTGGTAATATGTCACAGCTTTATTTGCAGGTAAAGAATTTTAATAGTAAGTGCTAAAACACCCCTTAAGCACTTGTGTTATGAAATAACAATTGGCAGCATTATACTGTCTGACATGGTTGTTTAGAAAATTCATGTCATGACGATTGGGGCAGTTTTTGAGGAACTGACTTGCTCCATCAAAATTGATCATGATTTTGATATTCTTGAATTTTTTTTTATTGCTACTTTTTTACAAATGAGTGATTACTACTAAAATACACTAACCAGAAGTGCAAATGTTCTCATGATTTCTTTTCAAATGTGCTGCTTAAACAATAATGTTTAAGAATTTGGAAGAAGAAAGTCTGTTTAAATATTAAATTGTATGTTCTTGTAACAGTGACATTAAAAAAGCCAGATTACTGCTTAAATCAGTACGCGAGACCAATCCTCATCATCCTCCAGCATGGATTGCATCTGCGAGGCTTGAGGAAGTAACAGGAAAACTGCAGGTGGCCAGGAACCTAATTATGAAGGGAACAGAAATGTGCCCGAAGGTATTCAGTATTTTCAGGTGGCTTGATGTTGTGCCTTGAATGTGCTTTTCACTTCAGTATTTCATTTAATGAGGACTTTGTTCCATTTAGTTTTATCAGATTATATTTCAGGGTATGGTAATATGTACAAAAACAAAGTTGCTGGAAAAGCTCAGCAGGTCTGGCAGCATCTGTGTAGGAAAAAAACAGAGTTAACGTTTCAGGTCCAGTGACCCTTCCTCAGAACCCTGCGAGATCTGCTGAGCTTTTCCAGCAACTTTGTTTTTTTACATATTACCATACCCTGAAATTCTTTCCGTTTTTATATGGTAATATGTATTTCATTTTATAATATGTAATTCATATTTATGGATAGCTTTGTGTTTGTTGTGTCAAGTTGCTGCAGTATATTTCTGTAATTTCTATATATCCATAACTGCTTATTTCTTCATAAACACTTGCTCAGCAGCAGAATCTTAGCTAAAAATGCACACCCTAGTGTGTCCATTTTTGCGCAAACTAAAATTCTTGCTAATTGTGAAATTCTCTTGCCACTTTTAGAGCTAATAGCATCTTGTACCAGGAGGGAAAAACTGTCAATGAGACTGCTTGTTCTCTGTGATTCATTTTTTCCTTTTTTTTTTAAACTGGAATTCATGCAGTTATTTTTTTCCTCTCATGCAGTGTTCTCTCAGAATCGGAGACAATATTGTGCTCCTTGTGTAGACTTGTATAGTGTCTTTAACATAGCTGATCATTCATGTCAAAAAAAAGGAAGAAAAATAGATAGAGAGCAAGTGTTTGGAGAGTCTGTAAAAGGTTTGTGGTAAATTATCAAGATGGGATGAGAAGAGGTTATGGTATGTTGCAAGATTAGAAAATCCAGAGCACACTGCCATGGTAACTAAAAGGTCTACCACTGATTATTTGGAGGTAGGCAATGCACCAGGGTAAAATAATAATTTGTAAGTGATTGGAATTGTGTTTCACTCTTGCATTCACTTTATAGATCCAGAAAATTGAACAAGAAATGGGTATCAGGATTTCTGCCACACACGTGGAATAGCTTTAGTTTTGACTGTTTGCTAAGTAATTGATATTATGACATCTATTTGTTGCAACGACCGCCATTGAAAAGATTAGCTGGTGATTGCTAGCTGTATCATTAACTCGGTCTGCATTAGCAACTGCTGCCACAGTCTTCCCCGCTCCCCCCCGAAGTATTTAAGAATAGTTAGCATGAACAAATAGCAAATGGATATGTAAATTGTGCCTAGTTAAGAAATTGGGGTAGTTTGGATGCCTTTTCAATAGGTGGGTATGATATAAAATGGAAAGAATTGTAATTTTACCCAGTAAACTGTAGGAGCCTGAAATAAAATATCTTTTACTAATCAGAAAATTAAAGAAGTATGAAGGTGAATTGCCTTTTTAACCCACTTTGCATAAGAATTATGTATTTATTTTATGATTACCACTCTGAGGTATTTGGCAACTGTTAAAGTGTAATATATATGCCCAATTCCGTAAGAGAATACGGAGATACCTTAATGCTGCATTAAGGATGGTTGGGGATTGTGAAGACTGCTGCTTGTCAGAAAAAGCAATAATAACCTTTAAGATTAATAAACTTAAAAGTAAATAAAGTTGATTTTATTTCCAGTAAATTGCATTGTATATTTCTAGAGTGAAGATGTTTGGTTGGAAGCAGCTCGACTGCAGCCTGGTGACACAGCTAAAGCAGTGGTAGCAAACGCAGTCCGACACCTGCCGCAGTCTGTGCGTATCTACATACGAGCTGCAGAATTGGAAACTGACATTAGAGCCAAGAAACGGGTTTTGAGAAAAGGTGAGTACCAGGTTTGCAATTAAACTGGAACAAAAACAAAGTTGCTGGAAAAGGTCAGCAGGCCTGGCAGCATCTGTGAAGGAGAAAACAGAGTTAACGTTTCAGGTTTGGTGACCCTTCCTCCGAACAATTGCAATTGAAATTGCAACTGCAATTAAAACTGTTTGGCTTATGCATCTGAACTTAACAAAACTCCAAGCAACTGAGTAGTACGTTGTTCATCTTTGTGTTTGTCATTCCCCAAAACAGCTGTCAACTAATAGGCACTAAATTGCCAATGTCATTCGTAGATCAAACGAATATCTGTTGGGACAATCAAAAAGAATTGCATTGCTGCGGAGAACAATGGAAAGTAAAATCAGCAGAGTTTATAGTGGGTAACCCATGGATGAGCAAAGCCTGCTTTGCACCCTCACCAAAACTGAATTACTGACTTCCAACCATGATGGGGTAATGCTTCTGAGCCAGTAAACTAAAGGCTCGAGTGATCCAGAGATACAAGCTTGAATTCTTCCTAGGCTGTTGGTGGGATTTAAATTCAATTAATTGATAAATGAACAAAAAGAAAGCTAGCTTCAGTTGGAATGACCATCAAGATAGGTTTTCCTTTTCCTCATTTTCCCACTCTTCAAGCCCTCATATTCAACAGGCCATCCTCCACCATTTTTGCCAGTTTCAATGTGATTCAACCACGAAGCACATTTTGCCCCCCTTTCAGTATTCCAAGTAGTCTGTCCCCTTTGTTACACTCTCACCCACTCATTGGTCATCCCATACCAACTGTTTGGTAAGTTTCAAAGAGATCCTCCCTTATCCTTTTAAACTCCATCAGGTACAGTCCCATAGTCCTCAACTGCTCCTCACGTGACAAGCCCTTCTTCCTCAGGATTATTCTTGTCAACCTCCTCTAAACCCCCTCCAACACCAACACTTCCTTAGATACAGGGCCCCAAACTGCTCTCAGTATTCCAAAGGTGGTCTGACTAGGCCCTTATACAGTGTTAGTAGTACATCTCTGCTCTTGTATTCTACCCCTCTTGAAATGGATACTAACATTGCATTTGCCTTCACAACTGCCAACTGAACTTGCATGTTAACCTTCAGAGAATCCTGAACTTGAACTGCCAAGTCCCTTTGTGCTTCAGATTTTAAAGCCTTTCCCCATTTAGGAAATAGTCCATGCCTCTATTCTTCCTAACACTTTGAGATAACCTCTCACTTTCCCACATTGCATTCCATCTGCCACTTCTTTGCCCACTGTCCTAGCCAGTCCAAGTCTTCCCACTTCCTCAACACTACCTGTTGCTGTACCTATCTTTGTATCATGTGCAAACCTAACAACAATGCCCTCAGTTGCTTCATCCAGATCATTAATGAATAGCGTGAATAGTTGTGGTCCCAATATTAATCCCTGCAGAAGTCCACTGGTTATGAGCTGTCATCCTTAAAAAAAAACCATTATCCTTGCTGCCTACTGCCAGGCAACCAATCCTGTATCCATGTCAGTACCTTGCCCCTAAGGCTGTTACCTTATTTTAGCAGCCTCCTGTGCGATACCTTGTCAAAAACCTTCTGGAAATCCAAATAGTTGATTGTCTACCAGCTCTCTCTTGTCTAACTTGCTTGTTACCACCTCAAAAAAAAATTCTAACTGATTTGTCAGGTGCAACCTTCCCTTGACAAAGTCTTGCTGACTCAGCCCTACTTTGCAATGCACTTCAAAGTATTCTGCGATCTCATCCTTAATAGTGGATTCTAAAATCTTACCAACAACTGAGGTCAGGCTAACCAGCCTGTAGTGTCCTGTCTTCTGCCTCCCTCCCTTCTTCAACAGGGGTGTTATGTTAACTATGTTCCAGTCCAATGATTCCTGAAAGATCATTATCAATACCTTTTTTTTTGTTTTTAAGCTGTTTTTCTAATCAACATGTTCATTGATGTCATTACACAATTCTGGTGAGGTGGACTTGAACCCAGGCCTCTCTGGTCCAGGGGTGTGGACACGACTACTGTGCCACATGAGGGCCCCACCAATGCTTGTACAATCTCCTTCAGGTGTAGTCCATCTGGTCTGGGTGATTTTTCAACTTCAGACCTCACAGCTTCCGCATCACTTTCTTGGTGATGGCCACTATGCTCACTTCTGCCCCTGTCTTGAAGTTCTGGTGTGCCTCTGATGTCTTCCACTGTCAACACTCATGGAAAGTACAAATTCAGTTCCTCCGCTATTTCTTTGGTCCCCATTCATACTTCTCTAGCCTCAATGTCCAGTGGTCCGATGTCCACTGTTGCCTCTCGCTTATTTTTTATATGTCTAAAAAAACACTTGCAGTCTTCTTTTAAATTACTCGCTAGCTTAACCTCCTATTTCATGGTCTCCCCACTTATTGGTTTTGTTTTTCTTATCTTCTGTTGGTTTTTATAGGCTTTTCTCAATCCTCTGGCTTTCCACTAATCTTTACCACATTGTGTGCTTTTTCTTTTGCATTTATGCTGTCCCTGTCTTCCCTTGTCACTCATGGTTGCCTTCTTCTGCCCTTAGTATGTTTCTTCTTGGGTTGAATTTCTGTTTTGCCTCCTGTCATTGCTGCTGCATTGTCTTCCCTGCTAAACTCCCCTTCCAATCTACTTTAGTTAGCTCCTCCCTCATGTCCTTGTTACCTTTACTCAATTGTAAAAGCGTTACATCTGATTTCAGCTCCTCCCTCTCAAACTGTAGTGTGAATTGTATCATATTATGGCTCCCTCATCAAATCTGTCTTATTATGCATCAACAGTTCCAGATTTCCCAGTTCTCTGATGGGCTCTACCACAAGCTCCAAAAACACCGTCTCGTACACGTTCCACAGATTCCTTTTCTTGAGATCCATTACCAACCTTACTTTCCCAATCCACTTGCATATTGAAGCCCCATATGATTATTGTAATAGTGCCTTTTTTACATGCCTTTTCTTCCTCACAACCTGACTACTACGGGCAGGCTTGCATGTAACTCCCAGCAGGGAGTTTTGTTTTGTTTGTGGTTCCTCAACTCTATCCACACAGATTCTGCACCTCCCAACTCTCTCTTCTTGCTATTGATTTAATTTCATTTCTTACTAATAGGGCAACACCACCCCTCCACCCATCTGCCTATCCTTTCGATAGGACGCATATCCTTGGATATTTAGTTAACCTTGCAGCCATGTCTGTGATACCCACAACATCATGCTTGCCAATTTCAGTTTGTGCTACAAGCTCATTTGCCTTGTTTCATATATCGCATAGCTTTTAAATTCAGAAGATTGAGGGGGGATCTTATAGAAACATATAAAATTATGAAGGGAATACATGAGATAGAAGTAGAGAGGATGTTTCCACTGGCAGGTGAAGCTAGGACAAGAGGGCATAGCCTCAAGATTAGAGGGAGCAGATTTAGGACTGAATTGAGAAGGAACTTCTTCACCCAGAGGGTTGTTAATCTATGGAATTCCTTGCCCAGTGAAGTTGTTGACGCTACTTCAGTAAACGTTTCTAAAGATAAGGTAGATATTTTTTTGAACAATAAAGGAATTAAGGGATACGGTGAGAACGCGGGTAAGTGGATCTGAGTCCATGAAAAGATCAGCCATGATCTTATTGAATGGCGAAGCAGGCTCGAAGGGCCGGACGGCCTACTCCTGCTCCTAGTTCTTATGTTCTTAAGTACAACACCCTCAGTCCTTCGTTGACTGCCCCCCCTTCTCATAGGTTTCCCCTTAGCTGGGGACAACTATCACCGACTAGGTGGCTGGATTTGCACTGAAAGGCATTCAGTCTACAAGCATCAGCCTCTGCTGCCTGTTAATTTAACTCTCTCCCTCCTTCCATGCTGATCTTTCTTATTGCCTGCAACACTACCCCCCCCCGCATCTGTTCTAACCCTCTCTCTCCCACACACCCCCCACCCAATGAAGTCATACACACACCTACTCATGCACACACTCATTTTCACATCCACATCTCTTTTAAAAACCTGAACCTGTTTAAATAAGCATCTAAAGATTTAAGGAGGTGCATAGCGCATGCGCTGGTATCAGCAAGTGCAGCCTAAATGATAGCACTATCTCTTCCAGAGATGCTGCCTGACCTACTAAATTCTCTCACCATTTTTTGTTCTTATTTCAGATATCCACTATTCACAATATTTTGCTTTTGACTCTCCAGCTATTGTTATAAAAACTCATTTGATTCACTATTGTCCTTTTAGGAAATTAAAACTACCATCTTTACCTGATCTGTTGTCCATGTTATTCCAGAGCTAAAGCAAAGTGATTGATTCTTAACTGTCATTTAAAATGACCTTGCAAGCCATTGGTCACTTGCATCCCATTAGAATTAGATATTGTTTATTCACTAATAACATTTTACTTGGTCTCCTTCGATCTGCCCAACATTGATCCACTTCGTCTTACAAAACTGATCTGATGGGCAGGTAGTTAAGTATTTTACTGAGAAAGCCCAATAAAACATTTCAGTTTAGCTTGAAGAAACAAATGAAGAAACAAAAAAAACTCACTCAACTGACTTGACAAAATAGGCTGTTTTGGTTTAGCCTCCCTGAATAGTGTGTCAATTTCTGGCGTCATATCCTCCTTCGCTATCTGGCACTTAGCAGTGGGTGTGTTCGCAAAGCTTGTTTGGACATGCACGTTCAGATAACGTTCAGAAGAAATCTTGTATGTAATGTTGGGGAGAATTAATTATTTAGCATGTAATTAAGAGCATGGTGGATACTACACATGCTGTATTATAGAGGCATTCATTTGTTAGTTTTCAGTTGAGGTCCTTCAATGGTTTGATGATTTCTTCCAGAGTTCAATTACTTCCGTTGTCCCCAAAATTGAGGATGGTCAGTTCAAATGGTGCATGATTTGTAATTTTTTGGAGACACGTTTATGTAAAAGAAACTGAAGGATGTTTAGTGTCTGAATTAATTGCTCACCACTCTTTTATGTAGAAAATCTTTTATTCATCACGATTCCTTTTTTGCAATGAAAATTTTTGAGGTTTTGAAATAAATGTGACACGTACAGAATTTACAAATACAAACATGATAGAAACTGCTTCTGAGAGTCGCTCTCTAGCTCATCAGTTTTGTAGGTTTTATTAAAATATGCAGTGATTGGTGCTTCCTATTTCTCATGTATTTTTAGAAAATGTGATCATGAGAAGTCAACTTGCATTCCAGTAGTTCTAGAAAACATAGAACAGTACAGGCCCTTCGGCCCATGATGTTGTCGCTTAAATGTCCCTAACGTATCTGACTCCATTACCCCCGCTGTGTGGATTAAGTGGGTTATAGAGATGGGTCTGGGTGGGATGCTCTGAGGGTCAGTGTGGACTTGTTGGGCTGAAAGGCCTGTTTCCACACTAGGGATTCTATGGTTCATTCAAAAACTGTTCTAAAGACTCGAAAAAATATATAATAACAAGTTCAAAATTGCTTTGTTTGTTTTGGCATTAATACTAACGCATACGAAGCATTGCTTTTGACCTAAAGAGTAATTATGACCCACTGAAGCCTGAAACCTGTTTCAAATCTGTTTAACTGGTTTATATATTTTTTTAATTGTTTTGGCATAGAATCAATATTTGGAATTAGATTAGTTGGTTATACAAGAAAATTAAACTCCACATGAAAAATGATTTAACAGTAAATGCTTTTTAAAACTGTACAGTAGTTTATTTGGTAACTTATAGGCTCTAGTAAGTCTGTAGAACTTGTAATCGTCGTAACTCAATTGATTTATGATAATGAAACAAATAATAAGTAAAAATCCTTTAGTTTCAGTAGCAGGTTTTCAGGTTTCCAGTTTATGTTGCAAATGATCCAATGTGACCGTGGCTGGTTAGGAGATTCAATCTAGGAAATTTGCAGTCTTAGTGCATAATAAAAATCTGATGTTCTTTCCTGTTTTAAAATCACTTACTACTTGTTCTGGAAACTTGAAGTAATCTACAAAGTATATGTTACTTTGTTCTCGTTTCTTTTTATGCAGGAGGTTGCGCTATGTATTGGGCCTCTATCATTCAAATCAGCATAGCTTACATCAGTGTAGTAAATGTTCTCTTGGCTAACTGAGCTGCATATTTCCCACACCAGTTTTTATTATACTCAGTTAATGTGCACATTTCATGTTGCTCAGTAAAATGAAATGGTTTTGTTTTCAGCCCTGGAGCATGTGCCCAATTCAGTGCGTTTATGGAAAGCAGCAGTTGAACTTGAGGAACCTGAAGATGCACGTATTATGCTCAGTAGAGCTGTCGAGTGCTGCCCTACAAGTGTTGAAGTAAGTATGCAGGGGTAAAGGTTCTTCTTTTTTGAAAACCCCCATAATAACGATTCTTGCTTATTTTGTTTAGTGGGTCCTCAAACTAAGGAGATAGATTTTTCAAACGTGCATATTTCAGAACTGTGAATCTAAAGTTTAAATTATTTTTTCTCTAATAGCTTTGGCTTGCTTTAGCAAGATTGGAGACCTATGAGAATGCTCGAAAAGTACTCAACAAAGCAAGAGAAAATATCCCAACGGATCGGCATATTTGGATTACTGCAGCAAAGCTAGAAGAAGCTAATGGAAACACCCAGATGGTTGAAAAAATTATTGACAGAGCTATTACTTCACTAAGAGCTAATGGAGTGGAAATTAATAGAGAACAGTGGATTCAGGTAATTAAATGTTGGTGTGAGTATCAGTCAGAGCTTTTCAATTGAGCTGAATCACGTGTAGAATTAAGTTAAGTCAGTTGAATCTGATATACTTACAGTATAGTAGACCTAAACTAAAAATTGATGGTCTGCTACCATTATATATTTACCAGCATAATCTGCTCAAAGCAAGTGGTGATAACACTTGACCATCTTAGATTCTATTAGCTATGAAGATTGAATTCGTTCTCTCACATACCTCAGTGTGAAGGTAACTTGAGTAACTGCAAAACCTTTTTTCAAAAAAGGAAGCAAAGGGCATCATCAGATTTCAAGTTTTTTTTTTAAAAGATGTTTGAGATCTTTCCTATTTAGGTTCTTTTAAGGTCTGCTATACATTGAAGCTCCCAGAACCTGATTGAACTCTTACCAAAATATGCCTGTATTATGTTAATTTTTACAATACCCGTGAAAATATTCAACTTTAGGTTCAAAGAAAGAATCATAGCAATTGTCCCTTTACTCTTACAAATTACAAATACATTTTCATTGTTATTATAATGATCAAGGAACACCATCCCTTTTGCATGACACACTGTAAACTGCAACTGAATTGGTGAACTTGACTTTTCAGATAACATTGAGAAATCTCCAATCCCACCTCAATGTAAATATAAGTCCTTAGTGACTGGAGGCTTGACTGTATATAAAGTGATAAACGTGTTTTTTTAACTTTGACTCTGAAATCCTTCAGTAGTTAAACCCTTACCATCATGATTTAAGTTTTAATTTTTTTGGATGCTTCTTCCTGACAGAAATGTTTTGTTTGCAACAAGGTTAGGGAAGCGCTGTAGAGAATATGAAATAAAAAGTATTAGTCCTGTAATAGACAAATTCTTCGAAGAGAGAAAGTAATTCGTACTTGTGCCTTGTGTCCTGCAAAATACTTGTGTGCAGACTGATACGGTAACCAAATTACACCCAAAAGTTTTGGTTATCTATTTAGAGCCACATTATCTAAACAATGCTATCTTAACTAAACAGAGTGTAACCAGCAGTGAGTGGAGTGTAGCAGTTTGGTAAGTAGGATTTGAATGAGGTGGGGAGGGATTTTTTTCTCTTTCTTTGCTGTCTTGTTTTCTTAACTACTTTCACAGATCATTGGGGACAGGAGCAGCCCAAGGTCCAAGAGCTGGGAGATTATAATGGGATTAACTGAGAAGCACCAGACATAAATAAGAGGTAGTGAATAAGAAAAGTAGACTAAAGTTGAGCAAAAGGGAGTATCTTTTAAGTAATTTGAAAAGTTAGCAGGTAAGACTAAGTTCCAGTTTGTCATTTCAGGTGAGGTCAGCCAAGTGGAACATGTGATCTGTCAGGTAGGAGGAAATGATAGATCCTACCAGTGTCCTAGATGACCATGAGAGCAAGAAGTGCTCCCAGCTTCAGAAGCTTGAGCTTGGTATTTTGGAGCTTGAGGGGTGACTGGAAATACTGCAGCACATCTGCAAGCCTGAAAGTTATGTGGATAGCATGTTTAGAGAGGTGGTCACATTGCAGCAGCTCACCGTACAGGAAGAAAGAAAGAAATGGGTGAACATCAGGCAGTTGAAGAGTCAGGCAGGTAGTCTCCTGGGGTCTGGGTCACAAATCAGTATTCCATTTTGGAAGCTGATAAGGGCTGCAGACAGAGCCAGGCTCTGGCACTGCAAGCAGCCAGACTGTACAGGAGGGGAGGAAGAAGCAAACAGGAACAATAGTGATAGGGATTCATTGGTTAAGGGAACGTGCAGGTATTTCTGTGGCACAAACATAATTACAAGATGGTGTGTTGCCTCCCTGGTGCTAAGGTCAGGGATGTCACTGAGCAGCTGCAGGGGGCATCCTGAAGGGGAAGGGTCATAAGTCAAAGGTCGTGGTGTACCTTGGTACCAATGATATGGGTAGAATGAGGCATCAAGAATTTAGGAACTAAGCAGTAGACTAAAGAGCAGGATTTTAAAGCTTGTAATCTCTGGATTACTTCTGCCATCTGCTCATCAGTACAGAAATAGGGAGAATAAAGCAGATGAATGCATGGCTCAAGAGTCAATGCAGGAGGGGGTGATTTGAATTTCTGGATCACTGGGACTATTTCTAGGAAAGGTGGAATCTGTCCTTTGTGGGTTTACTCATGCTGTTGGGAAGAACTTAAACTAGTTCAGCAGAGGGAGGGACACAAAATATTGATACAATAAAGACGTGGCATACGTTAGTAAAGGAACCAAGGCAGGGGGACTTCAGCCACGCTGAGTTTCATGAGAGTAAGGCAAGGCATATTGGCTTCCAAAGTTAGGAGTGTAACAGGTAAGGCACATGAGTTAAGGGTGTGGATTGACACATGGAATTGTGATTTTGTTGCCATCACAGAGACTTGGTTGAGGGAGGGGCAGGACGAACAACTCAACATTCTGTGGTAAGGATATTCAGCAGGTGGTGTTGCATTATTCAAGAAGTCAATTACCGCAGCACAGGGACAGTATTCTGGAAGAATCTTCAAGTGAGGCTTTGTGGGTAGCGCTTGGGAATAAAAAGCAGACAAAAGTGTATTATAGACCCCAGACAGTCAGTGAGCAATAGAGGAGGAGAATGTAGACAGTTCATGGAGTTGTGTGAAAACAATAATAGCAAATTACGTGGAACAATCCCTCTTCCGTACCTACACCAGCCCTAAACCCCACCTCTTCCTCCGTTACATTGATGACTGTATCGGCGCCGCCTCGTGCTCCCACGAGGAGCTCGAACAGTTCATACGCTTCACTAACACCTTCCACCCCAATGTTAAGTTTACCTGGACCATCTCTAACACCTCTCTCCCCTTCCTGGACCTCTCTGTCTCCATATCGGGCAACCACCTAGAAACCGATATTCATTTCAAGCCCACCGACTCCCACAGCTACCTAGAATACTCCTCCTCCCACCCACCTTCCTGCAAAAATGCTATCCCCTATTCCCAATTCCTTCGCCTCCGCCGCATCTGCTCCCAGGATGAGGCATTCCACTCCCGTACATCTCAGTTGTCCTCGTTTTTCAAGGACCGTAACTTCCCCTCCTCGGTGGTCGAGAACGCCCTCAACCGTGTCTCCCACATCTCCCGCACCTCATCCCTCACACCCCGTCCACGCAATAAGAACCAAAAAAGAATCCCCCTCGTCCTCACGTACCACCCCACCAACCTTCGGATCCAACGCATCATCCTCCGACACTTCCGCCATCTGCAATCTGACCCCACCACCAAAGACATCTTTCCCTCCCCACCTTTATCTGCTTTCCGGAGGGACAACTCTCTCCGTGACTCCCTTGTCCGCTCCACACTCCCCTCCAGCTCCACCACACCCGGCACTTTTCCCTGCAACCGCAGGAAGTGCTACACCTGCCCCCATACCTCCTCCCTCACCCCCATCCCAGGCCCCAAGAAGACTTTCCACATCAAGCAGATGTTCACCTGCAAATCTGCCAATGTGGTATACTGCATCCGCTGTACCCGGTGTGGCTTCCTCTACATCGGGGAAACCAAGCGGAGACTCGGGGACCGCTTTGCAGAACACTTACGCTCGGTTCGCAACAAACAACTGCACCTCCCAGTCGCGAACCATTTCAACTCCCCCTCCCATTCCTCAGACGACATGTCCATCCTGGGCCTCCTGCAGTGCCACAACGATGCCACCCGAAGGTTGCAGGAACAGCAACTCATATTCCGCTTGGGAACCCTGCAGCCCAATGGTATCAATGTGGATTTCACAAGTTTCAAAATCTCCCCTCCCCCCACCGCATCCCAAAACCAGTCCAACTCGTCCCTGCCTCCCTAACCTGTTCTTCCTCCCACCTATCCCCTCCTCCCACCTCAAGCCGCACCTCCATCTCCTACCGACCAACCTCATCCCGCCCCCTTGACCTGTCCGTCCTCCCTGGACTGACCTATCCCCTTCCTAACTCCCTACCTACACTCACCTTTCCTGGCCCCATCCCCGCCTCTTCGACCTGTTTGTTTCCTCTCCACCTATCCTCTCCTCTATCCCTCTTCTATCCGCCTCCCACTCTCTCCCTATTTATTTCAAAACCCCCTTCCCCTCCCCCTTTTCTGATGAAGGGTCTAGGCCCGAAACGTCAGCCTCTCTGCTCCTATGATGCTGCTTGGCCTGCTGTGTTCATCCAGCCCTGCACCTTGTTGTCTCGGATTCTCCAGCATCTGCAGTTCCTACTATCTCTAGCAAATTTATATTATGGGATTCCAACTTCTCCAACATTTATTGGGATAGTCGTGATCTAAAGGGTTTTAGAGGGGGCAGATTTCTTGAAATTTATTCAGGACCGCTTTTCATATCAATATGTAGAAGGTCCAACGAGGGACAGTGCAGTGCTAGATCTCAGTCTGGGGACCAAAGCCAGACAGGTGCTCAAGGTGACACTGGGAGAGCATTTTAGTGATGGTGACTACCAAAACTGGACGTTTAAGTTTGTTATGGAAAAGATAAAGATGGCCTGCAAAAAAGGGATTTTGGATTGGGGGAAGGTAGATATCATTAAAATAGTCATGAACTGGCCAAAGTGGACTGAGAGCAGCTATTTCTGGGTAAATCTACAGCAGGACAGTGAAGGCATTTCAAATAGAATTGGCCAGAGTACAGACCCAGCATATTCAGTTAAGTGAGATGTAGGTGAGAAAAGTCAAGAGAATACTGGATGTCTAGAAGTATTCAGGACTGGATAAGAAGGAAAGGAGAGGCTTTTAAACGGGAGCCTTAATGGAGCATAGAAAGAGCAGAGTGAACTTAAGAAATTCAAAGAGCAAACAGGGGCATGAAAAACACTGATGGTAAGATTAGCAGGAATTCCAAGATGTTCTACAAATATATCTAGGGGATTAGGATAACCAGGGAAGAGAAGGCTCACTCGGGGCAAGGGGGCAATCTGTGCATGGAGTTGGAGGACACCGCTAGGGTGTCTTCTGTCACATCTGTCTTCGTTTTGGTGAAGGAGGAAATAGGTACACATTTGGAAAGAGTGACAATGAGGTTCTTGAACAGTTTGACATTGAGGAGGTATTGGAGGTTTTGCCAGGCTTAAAAGTGTACAAATCCCAGGTCTGGATGAGTTGGATCCCAGGCTGCTATAGGAGGAGAGAGGAAATTACAGGGCGTCTGACCCATATTTTTAATTCCTCACAGGACAGCTAATGTGGTTCTACTTTTGAAGAAGACTGGTAGAAATGAAGTAGGGAATTACAGAATAGTGAGTGGTCGAGAAAGTTGGAAGAAGTTCTGAACGAAATAATAAATCTCAGCTTGGAGAGGCAAGATTTGATCGGGATAGTCTGCATGGCTTTGTCAAATGGAGGTCATGTCTAACAAATATCTGATTTCAATTTTTCAGCAATGAGCAGGTATATAGCTGAGTGAGTGCAGTTAATGGTATCCATATGGATTTTAGCAAATCCTTTAACAAGGTCCCACATGGGACACTGATAAAAAAGATTAAAAAAACACATGGGATCCAGGGTAACTTGGCAAATCGGATCCAAAACTGGGTCAGTGGTAGGAGATAGAGGGTTGTGGTAGCGGACTGTTTGTGTGACTTGAGGCCTGTGTCCAGTGATGTATCACGGGGATCAGAGCTGGGTCCCTTAATGTTCATAATATACATAAATGAAATGGAAGAAAATGTGGGGGGCTCGATAAGTTTTCAGATATGAAGATTGGCCAAGTAGTTGAAAGTGGGGAAGAAGGTCGAAAGTTAAAGGAGGATATAGACAGATTGGTCAGATAGGCAGAGCAGTGACATAATTTAACAGTAAGTGTGAGGAGATGCACTTTGGAAGAATTAACAAGCAGCAACACACGTTTTTGGGGTAGTTAAGACGACATATGGAACACTTGCCTTCATCATTTGTGGCATAGATTATAAAAGCACTAGAGAGGTTACAGAGGAGATTCACTGTGGTGGTGTTGCCTAGGATGGAGCACTTTAGCTATCTGATGCTGCCTGGCCTGCTGTGTTCATCCAGCTCTACACCTTGTTATCTCAGATCCTCCAGCATCGGCAGTTCCTACTATCTCTGGATAAACTTGGGTTGTTTTCTTTGGAGCAGAGAAGGCTCAGAGGGGACTTGATTAAAATGTATAAGATTGAGGTGCATGGACAATGTCACCTAGAAATCAACTGTTTACTTTAGTTGAAGATTCAATAACAAGGGGATATAATTTTAATGTGAAAAGGGAGTTTGTAGGGGATTTGAGGAGAATGTTCTTCATCCAGAAGGTGATGGGAATCTGCCTGGGGAGATGGTTAAGACGGGAAACCTCACAACCTTTAAAAGTTATGTGGATGTGCATTTGAAATATCATAACATTCAAGACTGTGGACCAATGTGCTGGAAAGTGGAACTAGTGAAGATTTTCAATAGTTTTTTTGTCAGTGCAGAGATAATGGACTGAAAGACATCTTTACTGTATGATTCTATGATTCTAAAAGAGGAAGTGTGCCATTTTGGTGAGAAGGACGAAAATGACTAATTTTGGTTGCCTTCTTGGGCATTTGGTAGAAACTGTCCTATGTGCTAATCGTACTTTTGAGGGTATTATCTAATATGCATATTTAAAAACATGTTTAATTTAAACGTCAAAGCAGAATGGATCTGAACTGTAATTGAGGCTAGTAAGTTTTTTAATTTAAACATGCCTATCAATAAAGAAATGTAAAACTTTTTGCTCCCTGGCAATTGCGTGCAGGATTGATTGTCATACTTTTAGATTTGGCTCACTGCTTCAGTTAATCAAAGGCACATTTCATGGTAAAATGTTTGCTTAGTGTCTGACTCACCAGTGAACTTCCTCCAGATGTTCTGACAGTCTTCGGATGTTTTGAGAATGTTATTTAAAAAAAAAGACATGTCATTTGGTTTATTTTCAGTATTCATTGTGTTTTTTAAATTATATGTCTAGTTATGTATTGCGACCATGCAATTGTTTTGTCAATTTTATGATAAGTTATCAACAAACAAATTTGTTACCAAACTTAATAATTGACTTCCTGTCAATTATTTGAAATAATTTGTGCCAGGCAAATTTGTAAATAATTTAGGGCAATTGTTTTGGAATACATGCACTTTTTTTTTGTACAAGCTTTGGTAATCGTAAATCTGAATTAGTAACTGAGAAATTACTGTTGCTGATCTGACAGTTATCAATCCATTATTTTAATGGAAACATTAACCTGTTTGTAAGGAATGTGTTATTTTATTCAGTTGATGCATATTGGACTGTCATATGTATAGATTCAGTGTGATTCTGCTACAAAAAGGAGCAATTACCTCCTTCCTGTAATGTGACCAAAGCTGCACGTAGTACTCCAATTGTTGCCTTATCAGTGTCTTATACAGTTTCTTCATTATACGTCTACTTTTGTACTCTATACCTCTGCTCATTGAAGGAGACCATTCTGTATGCCTATGTTACAACATTATTTACCTATATGCTATCTTCAGGGACCTTTGCACACAAAGGCCACTCGCTTCATCTATCCCTCTTAGTATGTTCCTATTTATTATGTATTCCTTTTCACTGTTCAACCTCCCTAAATGCATTACCTCACACTTATCGGAGTTGAAGTTTGCCACTTCCCTGCCCATTTCACTAATCCATCTGCATCATTTTGGAACTTACAGCTATCCTCTACGCTATCCACTATACAGCCAAGTTGTGTCGTCTGCAAATTTCCCAATTGTGCCCCATATGTTCAAATTCAAATCGTTAATGTATAAAACAAACAGCAGGGGTCCCAACACCAAGCCCTATAGAACACCATGAAACAGCTTTCCATTTGCAGGGGCAGCCAATGACCATTACCTTTTGTCCCATGGATTTTTGCTTTTATTGACCAGTCAGCCATGTGGGACTTGGCCAAATGCCTTACTAAAATTGACATGGACAACATCTACTGCACTTGTAAGGCATGACCTTCCCTTAACAAAGCCGTGCTGTATATCCCTGACCAGTCCATGCCTTTATAAGTGACAATGTATCCGATCTCTCAGGATTGATTCTAACAATTTGACCGCCACCAGAGTAAGACTGACTGGTCTATAGTTTGGCATTTCCCCTTAAACGATGGTACAGTCACTTGTGCATCAACAGAATTGAAATTCTTGCTACAGAGTATGTTGGGTCTCTGAACGCTTACTTTCAGATATTGGGAGGGCTTTTGCTTCACTGTTTATTGCAAGATCTAGACCTGTATCTGTTTAGTGTATGTTGTGTAGCACCTTGTACAGAATTCCTGGTTACATACCATAATGATAAAATGATAATGTGACAGTTTGAAAGCTAGAAATACTTAGCTCAGATTTGCAATAGTTCCTTTATGTACTTCCTTGACCTGAATTCTTGAATAGAGTTTGTAGCTCCTGACCAAAGTGTTTACCTCAGTTGTTTACTGATCATTCCTAGAAGGGTTTAGTAAGTGGTCAATGAGCAATTACAACAATACTTTAACATTTATAGGGGAGCGATGTTGATTTGAAATATCCTATTTTTGAACATAATCATTTTAGAGACATTGCAATTATTAAAGCATTTTCATTAATATAATCCAATAGTTTAAACTAGATTCCTCTGGGTTTCCAGTGCATAGCATCAGCATGTATTTGTTGATCATACCCTAACCTGTTCTCCCTTTTCCTTATAGAACAAGATTGCAGTAATAGGATACTCTGGAACTCTCTACAGAATTAAAATGAATAAACAATTTCTGATAGAATGTGTACTCCAGACAAATCGCATTCTAGGTTTTGTTTTAAATCTGTCTTAGAAATCTTGGTGACTATCGGTAGATGTGAGCTGGGACATAAACTGAGGATTTTGTTTTGTAAATAATGTCCGAAGTAACTATACAAATAAACTTCCATATTGTTTGTTTGAAATTCTATTCAATTACTTTAGTAAAAATTAACTGAAAGCTTTTATTTAAAATTTGTTCATTCTACATAACTGGCTCTGTTTATCTGTAATATAAATGTTGATTTAATTCTTTAATGCAGCTCACATAGTTTTCCTGTCTTTGCAGGATGCAGAAGAATGTGACAGAGCAGGAAGTGTTGCCACCTGTCAGGCCATTATTCGTGCAGTTATTGGAATTGGAGTTGAAGAAGAAGATCGAAAGCATGCATGGATGGAGGATGCAGAAAGTGTAAGTGTGGAGAATATTTTTATTAAAAACTGTACTCAAGTTTTATTAAGTGAGAGTGTCTCTGCCTCTGTTTGACACTAATGCAGCATTTAACCAAGTATGGTATCAAGGGGCCCTAGCAATACTAAAGTAAGTGGAAATCAGAAGAAAAGCTTTCCAAACGGTGGAGTCATACCTAGCGCAAAAGTTGTTGTTCGTGTCAACCCCATGACATCTCTTTAGGAGTTCCTCAGCATAGAATTTTAGGCCAAGTCATTGACAACTACTTCACCAATGACTTTCCTTCCAATTTAAGAATTGGGTATGTTAACTGGTTAGTGTTGAATAGTATTCCTGATAATTAAGCCGTCTATGCTCTATGCAGCAAGACCTGGAAAACAATTAACCTTGAGCGAATAAACGATCAGTAACTTGGCTGATGCTCTAGCGCAATGCTGAGGGAGTGTTGCACTGTTGTCTTTTGTATGCAATGTTAAACTCAGGTCAAAAGCTTCTAAGGTTGGCTTTAAGATCCAAGGTCATTATCTAATTGCTGTTTCTGGGAACTTGTTTAATGTAAATTGGCTCCTTTTTTAAAATGCTATAGCAGTGATTACATTTTAAAAAAGCACTTCATTTGGAACATGATGACATTTTTAAAGTTACTAGATAAATGCCAGACTCCTTTAAAATTCCATTGGAACATGTGAAATAAGCTCAGTAGTAAATATGCTGTCATTTATGATTTACCTTTTGACAAAATTATTCCCAGACTAAATATGATTGGAGCTGAGCAGTTGAAATTGTATGTTTGTTCAGTTTAGTAATAGTTTGAATCCAAAACTTTGTAGATTTGTTCAATGTTTATTTATTACTTCTTGTAATTTGTTAAGATCATTTTAATTTGTTTCATGTTTAATTCTGTTTTATTATTCAGTGTATTTCTCATGGAGCACTTGAATGTGCGAGAGCAATTTATGCACATGCCCTCCAGGTCTTTCCAAGCAAAAAAAGTGTGTGGTTGAGAGCTGCGTACTTTGAAAAAAATTATGGCACCAGGTACTACTACAACATTTCTATTTCACTGGCATTACTGTACTTGGCAAAGATGATCACAAAATAATTTTTTTGTGTTAGTCTGAGCACCTCTATTTCTGTTTGGCTAACTTTTATTATGCGTAGACTAGATTTGATGAGAAGTCATGTAAAAACAATAGGAATAAGCTGCTATCACGTTAAGTCACGATTATAGTCTGTATGTCTTAACCATTAAGATAAAAGATATCTTCCAATCATCCTGGTCAGAGATGTTATTGCACACCTCTGGAGTAGGAGAGACTTGAACCAAAGACTCCTGTTTTGGAGGTATGCATGCTACTCCTAGAAGGGCCCTACCCTTAAGTTAGAATCTTAAGTTTTTTCACATGTATTTAAATATTAAAGTGCAGTTTCCTATGTACCACCTTATTGTGAAATATCTTGCATGATAACACGAGGTGATTGCATGATTTTATGCCATTTTAAAAATTTCGAATAAGCCTCATTACATGTGAAGCTGTAATGAGCGACTGACCATAATTATAGTTACATCTGGTTTAAAAATAATGGATGGTTTTCCTGGAACGAACATGAAAACTTAAATGAAATGATCCTATTTTATTTCAGAGAATCTTTGGAAGCTCTTTTGCAGAGGGCCGTGGCTCACTGCCCAAAAGCGGAAGTTCTTTGGCTGATGGGAGCTAAATCCAAATGGTTAGCTGGAGATGTGCCTGCAGCTAGAAGTATTCTTGCACTTGCATTTCAGGTTTGTATGAGTAACATTGTGGTGTTTGATAAGAGTTTTGGAAAGTGCTTTGAATTGTCTCCTGATATATGGTGTCAAGTTATATATTGTATCAATAATCAAAAAAGCAAAATTCTATGGATACTGTAAAACTTGTATCAAAACAACAAATCCTGGGAGCTGGAAATGCTCAGACAGCATCTTCAGAGACAAACAGTTGCATATCGTATTGATAACCTTGCATCAAAAATTGATTTGGTAATTTGGTTTAAATAACCTTCTAAAGCAGCAATATTTTTTCTCCCTGTCTTCTCTGCTACTCTGTCATACCTTTTATCTTCTGACTGAAAGGTAAGACAGACTAAAAAGTCCTTGACTGCTGCCAGGGTTAGAAGCGGAACTTTTCGTCGAGTAGGCATCTCTTGAACGTATTAGAAATTGTGTTCATAGAAATCAAGTTCTACTAACATATATGTTTTTTGATTCAGATTAGGGCTCCCTATGAATAAAAGTTTTTAGTTCCTTTCACAAAGTTACTAATTGCCTAATTTAGTATGCATTTTAAATGCCGTGGAACAATAATAAAAATAGTGGTATGCCAGGCTGGATCAATTAATAACACTCTTCTTTCAGATTAAAAATATACCAGAACAAACTCCATTCCAGGCAGGAGCATATAATCATATAATAACCAGTGCATTGTCTGAGGTGTCAATTTTCAGCTAAGACATTTAACTTGTGGCTCTGTCTGTCCGTTCTTGTGATTCAGCAGGATACATAAAGTTCGAAAAGTGGCAGTCCGTTCAGGTGCTCAGGCCAAAATCCCTCCCTCAATTTTGTTGTCATCTGCGATTGCTCGCTAACAATTGCTGCTATGTCACCAAAAGCTCAGATGTAAACGTGCTGCCCTGCCACATTGAGTTGTGAATAGTGGGGTACAACAAAACAAATAGGAGATGGGGCTAAGCAAATATCCCCGTCGTCAGTGATAGGAGAAGCTGGCACGTCAGTGCAAAAGACAAGGTTAAAACATTTGCAACAATCTTTAACCAAGTGGCTGATTCATCTTGGCCTCCTCCAGTGGTCCCCAGCATCATAGAAGCCAGTCTTCGATCAATTCTGTTCACTCCATTTGATATCATAAAATAGCGGAAGACCTGAATACTGCAGAGGTGATGGGCCCTGACAACATTCTGCCAAAAGTACTGAAGACTTGTGCTTCAGAACTAGCTGTGTTCTGAGCCAAGCTGTTCCAGCACAGGTACAACACTGGCATCTATCCAATAATGTGGAAAACTGCTCATGCATGACCTTTGCATAAAAAACAATACAGATCTAACCCATTCAATTACTGCCCTATTCATTTACTCTTAATGAATTACCATTACCAGAAATTGATCTGGACTTGGACTAGTGATAAATATACTGTGGCCAGAAGAGCAAGTCAAAGGCTAGGAATTCTTCACTGAGTAAATCACCAACTATCTCACCAATGCCTCTGAAGCACTTATAAGGCATGTGTCAGGAGTGTGGTGGAATATTCTACAGTTGTCTGGATGCAGCTCCAACAACATAATCCAATAAAAGCAGTTTGTTTGATTGAGGCACCATTCATCGCTTTCAACATTCCCTCATAGAATCCCTACTGTGTGGAAACAGGCTATTTGGCCCAACAAGTCCGCACTGACTCTCTGAACATCCCACCCAAATCCCTGTAACGCTGCATTTCCCATGGTTAGTCCACCTAATCTGCACATTCCTGGACACTATGGGTGATTTAGCATGGCCAATCCACCTAACCTGCACATCTTTGGGCTGAGGGAGGAAACTGGAGCACCTGGAGGAAACCCCATGCAGACACTGGGAGAATGTGCAAGCTCCACACAGCTAGTCGCCCGAGGCTGGAATTGAACCCGTCCTTGGTGCTGTGAGACAGCAGTGCTAGCCACTGAGCCACCATGCCAACCCACCAGCAATACAGAGGTGGTCATGTGTACCGTCTACAAGATGAACTGCAGTAACTCACCAAGGCAACTCCAACAGCACCTTCCAAACCCATGATCCCTGTCATCGAGAAGGGAAAGGACAGCAGATGCATGGGAGCACCACCACCTGCAAGTTCCCCCATCCAAGTCATATACCATCCTGACTTGAAACAATATCACAATTCCTTCACTGATATTAGATCAAAATCCTGGAACTCCCTTCCTAACAACATTGTGAATGCTCCTCCACTGCAAGGACTGCAGTGGTTCAAGAAGGCAGCTCATCACTTTTTCCAGGGCATATAAGGATTAGCAATAATTGCTGATGTAGTCAGCAATGCCACATCTCTTGATTAAGGTGAAATATTGGTGTTATAGTTCTTTAATTTCAGTAAGTATATTTTGGATTCATTGTATATTTTTATTTTGTAATAGGCTAACCCAAACAGTGAAGAGATTTGGTTGGCTGCTGTTAAGCTGGAGTCTGAAAATAATGAATATGAAAGAGCACGAAGACTGTTGGCTAAAGCTAGAAGCAGTGCTCCCACTGCAAGAGTAAGTAAATCTAGAGCATTTCAAATTTATACTTGATATAATCAGTGCTCCCTTAGATGGATGCATCAATAATAATTGAACAATCTACATTGTTGCTTTAAAGGAATATTTTTGCTGTATGTTTTAAATAATATTATGTGACTAATATATAGAAATCTTCCAAGCAATGGATGAATTGAAAATATTTCTTGTCTCTACATTACTAAATGTTGGTATAATAATAAATTTAATTCCCCACTATCAACATCCTTGGAGTTACCATTGACCATCAACTCAGCTGGACTCGCTGCATAAAGACAGGTCAGAGGTGAGGAATACCGTGACCAGTGACTCACCACCTTCCTTCCTGTCGGTCATCTGCAAGGCACAAGTCAGGAGTGTGAAGGAATACTGTCCACTTGCCTATATGTCTGCAGCTCCAACAACACTCAAGAAGCTTAACACCATCCAAGACAAAGCAGTCTGCTTGATTGGCACCATACCCACAAGTATCCAATCCCTGTACTAGCGACCGACGCTCGGTAGCAGCAGTGCGTACTATCTACAGGATGCACTGCAGAAATTCATCAAAGATCCTCAGATGGCACCTTCTAAATCCACGACCAGTTCCATCTAGGACACTCCACTGCAAGTTCCCCTCCAAGCCACATTCAATCCTGACTTGGAAATGTATCTGTTACTTTACTGTCTCTGTATCAAAATCCTGGAATTCCCTCTCTACGGGTATTGTGGATCAATCTACAGCAGTTCAAGAAGGCAGCTCACCACCTCCTTCTCAAGAGCAACAAAGGACAGGCAGTTAATGCTGACCAGCCAGTGACGCCCACATCCCACGAATGAATAATAGAAAAAAAAGTTTCTGTTTAGTCCTTTACATGTATTCTCCTCTTAAAGGCAATATTAGTTATTTTCTCAAATCTGCCAGGGGACAGTTGTTTACGTAAATGATCTTAGAGGTACATGAATGTGTGGAAAACAGTGTTCTAAAACAACGTGAAACACTTTTTTATGTCAAAATGTTCCCTTTTAAACATTCAGATCCTAGCTCTTTGACCAAGGAAGTAACTTGATACTGAGCAAGATATTACACTAAAGAACCATTTCTGAATTATCTTAGTCATTACCTGAAATACCTTTAGCTGAATTTGTCAGTGGTCTACGATATTCCCCATCTGCTCCACATGGTCCAATAATCCAGTGCCTTTCAGTTCCCTTCCAAGTCATACGTCATTCTGCCTTGGAACTATATCACCATTCCTTCTCTTTTGCTGGGTCCAAATCCTGAAACTCCTTTCTCAATAGTACTATGGGTGTCCCTGCAGTGTAAGGACTTCAGGGTTTCAAGGCATCAGCTCACCATCATCTTCTCCAGGGCAATTAGAGATGAGTAATAGGTGTTAGCCTCTCCAACCAACACCCATGTTGAATGCACAAAAAAAAGCATCTTGGTGAACAGGATGTTCCGGCTGCACAATTGATATTATGTTTACAGGAGCTTTGTTCCAGTAAGCTGCGTGGTTTGATGATTAAGTAAACTTCAGGCATACTCTTTTGCATTATGGAAAGGTGGTGAGTTGAAGAGTGATTCACCTTAAGCTATGGCACTATAAACTTGCCTCGAGGTTTGCTGACAAGGAAAACATGTCTGTTCAGGGAGGAAGTGTACAGTTTGTTTTAGGAATATAAACCTGTACACGCATGGAATCTCTGTACCTTTTATTTATAGACTGCTAAAACTACTGATTCATTTCAATGCCTTATCAAGTAAAATTGTAATATTTTGGGTTCATAAGAACTTGAGTGGGCAATTCAGCTCCTTGAGCCTGCTCTGCCATTTAATGTGATCATGGCTGACATGAATGGATCGAGGATTGGCTAAATAATGGAAGACAGAGTTGGGATAAAAGGACATTTTTAGGATGGCAACTTGCAACCAATGGTGTGCCACATGTATTGGTGCTGAGGCCACAATTATTAACAATATATATTAATGACTTAGGACGAGGAAAATGAAATGCACTATAACCAGGTTTATGAATAACTCAAAAATAGGATGGAAGGCAAGTGGTAAAAATAATAGTCTGCAGAAGGATATAGACAGGTTAAGTGAACAGGCAGAAATTTGGCAGTTGGAATATAATATAGGCAAATTTGAGGTTATGCCCCTTCAGAAGGAAGAATGAAGAATGAAGGAGTTAAATATTATTTAAATGGAGAAAATCTGCAGAAAGCTATGAAGCGGAGGATTTGGAAGTTCTTGTTCATGAATTACAAAAAGCTAGCATTCAGGGTAGTAGGCAGGCAAATGGAATATTGGCCTTTATTTCAAAG